>NC_142521.1:15675000-16045000 GCF_964205215.1 Stylophora pistillata | reverse complement strand
TCATACGTCAGTCATGTTAAACAGCCAATAAAATGTGCCGGTTATCTATCTCTTACGCTAAATCTGTTCGACTTTGAATTTAATAGTCATACTTGTCTTCAAGCCCGCTTAAAGTAACTTTTTTTGCTGTTGATGAATTTGAGCATGTAAAACTGAAAAAAATTACTTCTCTCTTGCAGGGAACGTCTGGTGTCAGTATTCGTTGTTTTGCAAGAACCCCTGGATTTTCATGATCACAAAATTAAAGTCAAGACTTGTTACAGTACTACTGGGACTTCTGTCTTGAAACGGTAGGCTATATGAGCGCCATGACTAACTCATCATGAGTTTTTCCTTTTCCATTTGGTGCAATTTGCGAAACAACAAAGTTGATAGATAAGAAAAACGGTTGGAGTTGATCAATGTCGTACTCTTTGGAAGGTGTGACCTTCAAGAAACACCATTAAATAATTATATAGAGAAATGAAATGTATAGTGAGTGATTGGCAGCTAGAAAAAAATATTAATAAGATGTGGAAAATAACTGAAATATTTGAAACCGACAGATTAAATTTTTCCCATTGAAAACCAGGCGCGTAGCGTGGTCATTTTTTCAAGTACGCACAAGTACATATGATCTAGAAACCTACGTAAACTGAGCGAAAAATTCTGCGTTCTTTATTTCTTGTTTGAAATAGTTGTGTGAATACAAGCAAAGAACAAAGCGTCTTGCCCTTACTTTCAGCAAACTTGGCGCAAACACAACATTGTTTTCAAATTTTTCTGGTCACTTCAAGTACGCACGTGCGTATATGCGTCGAGGACACTACGCGCCTGAAAACCCTTGATTTAATAGCGATAGGTTGTTTGAACGAGGTGTCACGCGTCAGTCAATATATCAGGTGGGCATGAAATGTGCCGATTATCTATCTTTTACGCTGAATCTGTTCCACTGTAAATTAATAGTCATACTTGTCTTTAAGCCCGTTTAACGTAACTTTTTTCGCCTTTGATGGATTTGAGTATGCAAAACTGAAACAATTTACTTCTCTTTTACAGGCAACGTCTAGTCTAAGTATTCGTCGTTTGGCAAGAACCGCTGGATTTTGATCACAAAATTACAGTCAAGACTTGTTACAGTAATATTAAGGCTTGTCTTGAAACGGTAAGCTATATGTGCGCGATGACTAACTAATCATGAGTTTTTCATTTTCCATTTGGTGCAATTTGCGTGACAACAAAGTTGATAAATATATCTTATTAACCAAGCGCGAGGGCCGTATTGGGAGAATATCGGTTCGAGCTCTTGACAGTACGGACCTCGCTGCGCTCGGTCCGTACAAAAAAGACCAAGGGCCGATATTCTTCCAGTGCGGTGCCGAGCAAGCTTGGTTAATAAGAGATTTATTATACGACTGAAGTTCGAAGGGACACAAGTGCGGTATCATTCGGGACCATTCGGGACAGTGCCCGGTCCAATACTGAGAGAATATTGACCGGCAATAGAGCATTTTGATTGGTTGATTTTAGTTATTGGCCCTCTGACTGCCCGAGTGGTGTAATAACCAAATTAACTAAAAATTAACTAAAATAGATGCAGGAGACGGGACCTACGGTTTATTCGTCCTTATCCGAGAAGACTAGAATGTCTATCCATTTCTTGATATTATAGAAAGGTAGCACGTTCTCCTTGGTTATTTTAAGACCTTGAGTGTTGGTCCGGCCGGGACTCGAACCGGCTCGACCTTCCGCACAACAGTCTGGCGCTCTACAGAAGTCATGTTTTTCTCTGGAATTTTTTCCTGAATCTCATCTGAACTTCCTTCAAAGAACGAGTAATGTTTCCGTTTTACGTCAGGTACTCCTCATCACTTGGATTTTGCCGGAACTTTCACTTTTCAGATAATTGGGGCGAGTGGATTTTTTCTTAAGTGTGGGAGGGGTGAAGTTTCATACCAGCGTCTCACAAGGATTCAGGAACAAACCGGGATATATATGTTTTACTATCATAATTTGTGGGGGAGCTGTTTACAAGCATCTGGAGATCCTCTAACTCCCCTCCCTCCTCTCTCCCACTGAAGTAGTCTAAGTTGGTGGCACTGTTGTTGCCCATGATTTGTGATAGCTTGAAGGAAAAATGAAAACTGTAATTTAATCACTTTCACCAGAGTGTGGTGAGGGTCGCACAACAGAGCGAGGCTCCAAATTAAGTGCGCCCTATATCCCACCCATCCCACCCCAGGGGAGGACATCCATCACACAGTAATCTCGTGTGTGGGAAATTAACGTCTCCTACCCCAACCCTGCAGGAGACGGGACCTCCATTTATTCGTCCCTATCAGAGAAGACTAGAATATCTAACCATTTCTTGATGTTATAGAAAGGTAGCAAATTCTTCTCAATTATTTTAAGACCCTGAGTGTTGGTCCGGCCGGGGCTCGAACCCTCGACCTCCCGCACAACAGTCCAGCGCTCTATCCATTGAGCTAACCGGGAGGCGGTTAAATCAAAGGTATTTAATATAAACAGCAAATAAAGGAACTGATATTTATCAGGCAATAGTTTACGGAATTAGTTACTTTTTATTCTAAACTGATACGTGATGTACGGGCCGTTATAACAAATACAACAGAACTGGGTTTGATTTGAAACTTAAAATATGTCTCTAACACTCAAAGGAAGATTGCACCTTGCGAATTCCTTGGGTTTTGCCTGACGCTATAAAATCTAGAATTAGAAATATTACGGAATGCAAGAGGTTTGACGTTTTACTCCGAAAGGAAAAGACTTGTCAAAAAATGAAACTTTTCGCCAGTTATCAACGTGACCTCCGATGCTAGTCTTGGTTTTTAAATAAGGAATTATCTATCCTTTTGAGATATTTGTTTAGTTAGGTATAAGAACATTTGAAGATTTGCCTTTTTAAAAATTTTCAGTCAGATAGGGTGTTCCGTCCTGTGTTAAAAAGCAAGGTTGAATTTCTAAGCTATTGCGTGACACGGTATGAAAATGGCAGCCGGTATGGTTCGCCAAATGTTGCAAAATTCAACAACTTTCATATTTATATTCAACAACTAATATTGAGGGAGAAGACAGTATTTCCCGACCAACTATA
This sequence comes from Stylophora pistillata, assembly GCF_964205215.1. Classification (NCBI taxonomy): domain Eukaryota; kingdom Metazoa; phylum Cnidaria; class Anthozoa; order Scleractinia; family Pocilloporidae; genus Stylophora; species Stylophora pistillata. The sequence goes on along the minus strand of NC_142521.1, from coordinate 16,041,906 downwards.
GAGAGGGTGATCAATTGCTTAGAATCAGCGGCAAAATTTGTCGAAAACGTGCTACTGATTGTAAACGAGTGCAAAGGAGAGTTGACTAAGGTTGCTGGAAATTTAAGGGTTTTGTTCCACAGTTGGTGCCGAAAATTGACAGAACTGGGGTTAAGGAATACTCCAAACTGTACTCACTTAGCAGTATATCTGGTGCTTAATTTGGTCACTTAATTCATCTGGATATTTGAGATACTCTCAAACTATCGCTGGTGTCAGCTCGACAGGTTTAAAGGTGAACACACTCTCAAATAAATGTGGGTGCTTTGACATCTCATAAAGAACACCAAGGGTAATCAATCCTTTACTCAACTGATCCAAAGCCCTTTTACGTTTTGAAATTACCTCATACATGACCATTGATTGGATTATTTTCCCTTTGGTAGACATCTGAAATAAAATGATATATTATCAGCAATGCCCGAATAGAATGGTCGAGAAATACTGTTTTCTCCCTATTCACAAACATTTAACAAGCTTGTAACATCCTCAAAGCAATTGAAGAATGAATCTTCGTCCAGAGTTATGGCTGCCATTTTGATTTTTGGCGCAAATTGAATGATCGGGTTCCAGTCCATAATCTTCGTATTGGAAGGGAATGGGTTTCATGTTCGGGGGTAGTTCCGGGGGTAGGGGCGGGGAATTTTGTTGAATGACGATATTTTGAATGTCCGGGAACTTTCAACCACTTAGTTATTAAATGACATACCTTCTATTATGACTATGCATGGTAGAAGTTGAATAATCATTTTTGTTGGGTAAAAAGTTTGGATTGAAGTTGAACAATTAATTTTGTTGAGTAAAATAAATATAGCTATTGAAGTTGAATAAATATTGTTGTTGAATGAAAATAATTTTGGTTGAATATGAACAGAAAATGCGTGTCGTTGAACATCAATATAAAATGTTGAATATAACCGTAAACTGTTGAATAAAAATGTATTTTGTTGAGCATAAATATTAGTTGTTGAATATAAATATGCAAGTTGTTGAATTTTGCAACATTTGGCTAACCATAGCCGAGAATGCTGTCACGTAGGTCAATAAAAGTGAGATTTCGCAATCTGAACAGTCCTTGTATGATGATAGGTACTCCCATATAGGTTAACTGAAGCTATATTTGTGCCCCTCAGAGAGACACAAAGATCGCGTCTCATAAATTTGAGTAAAACATTTCTTTGAATATCTCCCGCATGAAACGTTGCAAAGACTGTTTGCGCGGCTATTTGAATATTTACCTTCTTTTATGTCTTTGATTCTTGACCTTATTTGTTGAATGGTGTTGATGATGGAACGACAGTGAAAATCGGCAATTCCTAAATATCATAAGGGGAACTGAGGAAGTTATCTTGGATGTATTAAAATGATAGTATCGAGTGTTATATTGTCCCTTGAGCCATCGAATAGTTCTTTGCCGGTACGCAGTGAGTAACTTATCATTTTTAATGGCGAACTAGACTACGAGTAGTCCCTCCTTTTCGGCGCGAAGTCCGTCGCGCGAGTCGAAAAAAAAAAGTGAAAAAAATTCATGTTAGAACTAATAGAAGGCCAAGTTCGTTGAGTTTGCCAACTTCTTCCACCATAATGTTGTTAAGCGGTGGAATTACAAAAACACACGCTGTAGAAATTTTTGCGAAACAAAACGCCTGATATATGAGGCTCTTTCCGAAGTCGGTTGGCAAAGTTGTGAGAACTTCTTTGCCAACAATAAGAGCTTCTAGTGCCTCAGTCTGCTCTGATTTCAGCGAACGAATTGTCGGAAACTGCAGTAATCCCTACTTTTCCATCAATTTTTATCTGAAATTTGGGCGAATATATTTTCATCGAAAAGTAATCGACTCCAAAACTAAAGAAAGACTTTGCTAGGTTGTTATAAGTTATGTCAATAATAATTCAGCCTGTTTACTTTCGGCTCGATGGCGTGACAAGAATCAAGTAGAATAATAATCTTGATGAATTTTGGACTTAGTCTTTTCCATAAATTTTTTTTTCGTTTTTCCAGGAAAAGGTCGACCTTTGCTGTAAGATCTTCTATAAGTTCCTTTGCCTTCATCGAAATAAACAAGGAAAATTACTAACTTCAAAATGTAAGTTGCATCAATACCGACGAGGCTGTTTCAGAAATTCAACCAACATAAGAAAGCTAGAAAGGAAAATTAGTCTGTGTAATCAAATGGCGACGAGTGAAATTAGGAAATAATTTCACGAGAAAACCATTTGATTACCTTTTAATATCGTGGGTGACAAATTACGTTCACAACCGTAATTGTTTTTACTGGTTTATTCTATCGAAAACCGAGAACATGAAAAAGAATATAGTTTTCGTTTAATGCATACATTATTGTTAAAGTTCGTATTTTTCTGAGTTTCTTCACAAAAAATACCTTTCGAATTCTTCGTGCCTGTTAATAATTTTCGGCTGCTTCTTTTAATTTCGTAATTTCTTCAAGAGTTACCGTCTTAAATCTCGACTTCATCTTGGCTCTGATCGAGATACAAAAGATGTTACCATGGCAATTTTGTAATTTCACATGTGAAATTAAAAATTAACGCTGAAATTTCGCGCCAAAATTAAGGAGTAATTTGTCACCCATGATATGATAACAATATTAACGAGATTTTGAAATCTCATCATTCCCGCCTTTTTGAAAAGAAACAATGAACACTTCCATTGAATGAGATATATAAAGAAATTCTAATCAACACTCCATGGAATACAGGGCCCTAAAACATAGGCAGTTAAATATGAAACATCCTTCCAACACGTCAAAACCTCAATCAAAGAGATATTTTTAGGAAGAAGTTCAAAGGAAACCTACTTTCCCATTTTCAAATGTTTAGATTAACATTTGTAAAGACGTGAATTTGTGGCAAAGGAAAGTGATCATTATTTAAGATATGGGGTGGGCACTTTAGAATTAGCAGAAAGATGAGATGCATCAGGAGCTCCCTAGCTTGAGAGTTCAGTAGAGGGTCCCCTATACCCTTTGTTAAACTCAATCACATAAAAATATTTGGCCTTTCCAAGCATGACCAATAATATTCAAAATTCTTTCACGTTCATGCGAAATTCGAGACGATCACGTTTCCCATAGAAATGAAAAACCAAAGTCACGAATTAATATGCTACTTATTCTAGTCTTGACTAATCTTACGCGACAAAAGAGGACGTAATTTGTAATCTTATTTGTTCAAGAACCACTTATGACTTTTATCGATCCATATGAAGTCCATGCACACTCAAAACCCTGGTCAAAACCAATCCGTAGCCGTTTGAGAACAATACGTACATCATCAAAACAATAAAATAGCTGGAAATTCATCAAACTAAACAAATGGGATCACGAATCACGTTTTTTATTCACGGGTTACGTTTAGATAAAAGAATTCACTCACGTGAACACGAAAAGATCTTTTCATCTTTAATCACGATTCACGAAAAAAAATCAAATCACGATTCTCAAAAAAAAAAAATCGCTCTATAACGCTTCATGTGAAAAAATATAGGGGACCATCTCAGTAGGCCGGGTCTGTGGAAGGCTTCACTCCTTCTTACATTACTGTAAACTAGTCGTAAGTCAACTGGTCAAATAAAACTTGTTCTGTTCTTCAACAACAGACGGTAAAGTCAAGATGAACAACACAGAAGAAGCCACCACAAAAGTCATCTGGATAGGTTCAGTGGTCGCCGGCTTCCTTCGCAACACAAGTCGTACGTCGCAAGCCATCGAGTTAATCAAGGAATGCTTGATTGTTTTAAACAACAAAGCTTTGATTATCAACAGTTCACTGGCAAATAGTATGTTCGAAGCAATCTACATGACAATATTCCATGCTTATGATTCTGTAAAGGATTACGCAAATACCGAAGAATACCTCAGGGAACTCCTCCTAAACCAAGACTCTCATGAAACCTTCCTACAAGGATGGCTTAACTTGATACTGGCAAAAACACTTCGGGTTCAAAACAAGTTCATGGAAGCCAGAAAATTTTATGAGTCAGCAACCAAGATCATGAAAACAATTGGCAACATACCAGGCGAGGCACGATGTTACACAAGCCTAACAAAATTGTTCTATTCGATTGGTCAATATGACAAGGCCCGAGAATACCAGGTGAAAGCACTCGCTATCAAAATACAACTTGGCGACAGGGATGGAGAAGCGACAAGCTACGGAAACCTGGGAACATTGTTCCAATCGCTTGGTCAATATGACAAGGCCCGAGAATATCAGGAGAAAGCACTCGCTGTCACAATAGAAATTGGCGACAAGAATGCAGAAGCAACATCCTATGGAAATCTAGGAACATTGTTCCAATCGCTTGGTCAATATGACAAGGCCCGAGAATACCAGCAGAAAGCACTCGCTATCAAAATACAACTCGGCGACAGGAATGGAGAAGCAACTTGCTACGGAAACCTAGGAACATTGTTCCAATCGCTTGGTCAATATGACAAGGCCAGAGAATATCAGGAGAAAGCACTCGCTATCAGAATAGAAGTTGGCGACAGGAATGGAGAAGCAACAAGCTACGGAAACCTAGGAACATTGTTCCAATCGCTTGGTCAATATGACAAGGCCCAAGAATATCAGGAGAAAGCACTCGCTATCGAGATAGAAATTGGCGACAGGAATGGAGAAGCAACAAGCTACGGAAACCTAGGAACATTGTTCCAATCGCTTGGCCAATATGAGAAGGCCCGAGAGTATCAGGAGAAAGCACTCGCTATCAAAGTACAACTTGGGGACGAGGATGGAGTAGCAACAAGCTACGGAAACCTAGGAACATTGTTCCGATCGCTTGGTCAATATGACAAGGCCAGAGAATATCAGGAGAAAGCACTCGCTATCAGAATAGAAGTTGGCGACAGGAATGGAGAAGCAACAAGCTACGGAAACCTAGGAACATTGTTCCACTCACTTGGTCAGTATGACAAAGCCCGAGAATATCAGGAGAAAGCACTCGCTATCAGAATAGAAATTAGCGACAGGAATGGAGAAGCAACTTGCTACGGAAACCTAGGAACATTGTTCCAATCGCTTGGTCAATATGAAAAGGCCCGAGAATATCAGGAGAAAGCACTCGCTATCAAAATACAACTTGGCGACAGGGATGGAGAAGCGACAAGCTACGGAAACTTAGGAACATTATTCCAATCGCTTGGTCAATATGACAAGGCCCGGGAATATCAGGAGAAAGCACTCGCTATCACAATAGAAATTGGCGACAGGAATGGAGATGCAACTTGCTACGGAAACCTAGGAACATTGTTCCAATCGCTTGGTCAATATGACAAGGCCAGAGAATATCAGGAGAAAGCACTCGCTATCAGAATAGAAGTTGGCGACAGGAATGGAGAAGCTACAAGCTACGCAAACCTAGGAACATTGTTCCAATCGCTTGGTCAATATGACAAGGCCCAAGAATATCAGGAGAAAGCACTCGCTATCGAGATAGAAATTGGCGACAGGAATGGAGAAGCAACAGGCTACGGAAACCTAGGAACATTGTTCCAATCGCTTGGCCAATATGAGAAGGCCCGAGAATATCAGGAGAAAGCACTCGCTATCAAAGCACAACTTGGGGACGAGGATGGAGTAGCAACAAGCTACGGAAACCTAGGAACATTGTTCCGATCGCTTGGTCAATATGACAAGGCCAGAGAATATCAGGAGAAAGCACTCGCTATCAGAATAGAAGTTGGCGACAGGAATGGAGAAGCAACAAGCTACGGAAACCTAGGAACATTGTTCCACTCACTTGGTCAGTATGACAAAGCCCGAGAATATCAGGAGAAAGCACTCGCTATCAGAATAGAAATTAGCGACAGGAATGGAGAAGCAAGTTGCTACGGAAACCTAGGAACATTGTTTCAATCGCTTGGTCAATATGACAAGGCCCGAGAATATCAGGAGAAAGCACTCGCTATCAAAATACAACTTGGCGACAGGGATGGAGAAGCGACAAGCTACGGAAACCTAGGAACATTGTTCCAATCGCTTGGTCAATATGACAAGGCCCGGGAATATCAGAAGAAAGCACTCACTATCACAATAGAAATTGGCGACAGGAATGGAGACGCAACTTCCTACGGAAACCTAGGAACATTGTTCCAATCGCTTGGTCAATATTACAAGGCCAGAGAATATCAGGAGAAAGCACTCGCTATCAGAATAGAAGTTGGCGACAGGAATGGAGAAGCAACAAGCTACGGAAACCTAGGAACATTGTTCCACTCACTTGGTCAATATGACAAAGCCCGAGAATATCAGGAGAAAGCCCTCGCTATCAGAATAGAAATTAGCGACAGGAATGGAGAAGCAAGTTCCTACGGAAACCTAGGAACATTGTTCCAATCGCTTGGTCAATATGACAAGGCCCGAGAATATCAGGAGAAAGCACTCGCTATCAAAATACAACTTAGCGACAGGGATGGAGAAGCGACAAGCTACGGAAACCTAGGAACATTGTTCCAATCGCTTGGTCAATATGACAAGGCCCGGGAATATCAGGAGAAAGCACTCGCTATCACAATAGAAATTGGCGACAGGAATGGAGACGCAACTTGCTACGGAAACCTAGGAACACTGTTCCAATCGCTTGGTCAATATGACAAGGCCAGAGAATATCAGGAAAAAGCACTCGCTATCAGAATAGAAGTTGGCGACAGGAATGGAGAAGCAACAAGCTACGGAAACCTAGGAACATTGTTCCACTCACTTGGTCAATATGACAAAGCCCGAGAATATCAGGAGAAAGCACTTGCTATCAGAATAGAAATTAGCGACAGGAATGGAGAAGCAAGTTGCTACGGAAACCTAGGAACATTGTTCCAATCGCTTGGTCAATATGACAAGGCCCGGGAATATCAGGAGAAAGCACTCGCTATCAGAATAGAAATTAGCGACAGGAATGGAGAAGCAACTTGCTACGGAAACCTAGGAACATTGTTCCAATCGCTTGGTCAACATGAGAAGGCCCGAGAATATCAGGAGAAAGCACTCGCTATCAAAATACAACTTGGCGACAGGGATGGAGAAGCAACAAGCTACGGAAACCTAGGAACATTGTTCCAATCGCTTGGCCAATATGAGAAGGCCCGAGAATATCAGGAGAAAGCACTCGCTATCAGAATAGAAATTAGCGACAGGAATGGACAGGCAACATCCTACGGAAACCTAGGAACATTGTTCCAATCGCTTGGTCAATATGACAAGGCTAAAGAGTATATGGAAGTAGCTTTACGTATCAAAAAAAAAATTGGTGACAGGAACGGAGAGGCAATTGTTTGTGGAAACCTATCAGCTCTGTTTCTCTCGCTCGGCAAGTTTGCAAAGGCTGACGACTATTTAAAGATGGCAATGGTAACAAGAGTGGATACCGGTGATAAAATGAGAGAGGCAGCAGATTACGGAAATCTCGGGATCATTGCGCATCGGCGTAGTTTATATGACAAGGCGCAGGAATATCAAGAGAAAGCCCTTGCAATTCACATAGAAAGGGGTAACAGAGAAGGAGCAGTAGCCAACTACTTAAATTTAGGATTGTGCTTCCATTCCCTCGGTAACTATGATATGGCCGAAGAATACATCAAGAAGGCTCTCCTATTAAGCAGGGATATTGGACACAAACTGAGCGAGTTTCAATGCCTTTGTAGTCTATCGGTCTTAAAGGTGTCACAATCTCATCTTGAAGAGGCCTATTCGTATCTTTTTCAAAGTATCGTAAAATTCGACACTTTGCGAGGTTGTCTTAAAGACAATGATCAGTTTCAAATATCCCTGTTAGAGGAGCACGGCGCCTTCCCCTACGAGTTGTTCAGTAGGTTGCTTTCTTCCTTTGGAAAGGCACAAGACGCCCTTTACGTCGAAGAGCTGAGACGGGCAAGAGGCCTAGCCGACTTGATGGCCGCTCGATACTCTCTTCAAGAGCAGATTTCAGGCAATCCACAATCTTGGCGTGGCATTCAAGAGATTATCAGAAGAGAAGCAGACTGCGCATGCCTGTACATTTCGGTTGGTAAAAATGATGTACGGTTTTGGATTCTCAAAGCAACGGGCGCTATTCATTTTACAAAAAAGACAGTGAGCCTTGAAGCAAACGTTAAGATCGGATTAGTCCCTGATTTAGATGAGTTTTTCAAAGAGAGCTTCCGCAACCACGCAGTCCTGCTTGACCATGATGCCGAGGATTTAAGAACAAATCTTCACTTGTGTTACAAGATAATTATCGCTCCTGTGGCCAGTTTACTGAAGCGGCCCGAAATCATTATTGTCCCTGACTCGTGCATGTACCAAGTGCCATTTGCAGCCTTAGCTGACGAAGGAGGCAAGTATTTATCAGAGACATGCAGGATTCGGATGGTTCCCTCTCTGTCGACTCTCAAGTGTGTTCAAAACAGTCCTCCAGACTACCACAGTCAGACAGGGGCGCTGATAGTGGGTGACCCTGAGGTTGGAGCTGTAATTTACAAGGGACGGCGCAGAACCATAACACCATCGCTGTGTGCAAGGAAGGAAGCAGAAATGATTGGAAGACTTCTTGGCGTAACGCCCTTGATTGGAAATTCCGCGACAAAGCATGCTGTACTCCAAGCGATAAATTCAGTGAGCCTGATACATATTGCTGCACATGGTGATGCCGAAAGAGGAGAGATTGCTCTTTCTCCGGAGCACCCTATCCTTTTCCCTCCTTTTCCTCGAGAAGAAGATTACCTTTTGACGATGGCGGATATCTCAAAAACTCGGCTACGAGCTAAACTAGTGGTACTTAGTTGTAGCCACAGTGCTCGTGGACAGATTAGAACCGAGGGAGTGATTGGAATCGCCCGAGCGTTCTTGGGATCCGGTGCTCGCTCAGTGTTAGCGGCACGATGGGCCCTGGATGACATAGCCACAGAGCAGTTCATGGCTTGTTTCTACAAACATTTGTTCCGCGGCGAAAGTGCCAGTGAATCCCTCCACATGGCCAGGAACTGGATGCGTCATAATGGCTTTGACAAAGTTTCTCAATGGGCACCCTTTATGCTCATGGGCGACAACGTGACATTTGATTTTGAAAATTGGCCAGTGCCTACCGCACCTCAAGAGCCTGAAGTGGAGTGAACTGACTTAGCAAAGCTCGTAACCATTTAATTGCAAGCCATCTGCGAAGGACAACTCGGATTGATACACATAGAAAAGCATTTCTTTCAACAGCTTATTGGAATTATAAGTTTAATAATCTGAAACAAGACAGCGTACAGTGTACTCTTTATAAGAGTTTAGAAGTTAAAAACTTTAAGAGTCATTTTTTTTTATCATTAGTTCAGCAAACAAACCAGGCAAATTGTGACTCACGCAAGTATGTCGTCAAGTAAAGGAAATTTAAATAATACATCTTTCAAAGGCGCTTTTGTCATACATGAGTATTACGAGAAAGAATCAAACTGGCTGTGAGCCACTGAACTCGGATAAGGATTAATGAAAGGCTGGGAATGGACTCATTTGTAGTAATTCATAGCTTAGGGGGCCACTTCCAGGAAAATTTTTTTACAATGCTTTTTGCTATATACTTTTCTTTTTTAAGGCACACGAACACTTTTATAAAAGGTCTATTAAAGTTATGTTTTGACATCTTATTCAATGAAGAAAAGTGGAAGGAAAAACTTTGACGACTTTCCCTCACAATCGAATCGAGGAGGAGGAACTTTGGTGGCTGAACACAGTTTTTGCGCGCGCTTTTGCTGATGCAATTCAGCGCGCGCGCAGGGATTGCGCGCAAAAAACAAACAGGCCGTCAATAGAGCGGTCATTTTATTTACTCAACACGTACCCGCACTATCTGTGCTATTTTTCTCTATAGTTGGCGCAGTGTATTTAGGGCTTTAATCTTTTATTACAAAGATATGTTAGAAAACTTAACGGCGCAAAGAACCCAGCAATTCTCAGCTTTTTCGTCGTTACCGAAAGAACCCAGTTAAATGCAGCCCATTCGTAGTAAGTAAAAAAAATGCGATTGAATGGAAAATTGCTTTCTCGGAAATATGCCTATTTTTTCGTGAGAACCACTCATTAGAATTTCACGAAATTTGGCACGAAAATACTTTAGGAAATAAGTAACTGGAGCATTGAAAAATAAATTATTTTAAACAAAGAAAATTCTAGAAAATCTAGTGAACCTTCAACAGGGGATAATTAACGATCTTTCTGTTAAATTGTCAGCAAAATGGTGTTAACTTGTGAGTATCATGACAAGTTCGTTGCTTGCAAGTTATAAAGAAAATCTAATGACAAGATTTTCTACAAAGAAGCAAAACCGATTTTAATTGCCTGTTTATACCTATTCATGTCGCCATGGCAACGGCACATACGTCAGCTTAACTATTAAAAAAAAACAAAGTTTGTGTTGTGAACTTGCTTGCTGCCAGTTTTGGCGAGCGAGAGATTAAGGGTTTTAGAGAAAATGGTGAAAGAAACAAAGGTATCAAAAACTGTGTTCAGCCATCTTAAATGCAACTCGTATGCGTCCTAATACTGGTGTTAAGGACGAGGTACAGTTCCGAGAGGGTCTCAATGGGATCAACCTTCTTATCAAGAAGTGAGATGGAGTCAAGGTATCCTTTGAACAAAACATGTATCATTTCGGTAGTTTTCGTTATTGTATCATACGTCTGCCGGTCAACGCCAAGTCATTAGAGAGATTAAGCACCGCGTATTTTTTCTCCCGCGAACGGCAGAGGGTCATGTGACCTGACATTTCCCGCGTTTGCCGTTTGCCAGCCGCCGTTTCTACTCGAGGAAATTTTTCCCGTTTGTAGGGAACGCGGAAACGTGAGTATTTGCAGCCCATTTTTACCGACTACTTCTACATTTTGATCGCTTGCTTTTATAGCTAAGCTTCGTTTATCATCTTACTTCTATATGAACTGCTTGTGAAGCTAATAGAGTTCAAATTCAAGCGGAAAATACATTACTTCTTTGTATCCATTATTTCTAGTCGCAATGAATGGCGACCGAGAACATTTGTTCTGCCGTGTAGTCGGGAAGCTTAAACAGACGAACATCGCGGACAGAACGGCAAACGACAAATGGCTAACCGACGTTCAGCGTGCGCCGTTTTCGCGGTGCTAAATCTAACTATTCTGGGAGACACCAGCCGGCTTCTTTTGAAAGTTTCCGGCAATGTGTAACTGCGCTAGGAAGATATACAGACAAGGAGATTTAAGGATACCCTGCTCAGGATTGATATTTTATTTTCTTGGCTGGCAGACAGTTCATGAAGTACTTGAAAGGTACGCAGTAAATTTTTGTTAACAATTACCGCTTCAATTGTGCCATGACTGAGAGTGTTATTCGGAGAACAAACGAATTTAAGAACAAGCATCTGTAGGAGTCGAACAACACAGAAAAAATATAGCAAAATTTTCATATGAGAGAATGTTTAGAAATACATTTGATAATAAAAATTAACGGTAAAAAACTACGACGTTTCGAAGTCTGCATGACCTCATTATCAAGTAAAATGTTAAAACTGATGTAAAATTGTAGCTCAGAGATTATATACAAATAAAATGTGATAACTTCATTAGAATAATGAGCGTTCATTGTTATTGGTGTCAGATCGTGCAGTATATGTTTAAATAAATACTTTTGCACGTATTGAGTCAGACTGCGTGTTTAACTTTGGTTTTTGTTCGCGAATGAATAACATTTCGTGGATTAGGCAGTCCATTTTCCCGCGGCATTTCTTGAGAACGGAAAACATTTTCCCCAGGCCAGCGGACGCTACACCGTGGGCCTCCCTCAGATGCTTGCCAATGACAGAGGCTTTATGTTCTTCTATGCGTTGATGAAGATGGCGTCATGCAGACTTCGAAACGTCGTAGTTTTTTACCGTTAATTTTTATTATCAAAAATTTTCATAGTATTGAAAATATATAGGGGTTGTTTAATGACGCTGGAGGGTAGTAGTGCAAAGGATTTTTGATCAAAAACAACACAAAACCGCCCCCTGGTTAGCTTATGTTGCAGAGCGCATGACTGCCGTGCGGTTGGGCGAGGGTTCAAGACCTAGAACGGACCAACACCCAGGGTCTTAAAAGAAATGAAGAGAATGTACTGCCTTCGCTGTGACATCTGCAATTCTGCAATTAGTTAGATATTCTAGCTTTCTCCGATAAGGACCAAAACCTCAGGCCCCGTCTCCTGTAATTACTCTGCTGAGATTTCCGAGCGAGAGGAGCGATTTTCAACCCTTGCATGTACTTTTTGGTCAAGTTTTCCAAACGTTGTGGAACTCAAAGGATAAAGAAATCGTGGAATTTGGTCGAAAGGGTTCTGTTCATGCACCATTGAGTTTGAAAAATTCTCATCTTTATCACGCCTGATTGGATCAAAAGTTTCACCACTCCTCCATTTGTCATTTTATACTTTTCAGTTTAACAGTCTTTAAAGTGTTTTAAAGTGAAACCGAGGACGAACCTTTCATAATGATCTTTAAAAACATAATACTGCTATGAAAGCGTTTCTCCTGGTTACTATAAGCTTTTAATTGGTGTTTGTTGTGGCTTTGCACTTAAGAATCTTTCTATTCCTTTTATCTCTCCTCCTTACTACAATAAAACGACTGGAATACGCCCCTCTCGGGATTTACAATAAGACAAGAAAACATAATTAGTTTCCACTAAAATTCTTTTATTGCTAATTAATCGGTTCATTTTGTGAATATAACCTTTTACCCTTAAAATATAATCTCATTTTCGCCGCGCTTTTACAGTAAAATATTGTTCATAGCTTGTCAAAACAATATGGTCACATCTCGGTCAAAGCTAAAGGAAAACTGGGCGGAAAGGCCTTACAGATTCTTGTTCTCAATAGCCCATTTCCGAATTAACTCTTTGGCCTCATTTTCAAAGCGAGTCCTGGTGCCAATCCTTTCATACGATTTTAAGTTTTCATTTATGTGCAAGTTAAACCCATTTTCATACGAATGGTTGGGTACCAGGTCTCGTTTTAAAAATGAAGCAAAAGGTAATTCGGAAATGGCCTATTTCATTTAACTCCGGCAAATAAAGACATAATCCCACCCTTTCTCTGCTTCTGTGGAGATGGGATGGGTACTCGACCGTGGCCATGCTGGACACCAGACATCACAATAAATAAATTGGAAGTCACAATTTAAAACTAAAACATGCTGCACTGGAAAGGTAGATCACTACTGAGGTGTTACGTGAGCGTTCGCCTTCCCGGAAAAAAAAAAGACTTAACAAGTCCTGGATTATTTCGCGTAGTTTTAAGTATCTTGCGAAGCCGAGAGATTCACATGGTCAACATTTGAATTCACCTGTCTTTCCCTCTTCTTTTCTCTAAAGCTTGTCGAGTTCGCTTTTTAACGTATCCACGGCCTTGCGCATGCGTCTCTCTTCCTCAGCATCAGTACACTGTGTGAGCCATTCAGCACACTGCTTTAAGACAGCCTCTTTTTGAAGACGAAAGTGAGTGCGAATGGCTTCTTCAAAGCCTGGGGAGAGAGACAAGACAGTTTTGTTACCGATTAAACCGATGACCCTATAGAGCGACTAGCATCCAATTTCTCCTGACAATACAACCCCTAAATCAAACATCAAGGTCATGAGAATAAAGGAAATGATCTTCAACTAAAGAAAATCTTGATTGTTAAACAAATTCTCCTTGTCAGCACCTTAGAAAATACGTAGAGAATATTATGGAGAATATGCATACTGATAATATGGTGTAGAGGGTTATGCACAAAATAGCAAACGTTACACGCGTCATTGCCAAATTATTAGTAAAACTGCACTTAATCGTAAGAAATGCACTTCAAGCATTTATCTTTGTAATTATTAAATATTCCTTCCACGTATGACCAATGAGAACCATGTGAAGTCTTCAATTCGCTAGAATAATACACGGTAGCCGTGTTTCCTAGAGAGCGTGTAAGTTATAATAAGCACACTAACCAGGTGCTGGTTCACGTAGCTGCCCGACCATGGCGTGACGTATCGTGTGAAGTTTGATTCTTGCATTGTACTCTTTACACAGAGCCTGAGGAGTGAACCAAGTAAAATCAAAGTCAACCAAGGTTACAGTTATCACTTATAAAGTAAGTGACCCACTAGGGCCACAGTATTGCTACACCTCTTGGATGGGATACCTGTGCATAGCAGGTGGCACGAAAACACATTATTAGCTTTACCCTAACATCTCATTAAAGCCGTGGTGGTGAGACACAACGTAAGAGTAAAAAACCTTCCCCAACACAGTGAACCAGTTTCGGCTCGCATTCAAACCGCTTGTTCTAGGGTCCAGGGCGTGAAATATTTGTCTATTGAGTCTATCACACATTACAGTTAACACCAGATGATAAATGGAATCGAAACGACTCGATAATAATACAGTGAATGGTTTGAACCCGTGGGTAACATGCGATAGTGTTTGTTTTAAGTAGTGGTGACTGACGAATCGAAAATCTGAGCGGAAATAATCTGCTTGCAGCTTCTCGTTCAGATAACATCGCAATCTCCTAGTAATACTGCGCAGATGCGCAATTCCCTAATGTAAGAACAAGATATGCAAGACACACATCCCTTATCGAAATGAGCTTGTAAATTATAGCCACATATATTCTTAGATTGGAATGCGAACATCAGCTTCGTCATCCTCATCATCAGCATAGACCAGTGTGAGTACATGAACGGCAACAGCAAACAATGAATCAGAGAATAAAAGACTGGAGCAAACTTTATTCTGCAAACTTGAAAAGTGTGGTTTTTATAAATGACTTTGCTTTTCAGCGTCAACAAAAAAACAAGTCCGTTGTTCCAGAGAACTGTTAAGATTCTCACTTACGTCTCCTTCGTCGGTTCCTTTGATGCCTTCGTAACCAGGCTCATTAAAACACGGATCAGGAGTAAACATCATGCCTTGAATTGACAACAAAACCTAGCAAAGTATTAAAAAAAAAAACAAATTATTTTAAGCCAGGGCCCCGGTTGCGAAGATGGAGCGAAACCAGTGGTATTAGCTAATAAAAGATGAACAAGTGATGGTTACCTCTTTACCCAGCGTCAATTATCATTTTATCGAAGTCCGCATTTACTATTGATCGGAGTCCGAAATACAATATTGAAAAGGCGGAGCAAATTTTGTACCTTTCATACCTGGTATCGAAAAATTGGTTGTGAGTAATCTTTCACTGAGGCGTTTACCAGAAGACCACAATTTCAATTCCCACCTTAACACCTGTTCCCTTCCCCTCTTCTCCACTTCCCCCATACCGTGAAACGCTAGGAAATATTAAAGCGTAAAGCAAATATTTGAAGTCAACCTTCCTCCACAATCCCTTTCCGACGTCAATTTTTCTTTCAGTATTAAGTAAACCCCAGGATAACAGTTAAAACAAGAATGTCCCTGTACATCCCCGCTGTGCTTTCAAGAGATCAAGGACACGACAAAGGAGCTTTGTGCGTAAAATCAACAACAACAACAACAACAACAATAACAATAAATTCAAACTCAACGAAAATCAAACCTGGTAAAGCGAAGACTTCTTTGGATCCCACTTCTCACTTGCATCTCCACCATGCCAAGTTCCCAACAAACTTAAACAAACCTAAAGATGTAAACAACAACGAAGAATAAAACAAAAACAAAAAACATAAAGAAATGCGAAAATTGCACGAAATGGAACAATCTTGGCAAAGTATAGTTCGCAATTACCTTTCCATCTGCGTAGAGATTCGGGTTGAACCTGCAATGAAAACAAGACTTCAGCTCACTAACATAAAAGGAAATAGTTTCTAGAAAGAAGGAAAAATCGTAACTTAGATGTTGAGAGTTAAAAACTACAGTGTGAGTGAAAAAATCTTAATCTCTCACCTGACTGTACCGTTACCAGTTGTAATGATTTTCACCAGAGGGGGATCGACAGGATATGATGACGGAAAGTAGATATCGAAAACAAAGCACCCTCGACTGTAAGGTGTATCTGCCGTGCCGGTGATGAGAGCGCGGACAAAATCCATACGGTTTTCATCCTTCGGGAAATATAAAGGAAAAGGCCTGGATACTAAACCAACTACAATTCTAAAATCACTAATTTCCATGATAGGTTTCTAGACACTTACTCTATTAAAAATCAAATTAAATTGGACCATAGGAGTGGCACATCATAGAGGAGGCATTTCGTCTTACGTTTTCACGTTGAATTTGAAATTCGAGCCTTGTTTTTTGCAGATAACCCAGAAAACTATTCTAGGACAAGAACGAGAATGAATAACAATCTCAACCCACATGCTTCAGCAATTGGAGGCGAGCGGAGGCTTTACATTGAAAAAAAAAAAAGTTTTTTCCAGGCGTAAAGTTAGTCTGGTGGCGGAGAACGCGCCATAAAGTATTAACAGGATACATATTCATATAGAGCGTGTCACTGGTAGCATGCTCACTCCCCATTAAATTAAGTTCAATACTTGTTCCCGCCTAAGACAAAAGGTTTCTCCTCACAATACACTGAAAAGAAACTAAACCCGACTTAAATCACCACAGTAAGCAATGAAAAAAAACGAGGGAATCATTCTAACCTGCCGGACAAGAATGGAAGAATTTGGGTGGATCGGCAAGTTATTCTTAAGTTGGGTTGCTTCTCGCATAAGAGCCCGTACTTTGCCAGATCTGCCAAAAGAAGACGTCAAAAAAAAAATAAGCTAAATGTCTCATACACGATTAGGAAAATATTTCCAATATCTACCTGGAACATATGGGCTGATTAGCACACGACCGGAAGGCATGGCATTCCTGAAACGAAAAGAAAACCGCTTTCATAAGAATTGCTCCATAAAAAGAATCGACAACAAAAAAGAAAAAATAAATACAAAACACAACAATCGGTGTCTATTTTTAAGCTGATAGATGGTAGGAAAGGCAGTGACCTCGTGGTTAGCGCGACGAATTCCGAACCAAGACGTCAGGATTCGAACCCTCTCCAGGTCTTCGCGTTGTGAGTGGTTATAAATAATGTGGCGAACACAGTAGTCTAACGTAAGTGAACGAACCGATGGACTATGAGAGACAACATTTAAGTACACATGACTTGGCCCAGTAGCGTATCAAAACCTGAAAACCTACAAAGGCGCTTTTCCTGAAGTGATTCCCCGCATGATATTTCCCAACTCGGGTTCCCTGGTCTCTCGGTGATGCTGATACATAGTCCTCTGTTTTTCTTTAAAGTTTTCGTTGAGAGCAAATAGACCCAAAATGAGGTGTCCACGTGAGGAAATTTTCGGTCACAAGATTTTTTTAAACTTCTAGATCCTTCTTAGGACTACGAGAACGGGAGTGATCTAAAATTTATCATGACCACTTAAAAAATCAATCTATCCAAAAAGTTTTAGTATCTTCGCATGATGCACTCTTTCCTGGTCTACCTAACTCAGGCATTATTGTGTACTGCACTTACCACCAGTTCGGTTGAGTCAAATTTGATTGATTCAAGTATTTCAATATAGGCTTGATCAGTCTGTTCTGTGTCTCGTGGATCCGGTGCATAAGCTCCCTCCACACCCCTCTCGAGTGGTTCTTCTAACTCAGTATCGTCTGAGATTAATTCGTTCTCACCCGAAGAGAAGTTTTCGTCATCTCGTGCCAGCAATGAGCTCACCTGTGAAACACAATTTCGACGTACAACTTGAAATCTTACTGCATAAAAGTCTGGGGATAAGCCACTAATCTTTTGTACTTTTAAGAGCTAATACCTAATAGGACGTAAAGCAGTAGTCCCGCATCCATGAATATTAAGATTTTGTTTGGGTTTTGAACTTTCAACTCGTGGACGAAAGCCTTGGTTGACCACTTTAATTCAAACCAAAACTGCCGCGTACAAGAAATTCCAGGTGTTGTAGTTTATGTCCTACTTCTGGGCACGAATTATTGTCACAAATTCAAGTTTCCTCTCCGAAAGACAAGTACGTAACTCTGTTTCTCGTTCACTGTGTTCATTCAAATGGGAGTAGTCCTGGGAGCCGTTTCTCGAAGGTTCCAATAACGGCCCCGTAATACTGTTCTGTTTTAATTCAAGATGGAGGGATTACAGGTTTTTACTATTATACATTAAAACTATCAGCTCGAGTTACAACATGGACTGGTTTGGGTGCCAGAAATTGCTTCTCTACTCTTTCAATATTGAATTTAACCCCTTTACCTCCCATGAGTGACCAAGACAGAATTTCTCCTTACAACATCAATACAATGTCAAGCAGACAAGTAATGAGAATAAGGAACAAAGAAAATCGAGGGATTATCAGTTGATCCAATACCAAATTCTCCAAACTAAAAAGATAAGAACTGTATGGCAGACAGTGAGGAGAATTGCTAATGAGATCTTGGGAGTGAGAGGGTTAAAGCACGCCTTCAGGCCCAGTAAGTTACCGAGACTACTGAGAAACGGAAAACGCAAACCGAGCAGAAGTCGTCATCAGTCAGGTGACCACTTGACTTTGATGATGACTTCCGCTAAGGTTTTCTTGACGTCAGTCACAACTAATGACAACAATCCTTTCCAGGCCTGCTCTAACCCGGACGATCAGATTGCACGGTCAACTGAACTCCTGGTTTCAAACCAGTTATTATACGAAATACTCTCCATAAAACTACCTAATTCTTTTTATGTAAACGACACAAATATTGCAACAACACTCACTTCTTGTATAATTCCTCTCAAGTCTTCCACCACGAAGTCTGAAGCGAGATTCTCGCGCTGAACAACACGTAAGGCTCGCTCCACGCTGAGCCTGCTGTAGTCTGGGTTAGCGGCAAGGCATTTCACAAACTCCCTCTCCTCACTGGCATTTGACATGCGCACTAACACTGTCAAAATCTTAACCAGTAGGTCACGAGGGTCGAACGAGTATCTGCATGTAACAACAAAAAATATCTCAATATTTAAAATTTTTATTAAATATCTTAATATTAAATAAGGTAATCTAATAGTGTTTGTTTCGCAAATAAAGCGGACGTTTGGCAAAGCCGAGAGTTAGGGGTATCTTAAGCCTTAAAAAGAAAAAAAAAAAAAAAAAGAACCAAAAGAACATAAACTCCTTATAATTTCGATACGCAATCCAGCAAACAAGTAATGAGAAGTGACAAACTCATTAGTTTCTTTGACACCAAACACTCCTAACCTATCTACTAGAAAGTGAATATGAGCCAGAAGAGCGAAATTAGATCTCAGGAGTTAAAACCACCGTCTAAATAATGAGCTAATTTTATCATACAAAAATGAACACAATCTAATTTTCAAGCCAGATCGATCGAATCGCTTTTATAGAGACTTTTTCTTGATGATTTTAACGGCAACAAGTTACTCTAGCAGGATGGCTCTATCGTTGTAAGTTTAATCAAAATCTCACCTTTCCATGTTCTGGACTTTCAAATCCACAGACTTGCGGCCGCATAATGAGTCCAAAAATCCGATTATCTGAAGGTCAGAAAAAAAAAGGAACATCTGCGGCTGAACTTAAATTCATCGATTTATCGAAACTTAATTCAAAACATGTATATATGAAAAAAAAAAAACAAACAAACAAACATCCGGCTCTTTTCTATGATATGCTGACCTAATCACCAACGTTGTATTTAAACTTTTCACTGACCGCCCGCTCAATCCTAACCTCTAAAAACAGGCCATAAAGATAAAGGGGGTAAGTTTCTAAAGAAACTGCGAAGCTGCGTCGGTGGAGGAGTATAACTAGATAACTTGGTTTTATCAAATGAGTTGATCTAAATTGGTCACCGTAAAGGGTTTCAAAAGCTAACATTTCTAGCGTTGACCCTTCGTCAAAGCGAATAGAGGAATTGTGAGTTGTGTGTGATGTATACGAAGAAAAATGGTACTATGCTGTTGGTGGGAAAACTTGGTAAAGTGAAAAACACAAAGAGGTAAGTTGAGAACACATACTGACCGCTGCCGCAGCCCTGGCTGACAATGGAGGACGGGAGAAGCAGCGAGCCACTTTCTCTTCCTCAGTGATCTTCTCCAGAAAAGCCAGCGTTGCATTCGCCTGAAAGATATAGCTTTGATGTTATTTTCTGTAACTCCGACGAATTCAACTTTTAAATTCAAACACCAGCATACCATTTGCATACAAGATTTGGAAACGTGTTCTTCTCCTTTCAAAAACTGTTCCTTCTCCTGTCGCTGATCTACACTTAGTTCTTTCCACTTTTCGTCTGTACAGAAAAAAAAAACTGTGTTTCAAAGTTGGATACAGACTTAGATTTCGCACTGCAGTTTAAGGAGAGGATGACACTTTTACAAAAATGTAAAGTGAGAAAGAGAAAATATAAACGATTTTTTTTTTCATCTTTAGATCATTTGATGGTATATGAATGAGCAAAGCAACAATCGCGACGGTTTAGGATAAAAGAGCTAAAACAAGACGTAGGCTTACGTTTTCCACGATTAATTATCGATCAGAATACCAGTGACGTTGGCTGTCAATCAATACTGACAAAAACGCTGAGTTGGGTTTGTGACTAGTTTTACACTCAGGCATTTTCTGTCTGTCGGTTTGTCTTTTTGTCTGTCTGTCTGTCTGTCTGTCTGTCGGTCGGTCTGCCTGTCTGTTTGTCAGTAAGTCTGTCTGTCTGTCTGTTTGTCTGTCTAAAGGCTGATAGTTTCTAAAGAAACTGTTTGGGGCTGCGTCGGTGGGGGTAACGAAATAATTTGAATATATCAACAAAGTTGAAATGGTAAATTGGCCACCGTTACGATTATAAAAGCTGACGTTTCGAGCGAAGGGCTAACGCTTGAAACGTCAGCTTTTATAATCGTAACGGTGGCCAATTCACCATTTCAACTTTGTTGATATATTCAAATTATGTTTGTCTGTCTGTTTGTCAGTCTGTTTGCCAGTCTCTCTGTCAGTCTGTGTGTCTGACTGTCTGTCTGTTTGTCTGTCTGTTTGCCAGTCTCTGTTAGTCTGTTTGTCTGAATGTCTGATTGTCTGTCTGTTTGCCTGTCAGTCAGTCTGTCAGTCTGTTTGTCTGACTCTCTGTCTGTTTGCCTGTCAGTTTGTTTGTCTGACTGTCTGTCTGTTTGCCTGTCAGTCAGTCTGTCAGTCTGTCTATCAGTCTGTTTTTCTCACTGTCTGTCTGTTTGCCTGTCAGTCAATCTGTCAGTCTGTTTGTCTGACTGTCTGTTTGCCTGTCAGTCAGTCTGTCAGTTTGTTTGTCTGACTGTCTGTCTGTTTGCCTGTCAGTTTGTTTGTCTGACTGTCTGTCTGTTTGTTTGGACATTGTGTTGTGTTCTTAGGCAAGACACTTTACTCTCACAGTGCCTCTCTCCACCCAGGTGTATAAATGGGTACCGGCAATTTAATGCTGGGGGTAACCCTGCGATGGACTGCCCTCCCATCCAGGGGGGGGTAGAAATACTCCTAGTCGCTTCATGCTACAGAGACCGGAGTTAAGCACCGGCCTAATGGGCCACTAGGCTCGTAAACAGACTTTACCTTTACCTGAGCATAAAAAAACCATTAAAATCTACCTACCGCACTGCTTAGCACACTGAAGTTTCCTAACATTTGTAAGTCGGAGCAAGCCATCTTTCAAAACGTAAAGAAGCGTGTCGAACACAGCACCTAAGAATGACTGAGGAGACAAAAGACAACCATCAGACTTAACATACAATAACCATCTGGTCTAGTCTGGTCTTTTCTACCACAGTATAGAAGGAAAAAAAAAACTTGTAACTGACGAAGGACATCCACTGCTGACTGTCTTACCTGAAAACTTTCCTTTCCACATTCTTGTAAAATCGAAGGTAAAACGTCGGGTCTCTTCCAGAGCGTTTCTAATAACTTGACAATTTCATACCTAAAGCAGAATGATGAAACAAACAGTTACATATTTATATACGTGCGTCAAATTTCCCTGTGCATTAAGAAATTGTCCTAAAACAACTTGACGAGATTCAAAGGCTCGGATTTGATACAAGAGGTCTAAACCAGAGATAATGCCGATTTCCTTGCAACTATAAGCATCGCTACTTCCCCTGTATGAGACACCAGCCCATTGCAGGTGATATTTTCCCGGCAAGTACCGACAATCTCTCAAAAACAGAGTAAAAAAAAGGTGTGTGTTGTGCTAAATGTGTCTGCTTTGTTATTTTCTTTTAGCTTCGGCTCTTTAGCAAAGCTTTCATTCAAAACAAAAAAAACAACCAGGTCTACGAAAACTTAAAATGTTCAAAATCCTCAAACACCCTGCATAGGTTGAATAATGTTATGTCTTTCTCACAAAGGCTACAAAATTGGTATGCTGTGGCAATTAAAATCAAACCACAGAAAAAGTGCTGATCATACCTAGCTGCGAATTTGTCGAACTCTTCTTTATCCACGTCCAGTCCCTCCACGATATCCACCGAGGAGTAAGTGTGAATAAGAGCTGGACCGAGTTTTTCTCTCACCGCTGGGCACATAGCAACGCAGGCCATCAAGTCACCTTCAATACCGCTACAAATCGGAAATTATATTAGTGAGTACGGTCGTTACAAATCACCAGCAAAACCTAATAAATAGTTTTTAAATCCTTCCTTACCTTCCCCATGTAGTTGTGTCCAACAGTTTGTTCTTCCTGAAAGGAACATAATATTTTGATGACTAATCGTTTGGTAAAGAAAAGTAACGATTGTTACTTTCAAAAGGCATTTTCACCTTTGTCCGACTGAAATTCTTCCTCAAACCTCACACAACTTGAACATACCAGTTAAACATTAAAGTGAACCAGAAATAGGATCAAATTAAAGTAGTTGGGGCATGGGAGCTTTATCAATTTCGTTAATTACGATACAAACTCTTATCATTAATGACTAGGAGTTCAAATTTAGAATCCCGGTTCACGGTAAAACTAGAACATTTATAAATTTCAGTGTTTTCCATTCTTTTATCTTGCTAATTCACTTTTCATAAATGCTATTTGAAATTAAAGTGAGCAAAGAAAACCTGTTTTTTTCAATTAGTGGATCATAAGTCTTTAACAACAAATGCAGTCATTCTTAGAAGTTCATCTTGAGAACCTTGGCGAATGTCTGAGCTTTGCAGCCACTTCTATCTTAAACTGTTTTTGTTTTTTCTTTGTTTGTTTTTTTGTATGTCTGTTCGCCTTCTGTGTACCACTTTCTTTGCCATTTCTCTTGTTAGTTTGCTTTTGTTTCTTTAAATATCCTCTTTTGCGCAATAATTTTCCGCAACTAAATCGTACCCTTTAGATCTCTGGCATATTTCAGCAAATGACAACAACGCTGACACGGTTCTCGTGGCTGCCACTGGCCCGGGCATTATGTCTCTCCGCTCCATCAGGGCACAACAGCAGTCAACGAAAGTGCAAATCTAAATAAAAAAAAAAAAAAGAACAATATTAGAAAAATAAAGTTACATTCCCAGGCACGAAAACGTGGTCCATGAGACAGGGTCTCGCATAAAATTGACAGGGAGAAACATTGTGACATGAATAGTATGGCGGCAAATACTGACACACTATTAGTAAACTGTGATCTCGTATTTTCGTAACTCCTTTCACACGCGTTCTCGCACGACCGTGACTCTTCTACAAAAAGCAAATCTCCTCTAGCTTACGCATGTTCTCTTGCCCGCTATCTCCTCTTTGGTGCGCACGCGTCTTTCTTTTCCAAGCGCACGCCTTTACTCTGTAATTTCCTCTTCAATCGTTCTTGTTTATCCCTTATTCAACACGTGCCCGTCTCTCCTCTCGCACACGATCATCTCTTCGTTATTGCAGGTGCATCCCAGGCTCTACTCGTGCAGTGTCGCGCACACTCATGTTTCTCGTCACAGATGGACAGCTCTTCTCTAGTATGCAAGTCTAAAAGTGCGTGTTTAAATGTGTTCCAAGCTGGTTGACTAGCCAAAGTATAGGATGTAAAACCAAATTACTACTCACGTCCAAACCCTTAAGGGCCCCAGGTTTATGTACGGCGACGAAACTGAACCAAGAGCACATGTCTTTGACGTAGAACTCAGGGATATTCACAAGTATCTCCCGCTGCCTGACTCTGATTTCGTTTTCAGACAAACCCTAAAGAAGCAAAATCAATAAGCTTCGTTAAGAATACGACACCTTCACCAACCTCCGCTACGGTCTATTTAGATAGATTCGACTTGCTTGTTGTTGTTGTTGTTGTTGCTTTCTTTTTCTTTTTTCTTCCTCAGTACAAATCTCACAGATTTGTACTGAGGATCATATCGCCCGGATCTCACAGATCCGGGCGATATGAACTTTATTTACCTGATACTCAGAAGCACAACTGTCAAGAAGATGAAGAAGCCAAGCGGCACTTGTGATGTAGAACTCTGAACACAGCCTCATGAAGTGGTTGTCTTCCAGACAAGTATTCCATTGAAGCACAAATAACTGTAAACAGGGCAAAACAAGTGAGTTAAAATCACTGAGTCCCCTGAGAGGATTCGTTTTGACTTAAATGTTTAAGTTGTTCTGACAAAAAAAGCGAAATCAGTTTTACGCTCTTTTCAAGCACTACTTAGACTGAATTGCATCAAGACTGATCGCAATTTTTTTAAGGAAATCGAAAGCTACTGTGATCTACAATGCTCTTTTACTATTTTGGAAATGCCGAAAATCCGTCCTTATCATGACAAGAGCTGTCTTCCGATGAAAGGCTGGGAAAAAAGACCTGCCTAGGGTCCTGTGCTGAATGTTATATCCCTAAATTCAACAGGGACACCAGGAAAATTGTTCTTTGCTCTTGAAAGATATTTGCTCGAGCTGGCCAGATGTACTTGCCTACACGATATACACTCACCACAAGCATTTTTTTCGTTTCCGCTTCAAAAGAGCTACCTTCCTTCATTTCAGATAACATTGAGTACTGTCTGAAATATTACGAATAAAGAAATACACAAACGTGAGAACGAAAAAAAATGTGTGTGCGTGTGTGTGTGTGCGTGCGTGCGTGCGTGCGTGCATGCATGCATGTATGTAAGTGTTACAATAGGTGTATACTTAATTGAACAATCCCCTGTGAGGCATTTCTGGGCCAATGAATAAACATAATAATTACAACGAGCAGGAGGCAGACCAGTTAGCTGTATGCAAAGCGCAGCCAACAGTGGCGGTCAAAAGGCCTTAGGTCAGTTATTGAAAACATATCCTTTATCCAAATATATTAGAAAAGACCACTCTTTGCCAATTCAGGCGAGCACATAGAACCTCCTCTCCCCTCCCTAAAAATGTTGGTGAAACTGAACAATCACCACTACTTAGTAAAGTTAAAAAAGCGTACAAAACTCACCACTGTCTGGGGGAGGAGGGGGGGATAATTCGATTTTAGTAATATCAGCAAGAGATACCTCTCGGCTCATCAATCATCGAAATACAACTTGTGGCCTGGTAACTTTTCTTAAGGTTCAGTTGTTGATAAAAGACAGGATTGCAACCAGACTAAAAATTGCATTTTTTCAAATGAACGAGTAATGGTTAAATCTAACCTCATGATTCTGTTGTAGTGTTGAATGGTAGTGGTGAGCCCGATGTGAAGGGCGCTATGCGTAATGTGAAACATCTCTGTTATCAGCTTGAACTGACCTAGAAAGATAAAATCACAAACAACGTCCAGTATCAAACAAGAGAAACAGTAATACAGTAACTGGTTTGACCTTGGGGGACACGTGATCGCATAGTATGACCAATCAGACAAACGTGGCCCTCAGCAGGACTGTTACCCATAACAGTGACTGTCGTTTTGACAACTTAAGCGGAAGTAAGCATCGAGGTCACGCGAAGAGTTCTTCATCGATCACTTGACGGAAAACTGGCTCGCGAAAACTGATCGGTCAGTTTTTACAGAGGGACGGGAGACATGGTTACAAAGACAGACAGAAAAAAGAACGCGTGGTGGACCAGTTTTAGTAAGATTTGTCGTTTTTGGAATTGCAACACCTTTTGGAGCAGATGAATAATCGAAACTAAAAAACAAGGAGGACACGAAGAAATGAAATCCCTGATCCCAATGGAAGCATTGGTAAAAATTGTATGCACATTAAGAAAAAAAAAGTAATTACCCTTAAGATCTCCTGAAGGAAACAGCATACTGCGGAGATCGGTTTTGTCCTCATTTTCTGTTCCTGCAAGGAAACAACAACCAATGCTAACTGTAAGATGGTTAAGTGAGTACATTGAAAGATGAAAGTTCCCAAGCTGAACAAAAGATTAAATTTTCTATACAAATAACCTGCTGAACAGTGAGCGATTTAAGTTGATTCCTGGAATTAAAAGGTGACGAACGATGTTATTGAAACTTTCTTTGAATGTTCTCTACCATCTCTGTTCGTGAAACTACATTTGTACAATGGTTGGTCTGGAACATCGCGCAGAATGCCTGGACATCATTAATTATTCATGTGCACTGAAGCGGGAGATTTGAATGCAATTGCGCCTTGAAAAGCTCAGAATACGAGAAGAAAGGGCCGAAACTAGCGCAGTAGCGTTGATAAAAGTCTCTTTCCGAATTGACAGAAGCAATAACTAAGAAACCAAAGAGCAGGTTTTTGAAGAGAAAGGGTTTATCTTTAATTTAAGCTTTAAAATAGGAATAAAGGCTGATAAAATAGGAAGTTTGAGAAAGTAAAAGGACTATTCCAAAAAAAGTTTGTGCTGAACCTTTGCCAACTCTCTCGGCCACTCAGATGCAACACATAAACCACTGGCGACTTGGCCAGTCGCGTTTTGCCGCGCCTGAGGTGTACTTTCTTGATTTTTCATCGACCACTTGTGAAACGTCATGGCTGGTCGACGATCTTGCTTCGGTTTTTGTTGTACGACAATCGGTCACAAGGCACTCGAGTTCAAGATTACAAAAATTTACGTCTAAAAAGGAAATACTGCCGGACCCTGATTCAGATTTACGACACGAAGTAGCCTCAAAAAGGTGTCAAACCTTTACGACGCCTTTTTAACGAACTACATTCTCAAGCGCAAGTAGTCCGAACTCAGTAGTGGGTCGCTGAAACTGTTACTTACCAGTGTGTCCGCCAACCAGCGTCCGCTCATTCGTGAATCTTAAACGGCAAGCTTTGGAGGTGCAGTAAAGCGCTTCAATCTGTTTGTATTTTTCTTTCCCTTTTGTCAGGAGGAATGAATCACACATCTGAAGGGCCACTGAGCAAAGATTCACCATAAAACCTACCACCAAGGGAAACAGAGTTCTTATAGCTACTGCAACTTATTATGTTTCTTACCGTTACGCCACATTAAAACTACTAAGTTTTTCTTTGACAAGTTTTCCCCTTTGTGGATAGAGATAATTGAGAATTTTTCCCTTCACATAAATATGGAGACTCGTGGATGAAAAAATCGTTAAGGACAAGTTTGTAATAGCAAATGACATAAGGAGAAGTAATTTTCAAAAGGATTGTTAAGAGTCTATGAAAAATTAATCCTCAGCAAAAATTTTCCATAACAAGCACCGTTGACAGCATCTTTGCTTATACAAATAGCACATTACTTCTTCCTTGACAAGTGCATTGCCTAAGGAAAGCTCTCTCCTGAATTTGTTTGAACCTTGAAAAAAAAAACATCGTTCAAAAAACGCACGAATAAAGAATTGCACGGTTGTACGGGAGTACGGACGGAGGTATGCAATGGTGCAAGAATGATCGGGTGCCCCGGAATATCCATACGCACCAAATGACAAAAAAAAAAAAAAAAGGCCTGTAAAACCTCTTTAAGACTATCACCCCTCACTCATGTCCCATAATATGTTTCCACTCATACCAGGCCTCTAAATATCACAGGATTGACTTGATAGCACAACATAAGGGAGGCATGCTGTGAAATACTCCGTAGTGACACTTTTTTCCGCTTGACTCTATCTTACCATCATTAGCCACTGTTGCTTTCATCGAGTTATCTCTGGGCAAATTTGCTGACAGTCTCAGATCATTGAGTGACACAACACCCGCCAGCCAAGCTATTGCCCTGAAAGAAAAAAAAAAAAAAAAAAAGACATCCTTAAACTTTCTCCAATACTCACCAGAACAGACAAGGCGCCGTATTCATTTAAATCTAAAGATGGAAAATCCTAACCGAACCGTTTCAAAACAGACTGAAACATGATGATATTTTTTCGCTCGTCTTTGTTCTCAAGGCCTGTATAGGGAGAAGAGCCATTCGATTCTTGCGTACCTACACGGACAACAATCGAAATGTGCGGGAGTTTTTAGTTGTACATATTACAGACCATAGTTCAAAAAACGTCCCAACCCTTTCGGCATTGACGAAATGCTGGAGAAAACAAACCGCACCCGGTTACACACAAGGAATAAGACTTTGATTTCCACCCACACCAATTACTTTCAGTAAGGCCAAACGTTGCAAGTGGAAAGCGCCCTTAGAAAGTGCCAGTATGTATATTCTCATAACTGTTCTCTATTCACTTCCTTAAGGTGCCGACATGGAGAATTCGTTTAACAATCAAGAGCTTTTTAAGATAGGGATCATTTTTTTTATGCTCGTGACCTTAATGTGTGATTCAGGGGTGATATTGTAAGGAGAAATCAGATACTACTCACTGACTCTGGGGTTAAAGAGTCAATAAAAAATACCTGTCTTTATTATCAGTTTTCAACAACTTCACAAGAGCCTTGTAAACAACGTTCTGGCATGAATGAATGCCATCCATGATTTGAGACTAAAAGTGAAAGAAAAAACTCCTTAGTTAATGAACGAAGTTACAACGGGGAAAATGAAGTAGCTGATTCTTTGATGTTAGAACATTGCAGTGTGCCTTCATTCAACTGTTTTCTCACCCACAATATGAGATGCATAAAGAAAAATTTATCTCTAACAGGGTTGTAAATTATTTCAAGGTCTTATCTGATAAACGAACGCGTCCACCAAACATTACGTGGATTCACTTCTCTTCTACCAACGGTATGTTGACTAAATAATTTGTTGGATATAAAGAAAATAACACAAAGTGCACTTAAAAAAATTCTTTTCAAACCTAATAATCTCTGTTAAGAAACTTCTGTTAACTTTGAGGCTACAGCTTGCAGTAATCAAAGGGGAAAATTCTACATATCGGTCTATATCACATCTTTAGAAAATTTCACATTACGTACTTGAAGTTGATCAACATCGCTACGGAAGGCCTGCGGAAAGTGAGGCAGCTCAACAAAACAAATAGAAGAACGCGATTTCTTGTCTATTTTAATATCCATTGTAGACGTTGCCAAGAAGGAAGAGAACAGTGATTTGTGTTGAAAGAAGACACCCTGGGTAAAAGCAGACATTCATTCAACAGTTAATATCAAGAACACAAATAAGGGAGTGTAGACAACCTTCGTAAACAACAAAATTGTTACCAGTTCGTTTATTCCAGTGTCCAGTTCTTGCTCGAGGGCTTCAGCCAGAAAGTCACCCATAACAGGCTAAAAGCCAAACAACATAATGCAAAAGAAAGCAAATTAGTCAACGTTATAGGGCAGTTTTCAGGTAAGTTTCGAAAAACCAAAACCAAATTAATCTCAACAGCCAATCGGAGTGAAGGTTGACTTCACCATCAGCCAATGAAAATTCGAAGTAAAACAGGTATAAAGTATGAAACGCGGGAAAAACGCCAGTGTATAAATCCGGATTGGTTTGTTTTGAATCTGATTTGCTAACAAGATGGTGCGAGTTTTCTGGACCAATCACAGAGCGAAGTTAAGCAAAACTAAACTAATCGTAGATTACTTTTGACAGTTGATAGCAGCTCTAACTATGCGCCTGTTTGAAAATTTATGCCTTACCAAAGAAAGCAGGGTTTCCAATCCTCTGAAAATACATTTGCACTCCAATGTGAGCTCATTCATCCTATAAAATGAAAAAACAGAAGTTTGATTAGATTCTTCATAATTCAAATGCTAACTGTGTTTGCTAAAATGTCCTTATAAAATTTGGAGCTTTTTTTTTAACCTCAACTTTGTTTCTTGTTGCCAAATCAAAGCAATAATTGTCCAGCATACCTCTTCACTCTTTCGACTTGCCTTCCTCCGACTGTTATCTATGGATAAAACGCAGGGTTGTTAATATTTGAACTGATATAAA
The DNA here is from genome assembly GCF_964205215.1 of Stylophora pistillata. Classification (NCBI taxonomy): domain Eukaryota; kingdom Metazoa; phylum Cnidaria; class Anthozoa; order Scleractinia; family Pocilloporidae; genus Stylophora; species Stylophora pistillata. The sequence continues at coordinate 16,011,744 of NC_142521.1, read as the reverse complement.
GCAAAGTGAAATTTTTACCACAATTGGCAGTAATGTAGTAATCTGATTGTCCAATTTGCCGTGGTCGATAAGAGTACAGACAACACTGCTCGCGTCAACGTGTCACGCAGTGGTCACGCAAAGAAAGAATCGTTTTGTTTGATGTCGATATCGTGGTATTGCGATATTGTTTTGTGGACTCACTCGGCTGCGCTTCATGAATCCACAACATTTTGACCACTGTGACGACTAATATCGTTGTCAATAAGAGTAAAGAGCACGCTAAAAAACTGTCCATTTGTAAAATTGACTAAGCTGTAGAGATGAGTTCCACGTAACTCTCTTATTCCCAGAGAGGGGGAAACAATAATTCTTTACGAAAATCAGGGCTTGTATTACTTCCAACCTATAGAGTTCCTTGACTTTCCAAAACCTTTCCAAAGACCATTTATATTAAGTTTTCTATGACCTTCAATTAAGTCTTCTGTTTCAAAATAGCCGGAAAACGATCATTCTTCCTCTTTTCTTCCATGACTTTTCAAGGTCAACACTCAATTTCCAAGACTTTAAAGGCCTGGAGCATGACAATAAAAATAAAATTTCATGACTTTCAAAGTTTTCATGACTCAACAAACCCCAACGATGCAAAGCAAAAGTGGGAGGAAAATTGCTAGATGGTAAGGGTGGTATCAACCAAGGAAATTTGAAGTGTACTTTTGTTTAAAGGGAAGGTAAGTTTGGTGCCCAGTCTACCCTGGTTTTTCAGACAGAGCGAGGGCATACAACGTGAGCTATATTTATTGACTTGACAAGGGAAAATGTGCATTTTACTTTACCCAAAATGTGTTAAGATTAACTTACCATTTCAACAAACGTCTCTTTTACTTCTGGATCCTCTTTACCTTTCTCCAGCAACCTGTTAAGAAGTTCTACAGAAACTGTCACACCATCACTTGACCAGCCTCCAAGACTAGACAGGAAATACTGGGATGGACCCTTGTAAAAAGAAAATGATATCTTTAAGGATGAAAACTAAGACTGTGTTGCAAAGAAAATTTTCACCAACACAGCACTCTTGTACTCCACGAGCCTGCACAAGACGAAAGCGCTGTGGCTCTGAAGGCATGATGAGTGTAACCATCCAAACCAATGCATCCAAGAAGAAACATAACGAAATATTTTGTACAGTATAAACAGAATGTACCTCTGACTGGCCTGACTGAACAAAATCTGCCCACAAGTCATCTTCCACTGCTGTAGGACTTGCAGCAACTACAATTTAAAAAAAAAAAAACATTTGTAACTAACATCAGACACAAGTATGATGGTAAAATTTTGTGCTTGTTCCTGGAATAAAGAAAGACGTTTTTTCATCTTGTAACAACCATGGGATAAAGAAAAAATCCAAGTCACCCATGTGCAATGCAACCATAGCTCAGATTCTGCCAAAATTTAAACCATCATCTTGGATAAATTGAATAGGAAGCAAACAAGTTTGAGAGGGAGAAAAGTTTGAAAAGGAGACAGTGTGGCCAAGTGGTTAGAGGACTGGACTTGTAATCTGGTGTCCCAGGTTCAAATCCACCCTGCCACTCACTGGATTTGTTCTCAGTTGCCCCTTTTTTCAACTCCTTGGCCGCACTCTGTAAATACCCCACTGGTCTGCCTCCTGCCAGTGCGGATTTTTAAGCACTTAGTTAGTTTACATTGTGGCTGAGAAGCCCCTAAGGGGGAGCTTCAATTTATGTATTCATTTATTATTATTATTAATTGAGAGTACATTCCAACTCACCATGGATAAGATGCTTCAGAACCGTATTTACACAGGGCCCCATAACAGCTGATGCCACTTCCTTCCAAATCTTTTCTCCATTGCAAATCAATTTGAAGTTCTTTCCAGGAGGCTGAGAGCAGCGATCAAAGCATTGAATAGCAAACTTCATTGGATCCTAAAGAACAAAATCAGCACATTCTGAATTGTGTGCCTTTATCCTCTACTGATATTTCACCTAATTTCTTGAGGTGTTGTCTAAATATCTTTATCTACCATTCCTATCTTTTCATTTCCTTTCCTTTCATCACTCTTCTCTTAACTGAGAGTAAACCAAGGAAACTTGTGCAAAAATAACTTGGTTTCTGTAGTAAATTACAGCTATAACTAATCTTGTACACATTGAAAAATAAAATAGTTACAAAAGTATATTTGTATTTACATGTAGAAACTTACCATTTCCCGATAGATCCTTTTAGCAAGAAGTTTTTCTATTTTCTAAACAAACAAAAAAACATGTACAACTACATGTAAGAAGACAAGTACCATAATTTTTATACTTGTAAAAATATTTTTGTACAATTTTAAAACCACACTTATACTTGTCGTGACAAGTAACTTTTATTGAGAAAAACAAATTAATTTCACCAGATCTCTTGCCTTTCATTGTTGTTTACCTTGCATAAGTCATCACAACTGACGGGTAGTTCAGATGCTTCAACTTGCAAAACTGCCGCACCTCTGTCTGCATTAGGCTGAGGAATGAAAAGAATATTTAAAATGGAAAGGCAACCAGTCCTATGATTGTCAACCTCTAGTTATTATGATCATAAATTATAGCCTCTAGTTATTATGATCATAAATTATAGCCTCTAGTTATTATGATCATAAATTATAGGGTAATTTATGTCAACAATGAGTCGATACTGTCCTGGATGACATGGACTATTGTATTTGTCTTAGACTAGTGAATACACACAAAGACTAATAATTCTAAGAATAGCTTTCTATAAATGGTAGGGAGAGCTAATTTTGGTGATAGGTTTTTTTATGGTAAAATTTCACTTAGTGCTCATGATGACTTCAGCTCAAGATTTCAAGACATCAGTCCTTTAATTTGAAGCTTTGACGCCCCCCCCCCCCACACCAAACTCGGCAAACCTTCAGGCATTTAAACCTAAGAAGATTGGCTTGTACTTGCATTCAAATTCTCCACCCAATATTGAACGATTCTTTACAAGTGTGATAAACAAATGTTGTAGAATTTAACAAAGTCAAATATCAGTTTTTGATGCTGCTGTTGGTTTTTTTTTTTTTTTGCTTGTAGACATCATTCTATAACATGAAAATTGTCTTTCTAAGCCATTTGCCCATGAAAGCATACTCTTTACCTTTAAAAGACCTGTATTATGCTGAAAAGACCTGAAATTTCTAGTTCAATTGCCCCACTCCACCCCACCTAGGCAAGGTTCAAATTCTACATCCCCTCGCACATATCAGGGTCAAATGCCCATGTGTTGCTTTGGTGGAGTGGGGACGTTGAAGCTTTGAAATGATCAGCCCATAATACTCAGGCTAATCAACAGGGTGATCAGCCTACAATTCAAGAACTCATTTTGCATTTTAAAATTTCAACAAGTAGAAAATTTTTGGCTATTCTGACTCTATGGCAAGAATTGCAATGGAGAGATTTTGCAACGGCACAATCCCTTCAAATTCTAATTAACATTAAGTACCTAGGACTCCTCTTGGGACTTTTAAAGTTTACCTTGACTCGTCGAGTATGTGCATCCTTCTTGGAAGTTTGATTTTCCTATAAGTATAGGTAATAGGCTAAGCATAATAAACACCAACAATAATATTCTTGTCCCTGGGCAATAGATATGTACATCTGTGATCTTGGTCATAAGTCCCTCTCAACTAAATTTACATTAATTTTATAAAACTGTACATTGTAATTCATAAAAATCTATACTAAAATTCATCTTTTTTTTGACAATCTTTGCATGATGGCTAATCCACTTACAATAGAACATTCCAGAACTTGCATTAACACCATCTTTGCAACATCCTGGTATGGCAGATCCTAGCAACAACAAAATGACAGTATGAACACATCCAAGTACAAGTACATGTGCCAAGTCTCAAATTTTGTTTTCCTCATTTCTCACGACACTGTCAATATCCTATTTCAATTTCATTCACCATTACTTTGTTCAAATAATATTTTCTTGCAAATAAGAAGTCTCACTACAGAAACTTGGATAAACTCAATTAATGTCCACTCTCCTGATCTCTTTTGCCCAAAGGGAGAACATTTCTTCAAACAGTTTGCCTTGTTCATGTCCATGGCACATTATTCCTCAAAAGTTTGGTTGAAGCAAATCAATAAGATGGTCACCAATTCACAAAAATGTGACAGAAATTTCCTTCAGAAGTAAAATTTTCCAGGAGAAGCCTACAAACACTGGACATTTTTAAAACTTGTATTTTGTAACTATTGCATAATACATCTTATTGTACATTGTATGAAAATATTAGGTGTAGTTGTGGGGCTCTATTGTGATTTTGATTGACATGTGCTTCTGTGGTCCTTAATGCATAGGGTACTAAATACATTATATAACTGGCAAAGTTATTAGTTATACCAAAAAAAATCTGGTTCAATGATTGGCTCACACATTAGCTAGTACAGAATGATGCAAAGAGAGGAACTGAGCATCATAATAAAAGCTTTCAAAAAATGTCTGTTCAAATATTATGGTCTCACCTGTATCTTTTCTTGCTTGGATGCTAAAAAAACAATTTTTATAATTTCAAGTCTAGCACATTTAAATCATCCTTTATCAAATATTATCAAATATAGTATTGGTCTTAAACAATATCAATTTTACTGATGTTTTAAATGATTCACAAAATAAATTAGAGGTGAAAGGTGTATTTCTTTCAATCAATAACAGCATCGTGAAATATTCTGAAGAGAATTGCATATTAATTAAATATAAACTTGCATTTTGATTGGTTAATGAAGCAAGGTACTTAGTGTGAAATTGCAAGTTGAAAACAAAGCTAAGTGATATTGGTTTGCAACTCTTGTTTTGCTCTCAGGATAAAAACTAACAATGTCATTGCTGTTTTCTTTTTTCTTATTTTTATTCAACTAGTAATACACAATTCAAGGGAAATCCATTACCCGAATTTTGGGTTGCAATTTAACCCGAAAACTGATATTGCATATTAATATCAATTTTTGCTCGCAATTTAACATGATTTCCCTCATCAGCTGATGAGTTTTCTATATAATTATCATAGTCATATTCCCAACTAGCAATCATAAGAAGTTAAAGCTCTAGTACTGGTATTTCCTGCCAGAAATTTATATCGCACATCATGAATTGATCATACCTGTTGGTCTCTTGGACAATGGTGTTGAAATTTCTTTCTTGACTTCTGCTTTGTCTTTTACTTCAAACCTATCAGCTGCAGTTCCTTGATTACCGGGAGCAATCAAAACTGGAGTACACTCCGGTGTTGAAGCTGTGACTACCAAAGGCTCCACTTCAATAGAGGAAAGTGACCTCCCTGTTTCATTGAGTGAGGAGGGCTCGGATCTCACACTGTTTGAATTTAAAAGTTTTGACCCATCTCTTGGTTTATTGGTTCCAGGGAATCTCCTCTCACAGGTGTTAGTGGTGGTAACCTCACTTTTGTCAACTCTTTTTCGAAGGTCCTTCCTGTTTGAATCTATTGAAGGTTGTCTATTTAAAGTAGCAGTTTCTTTCACACAAGTTAGGGGTGAGTTTCCTGTCTTGGCATTAGACTGTTCACCAGCTAGCTTCCGCAAACGTGCTGCTCGGAGATCAGCGACATGAACTCCTATCAAATTGAGAAGGAAACAAAGTCCTAATTGCCAAGTATTTTAGTACATAAATGTAACTTAATCAAATAGAATCACAATTGTGAAAAATAAAAAGTTATGATGCTAGTTGAATTTTAACATAACCAAAAAAGGAACTTATAATACATAATATTTAATAATAATTATGATCAAAACTAATTAGAAGTCACACCGCATAATTTTCCGATTAGGCACCAGCAAACTTTTCATAGCTCATTACATAATTAGTAATAACTTGTATGTATTACCAATTCTATTGGTAACATCTAAAAACTTTTAACAATCTAACTTTCACATATATATATATATTTTTTCCAACCACAAAGTGTACAGTTATTTCAGGACCAAAAAGTTGAAGGTGAAAAATCATTTTAAATGGATACAACTGAGCCTTGACAGTAATTTGACATCCAAGTCTTTTAGAATCATAATAAAACTTGAAACAAATAAGACAACAAATGAGTAAAACAAAAATTTTGCCCACAATTCACACCTGTCTGGCTAGCTGTTGGGTTCCTCCTCTGTACTAGTGCAGCACAGACTACAATCACACAAACAACTCCTACTAGACCCCCAACAATCTGTTTCACACTCCATTCAGAGCCACTGCTGGTAGGTGATGTCTGTGCTGTTTTTGGAGATTTCTGCTTTGAGCCTGTCTTCCCAGCTGAACCTTTCTGTAGCTTTTCATTAGAACCTCCCCTATCATTTTCAGGTTTTAAGGATACCTGATGATAACAATTAAAGACACTGATCAAACTTTAGATCGACTATGATTTTTATAGAGCTTTAAACTGTCTATTGAACAATTGACAGTGGTTCAGTATGGTCTGTACTCTTGTTGACGATAATATTCCTTGTCACAGTGGTCAAAATGTTGTGGACTTCACATTTTTTGCACTTCTCATCATCATAATTTAAGGAGAAATTTGTTATTTGACCCTTTCGGGAGTCAAAAGATTCAACAAAAACAGATATTAATACCAACCAAAGTATCCTCAAAGTATTTTGACAATTCCTGGGCTGACAGTTCTCCATCACCATTTTTATCATATTCTAATAGAATTTGTTGAAATTCCTGTTTAAAAATAAAAAAAAAAAAAACAATGTAAATGAAAATAACATCAAAAAATGGAAATATAATATCTTAAAAATCTTGGATCAATATCAGTTTGGATCAATGTCAGTTTCTAAGCAAGTGCACACCTACCCCACTTCTAATCCAAAATTAACCCTGACCTGTTATCAGTTGAATGTTTTTGGGCTAGGGGAGGGGTAGGTGCACAGTTGCTCAATGTCTATATGTGAGCAACTGTGGACGTACCCCTCCCCTGACCCAAATTAACCCAAACCTGTTATTAGTTGACTGTCATTGGATTAGGGGAGGGGTAGGTGCACAGTTGCTCAATGTCAGTATGTGAGCAACTGCACACCCACCCCTCCCCTTATCCAACATTAACCCTAACTTGTTATCAGTTGACTGTTGTTGGGCTAGGGGAAGGGTCAGTGTGCAGTGGCTCAGACACTGCCATTGATCCAAATTCTCAACATGCATTATTTAGTCCTTTAACCTCTAGGAGTGACCAACATCTAATCTCTCCTTACAATATCACCCCCGAATCACACATTAGGGTAATGAGAATAAAGGAAATGATCCCCAACTGAAAAACCTCTTGATTGTGAAACAAATTCTCCTTATCAGCACCTTAGGAAATGTGTAAAGATCAGTATGGAGAATATGTATACTGATGTTAGGGTGCAGTAGGTTGAAGAGAATTTTTCTTACCAAGTTACTCAAATCATGGTTACCATCCTCATGATCAAGAATATGTTGCTGTAAAGGATCTTTGAACTGTTCACTACAAAGAAATCAATTCCAATAAGCAATTTATCATCACTGGGTATTAGAAACAAAAATCATTCACTTCTTTATACCAGCTTCACTGGCCAGGGATAATAATTTACTATCAATATATTTGTGAAAAGGATAAAACTGACACCAAAGTCAGTATGATGATGGGAAAACCCCATTACCCCAACCATCATCTTTTTTTCTCTAAAACAAGCATATTAAACTTAAGACCACACAAATCTGATGGTAGCCACTTAATAACTGGCCCCAAGGGAAATACTGAGTTTTGTTTCCCAGACACCCTCACTGTTCCTCTAGGCTTTGCCTCGTAAAACAGGTCATCCTCGGTGTAAAAACCTGACAAGGTTTTCTTTGTTTCATGAGGTATTGTTTTGCTGTACGCTATTGCTATGTCGGGCATGCCGGCCCGCGGTATCTGTCACATATGCGCACGCATGCCACGTGCGCACCTTGTAGATTTGACAATCGCCATGTTGAAAATAGAGATGTTGAGTTTGTATTGAGTTGTAGTAATTCGTCTGACTTAAATCCGTGAAACACAACAGATTGGCGACGAGATTTTCAGAACTCACAAAAGAGACGTTCAGGCCTAGGACAATATGCCGATTGGAAAGATAGAAGCCTTCGATGAAACTAACGACGACTGGCTTGCCTACGTTGAACGAGTAGAGCAATACTTTCTCGCCAACGACATTAAGGAAGACAAACAAGTAGCAGTGATGCTCAGCCTAATGGGAAACAAAACGTATGGGCTATTACGAAACCTCTCTGCCCCAGAGAAACCATCCAGCCTGTCTTTCAAAACCATCGTGGAAACTCTACAGAAACATCTTTCTCCAAAACCACTGCTCATCGCAGAGCGATTTCGCTTTCACAAGAGAAACCAACTGGAAGGTGAAACCGTAAGTACTTACATTGCTGAATTAAAGAAGTTGACACTGTATTGTGAATTTGGAGCGAGCTTAAATGATGCATTAAGGGATAGACTAGTGTGTGGACTACACAATGAACTTATCCAGAAATGATTACTCTCCGAATCAGAGTTGACCTTAGCAAAGGCGACGGAAATTGCATTTGCCATGGAAGCTGCGGCAAAAGATACCTTAGAGTTACAGGGTAGTAAAGAATCCGACGTTAACAAAATAAACACTGAAAACGCACGAGTATATAATGTGAAGCCGAAGCCCCGTGATAATTGTTATCGATGCGGTGGCACCACACATGAATCATCTGAGTGTTACTTCAAGAAGGAAACATGCCGGAAATGTGGAAAACTGGGCCACATCCAACGAGTTTGCCGCTCTGGAAGAAATCAGAACACTACCCAACGAAGAAAAGTTGATAAACCCAATCTGCATTCTTTTGAGATGAGTGATGAATGTGATGACGACAGTTTTGTGGCATCACTAGAAGTAAACAATGTCAACCAAGTAACAGCTGGTGAGGTCATCTGGGTTACACCAAAGATCAACGGACACACCCTGAAAATGGAACTCGATACGGGCTCAGCAATATCCACACTTCCATTGCAGAAATACAAGGAAATATTCGCAGACACACCACTGGTGGACACCAAAGCCATTTTGAAAACCTACTCAGGAGAGAAGATGAAACCAGAAGGAAAACTCCTTGTACGTGTGGAACACAACAATCAGGTTAAGAACTTAACATTGTACATGGTAGAGACACAAGGCCCAGCCTTGTTTGGAAGAGATTGGCTACACGAGATACAACTCGACTGGAAACAGATCTGCGCCATTTCAAAAGAGAAGACACCACAAGAAACCCAAAAGAAATTAGAGAAACTCCTGGACGAGTACAGTGAAGTGTTTCAAAATGAAACTGGCACACTCAAGTCCACCAAAGCAAAACTAACGCTTAAGGAAAACAGTCAACCCAAGTTTTACAAAGCAAGACCTGTTCCATATGCCTTGAAACCCAAAGTCGAAGTTGAGCTGAAACGTTTAGAGGAAGAAGGAATACTGAGCAAAGTCAACTTCAGCAACTGGGCAACGCCTATTGTACCCATCGTCAAACCAAACGGTACAGTAAGGATCTGTGGTGACTATAAAATCACAGTAAACCCCCAACTGCAGTCAGAGGAGTACCCTCTCCCTCGCATTGACGACATATTTGCTAAGCTGGCAGGGGGGAAGAAGTTCACCAAAATCGACCTTAGACAGGCATACCACCAGATGGAAGTGGAGGAAGAGTCACAAGAGTACCTGACAGTCAACACCCATCAAGGACTGTACCGATACAATCGCCTGGTATTTGGAATAACGTCAGCCCCAGCCATTTGGCAGAGATCAATGGATCAAATCTTAGAAGGAATAGAAGGGACAAGCTGCATCTTAGACGATATGATAATCACAGGAAAAGATGACGAAGAGCATCTCGCCCACCTGGAGGAAACACTGAAGAGGTTAAAGGAACATGGCCTGAGAGCAAATCGCGGGAAATGCGAGTTTTTCCAGACAAAGATCACCTACTGCGGACACAAAGTGGACCAATACGGACTACACAAGACCCAAGAGAAAGTTGATGCCGTCGTCAATGCTCCAAGGCCAGAGAACGTTCAACAAGTCCGTTCATTTTTGGGATTGGTAAACTATTACCATAAGTTCTTACCCAACCTCGCAACCACCCTCAACCCCCTGAACAGGCTCTTAGAACAAGGCAAGCCGTGGAAGTGGTCCACAGAGTGTGAAGAAGCCTTTTTCTCGGTGAAGAAACTCATAGCATCAGATATGGTACTTACCCACTATGATCCAGAGCGACCATTGAAACTAGCATGCGACGCCTCACAAGTCGGAGTCGGGGCTGTACTATCGCATGTAATAGAAGACGGCTCAGAACGGCCCATAGCCTTCGCGTCACGTACCCTTACGAGAGCAGAAAGAAACTACTCCCAGATTGACAAAGAAGCCTTAGCCTTGGTTTGGGGAGTCAAGAAATTCCACCTATACCTACCGGTATTCGGCCGCCATTTCACGCTGGTCACAGATCATGAACCTCTGACCTCAATTCTTAACCTCAAGAAAGGGATACCAGCCATGACAGTTGCCCGTTTACAACGCTACGCATTGTTCCTAGCAGGATTCAAGTACAGCATTGAGTACAAAAACACCACCCAACATGGAAACGCGGATGGACTATCACGCCTACCCTTGAAAAAGGCGTACAGCAAGGAAGTAGCTGATCCAGCGGAAATTTTTCAAGTGTCACAGCTCGAAGTACTGCCAGTCAACGCAGATATGGTTCGTCAAGCAACCCAGAGAGATCCGGTATTATCACGTGTGGTAGAACACACGAGACAAGGGTGGCCACCAGTCAGTGAAAAAGAATTGGAACCATTCTACAGAAGGAAGGATGAACTTACATTACAGGATGGTTGCCTTCTGTGGGGCTCTCGAGTGATAATTCCACCTAAGTACCGAACACAGTTGTTAGAACAACTTCATGAAGGCCACCCCGGAATCGTAAGGATGAAGGCGTTGGCTAGGAGCTACATTTGGTGGCCAGGAATGGACAAGGAAGTCGAGCAAACAGCAAAAGGATGCACTGGCTGTCAACTCACCCAGAACAATCCTAAGACCGCCCCACTTCATACGTGGGAGTGGCCAGCACGCCCATGGCAACGTATCCACATAGATTTTGCGGGACCATTCTTGGGAACAATGTTTCTCATTGTTGTGGATAGCCACTCAAAATGGCCCGAAGTAATACCAATGACCACTACAAGCGCTGCAAGAACAATTGAGGAACTAAGAAAGCTGTTTGCGACACACGGATTACCACAACAACTGGTCAGTGATAACGGCCCACAATTCACATCAGACGAATTCAGAACATTCATGAGGAATAATGGTATCAAACACAAAAGGGCAGCGCCGTATCACCCAGCTACAAATGGCAGCGCTGAACGTTTTGTACAGACATTCAAGCAAGCTCTACGCGCAGCACTGACTGAGAAGAAAACCCTCTCCTGGAAACTGGCAAACTTCTTGCTAGCCTACAGAACAACACCACATGCGCTGACTGGTGAGGCACCAGCGGTACTCCTCATGGGAAGAAACCTCAGAACGAAACTCGACATATTGAAGCCTAACATACGGAAGCGAGTGGAAGAAAAGCAGCAAGACCAAGAGTTACGATCCAGCCACAACCCTACCCGTGAGTTAACCGTAGGTCAAGCTGTCGTTGCACGAAACTACAGAAGCGGAGATAAGTGGGTTCCTGGTATCATCACAGCTCACCCTGGACCCTTATCCTACGAAGTCAGAGTCGGACCAAATACAGTATGGCGACAACATATCGATCAACTCAAGGAGACTGCAGTAACTCCGAGCGTTAATAAGGAGTACTTCTCCCCACACCTAGACCCAGCTGTGTTAGTAGGAATTCCACCAGCGACATGCAGCGCCGAAAGTGAAGAACCACAACCTCCTTCTGCGAATGATATGGAGAAATTACCAACCATAGACATAGATGTGACCAACCAACCGAGCAAATCTCCTAGCAGCCAGAACGAGATCACGACCAGCAGTTCTGCAACACCACCACCTAGGCGCTATCCCCGTCGGCTGCGGAAACCCCCTGAAAAACTAAACCTATGAACTGAACTGAACTGAACTCAATTATTTTAGATTAGTTCTGAAATTTTGGGGGGGAGGAATGCTATGTCGGGCATGCCGGCCCGCGGTATCTGTCACATATGCGCACACATGCCACGTGCGCACCTTGTAGATTTGACAATCGCCATGTTGAAAATAGAGATGTTGAGTTTGTATTGAGTTGTAGTAATTCGTCTGACTTAAATCCGTGAAACACAACAGCTATTGTCTATAATGTTTTGTTGTCTTTGTTTTATGTCACTCGTGAGCTTCACAAGTTTTTACACCGAGGATGAGCCTGTAAAACACTGAGAGTCTCTTGAGAAACATAACTTACTTTTTCCCTATGGGGGCAGTAATAATGTTATCCCTCCAAACTCAAAAGCAGAACAAATTGTACAAGTTAAGGGTGTCACCTTGCAACTTCATTTACCACACAAATTTGCAGGTTTCAGCCTGCAAAACCTGATTACATGCAAGTCAAAAGTTGCAGTGTTTGATTTTCTGGGTAGTTAATGAATCTAGATCCCCCTTGGGAGATGGACAGTTTTGACCCTTGACACATGACACATTCTCCACCAATGAGGGAACGTATTTGAGTTGGGAGGCGTAACAAAATAACCCTTTGCTAACTCTATTTGAAACTGAAATTAATTATAAATCAATTTTTAACAAATCTGTTAGAAATATGTCTTCTCTCGTAAATTTCGTGTAAAAATACTATGTATTTCGGTCTAAGAAAATTCAATTACGTAACTAGCAGACGCTGGTTTATCAAGCAAATATCTAAATTATTTTACTTAAGTAAATAGCTAATATCTGAGCGATGAACGAGATAATTGTTTACTACTTCTCGTGAATGTATCGTATTTGCTAGAAATCACCCAAAATAGATCAACAACTTTTTTGATCCTCAAGCCAGAAGTTTATGTCAACAATTTAATCGATCAAATCTCATAGTCTTAAAGTTTGTTGTCAAATTCCATCCGGTTCAATTCCAAATCGAAAACGAAACGATTCTACAAGCACTTTTGCGCGTTATTTTAATAACCGTGCTAGCTTTTTTCCTCAACCTGAATGTATAAAAATCAAAGCTTGTACACAAAGAGAGGTAAATAAATATTAGAACAAAGCTATGTTCCATGGATCCACGAGTATGTTGAGATTTCACTATTTTGGCGGAAGTAAGGGGTCATGCATGAATCTGAAATCACGTGTAAAAACACTGGCACTCACGAAGATACAGGAACGAAAATTCTCACCTCAAGTGAATGAGGAACACCAGCTGTAAGAACAGCGCTAACAACAGAATGTGATTCCTAGCCATCGCTCAGGCTCTTTGGAAAAACAAAACCATCCTCGTGGATCACTAGCAAAATATCTGAGTCATCATCACGCATGATTAATCCTCATTGTGTCTGTCAAGGAGTGCCAAGTTCAAGTTCTCAGAATCGACTGAGTCACCCCGACGAGGTACCACGAGGCACATGAGCCCACGAGCAAAACAATCGAAAAGAGCATGCGTTCCAATGTTCCTCTACCAATGGCGGCTGTCTTCAAAATGTCTTCCAGTCAAGAAGTTCTACAACTTTACCGTCAGATGTTACGAGTTGGGAAAACATTTACCAGTTATAACTTCAGGTGTGTAGCGCTTATCATGCTATCTTGTAAAAAGGAAGATTTTACCCGATAATTTGCCACTGCTATTTTTTATCTCTAAAAATTAATCATCTCTCCCCAAGACGATGTTGCTAAAATCTACTGTTCATCAAATAAGCTCGATCTTAGTAAGAGAATCTGTCCATTATGTATCTTAAGCGCAGCTTTGTAAGGGTGGACACTGGTTTAGATTCTCCCTTTATTTCCTATCCCTTTAGAAAGTCACAGCGATTACGTAATAACTTAACCTCACCCATTACATCCACGTGGTTCATATTTTAAGGGAATAGCTTAATTAGCGCCAGGCCTCCCTGCTGACCTTGGCTAGCTGTTGACTGACATTTGGTTGTTATAAGTCACTGTACTTTGTCTATTTAACCACCTCCCGGTTAGCTCAATTGATAGAGCACTGGACTGATGTGCGGGAGGTCGAGGGTTCGAGCCCCAGCCAGACCAACACTCAAGGTCTTAAAATAATTGAGAAGAATATGCTGCCTTTCTATAACATCAAGAAATGGTTTAGATATTGTAGTCTTCTCGGATAGGGACGAGTAAATGGAGGTCCCATCTTCTGCAGTGTTAGGGGTAGGAGACGTTAATTTCCCACACACGAGATTACTGTGTGATGGATGTCCTCCCCTGGGGTGGGATGGGTGGGTGTTGTCTTGTGATTATATGAGCCCCTGGCTTGGGCAATATGGGCAACCATGCCCCACGCAAAGACATTCTACCTCGTTATCGTGCTGTAAGATCACATGAGATAGCAAGCGCATGTGCCAACTCAGTGCAAGCTTACGCCTTCGACAGTCCAACTGCGCTTTTAGAACTGAGAGAAAAAACACCGCATCTTCTGCTGTAAATGGCTGACAATCCATCTTTAACCCCTCCTAAAGAGGTCAGGGGTAACGAAAAATCCTCTAAGGAGGACCTTAGCACTGATGAAGTGCGTAAATCAGCTGGAAAACCAGCCTCACAAAAAGGCGGGAAAAGGCCTTCAACTGCTCAAGCACCCATGAACTCGGTGAACAAAGGAAGTTCTTGTGTTACCCTAAACGCAGCAGCTCTTGGTTTCGTTATTGCCGGAGCCCTCAAGGGTTCATTTGAAGGCCTAAGGGATTCAATGAACGCGGATTTCAATGACTTGAACAGTCTGATTGCATCACGTTCAGGCGGCAATGATGATGAAGACTTGGCTGATGATTGTGATTCGAGTGTGTCTAAGGACGATGTTGAATCACTGGTCGAGGAAGAGCCACCTGCCAAGAAAAAAAGACTAAACGAACAAGGAAAGAACAGCAACCCTCTGATTACTAAGCTGACAAAAACCCTACAGCTCACCGAACATGTCGGTCCCGCTATCGACGGGGAACTTGCATCACTTGTGGATAAGATTATGAGGGAGAAAGGTAACGAAGACAAAATAATGGAGTTAAAGAAACAACACGAAACTCCCGAAAAATTGCACCACCCTGTCGGAGACAAAGGTCAATCAGGGTGTCTGGAACAATTTAGATGAGTCAGCTCGGTCAACTGACTTAAAATTCCAAAAGGTTCAGAAAAGCCTGATTAAAGGAATAATAGTAGTCGTATCAGAGGTGAACAAGTTGATAGGCAACTCAGAAACTCAGAAAGAAGATAGTGTTAGTCCCCTAATGGATGGGGTGCTACTCTTGGCAAATGCTAACCAGGAGTTAAACTATCGACGGAGAGAGTTGATGAGACCACAACTCAATACAAATTATAGACACCTTTGCAGCCCATCAAATCCAGTGACAGCTGAATGGTTTGGAGATGATCTTCCAAAGGCTGTTAAAGACATCTCAGACACAAACAGGCTGAGTTCAAAGCTCACCAAGGACAGCAGCTCTCATCACTCAAAAAGTAGCCAGCAACACCATGGCTGGCGTGGAAAGAAATATGTTCGCCCTCACAATTCCAACAATAAGCAGTCCAAGAATTTAAACTTCCAGAGACCCCTCCACTTCAGAAGGAAGCAGGAGGGGAAGAAGAAGAATGACTAAGCTCAAACCCTATATAGGTTAGTCTAACAACAAATGAATTTGCTGGTAGGCTGAGGCATTTTCTTTCAACATGGATGAGTATCACAGCAGACCAAGATATATTGGATATGGTACAGCACTGCCACCTAGAGATTGCAAATCCAACTCAACTAAGGCTAAGGCCTGAAATCCAGTTTGACTCAGAGGAAGGCATAATTACCTCAGAAATTGCTCACCTACTTGAATTAGGTGTCATTGAGCCTGCTGTACACACTCCAGATGAATACATTTCCACTATATTTGTCAGAAAAAAGAAAAGTGGTCAATAACGCATGATTTTGAATTTAAAGGGGCTTAACAAGCACATAGAGAGACACCATTTCAAAATGGATACTCTGTGGTCTGCTGTGCGACTCATGACTCCAAACTGTTTCATGGCATCAATGGATATAAAAGATGCCTACCACTTAGTTCCCATTGCTAAGGAACATCAGAAGTATCTGAGATTTTACTGGAAGGGTTTTCTCTACCAATACACATGTATGCCAAATGGGCTTTCATCTGCACCAAGGTGTTTTACTAATGCAGTAAATGGCTTGAACCCGGGGGTAACATGTGAAGGTGTAGTCTGATCATCCGGGTGAGTGTAGTCCTGAGAAGGACTGTTGTCGGTGGTAGTGACTGATGTTTCAACAACCTGTGCGGAAGTCATCATCAGAGTCAAGTGAATGATTGTTGTCAGTAGAATGTTCTTATTCCAGTTCATGTGAAATGATCGGTTGGTTTTGCCGTGATGTTATTGGCTGTAAGACTCAAGTGACGTAAGTCGGTCGTGATTGGTCTGTTTCGATCTGTCGGTAAAGTTAGGTCGTTCTTTTTCGGTCGTTTGTGATGTTTATGTCGTGAATGAGTCGTTTGTATGGAGCGGGTAGTTGTTGACATCTGTTTAGGGGAGTCTGTTCTAAGTTAGTAAACCAGCTTTCCAGAGTCAGTCGTTGAAAATAGTCAGTGCTGTAGATTAGGCATTGCGCAGAGTTCCAGTCAATGTTGTGGTTGGTAAGTCGATGGTGTTCAGCAATGTGATTGCTGACATCACCTTTCCTCGTTGCCCATCTGTGTTCAGTCAGTCTTGTTGTGAGGTTTCTGCTAGTCTCACCGATGTAGGAGGCTTGGCAGTCAGAACAATTGATCTTATAAATCGTTCATTTCACACGAACTGGAATAAGAACATTCTACTGACAACAATCATTTACTTGACTCTGATGATGACTTCCGCACAGGTTGTCGAAACGTCAGTCACTACCACCGACAGCAGTCCTTCTCAGGACTACACTCACCCGTACGATCAGACTACACCTTCACGTGTTTTACTAAGTTGATGAAACCAGTGTACTCTACCTTAAGACAGAAAGGTCACCTGAATGTGGGGTACATAGATGATTCGTACCTCCAGGGTAGAGATGCCAATGAATGCCTGCTCAATATCTCTGATACGCAGAGATTACTTTCAAGTTTGGGGTTTGTGATTAATGGGCAAAAATCATCTGTCACACCAGCTCAGCGAATCATATTTTTAGGTTTTGTCCTTGACTCTGTGTCAATGACAATTACCTTCACTGATGACAAAAAAGTGAAAGTAAAAGCTAACTGTACAGCAATGCAACACAAGCATGAAACCACCATCACCGAGCTAGCCCAATTAGTTGGCACACTTGTCTCCAACTTACCTGGGGTACAGTTTGGGAAACTTCATCATAGGAAACTAGCGATAGAAAAGAACTTGGCTCTAAGAGAACATAAGGGTAACTTTGAGGCTCTTATAACCCTGTCCCCAAGTGCAAAAGATGATCTTGCTTGGTGGATTGAAAATGTAGATACGGCCTTAAACCCAATATCACATGGAAATCCTGTCATTGAGATTAAAACTGATGCGTCAAAAAAGGGTTGGGGGGCATACCTTGATGGTGATACAACCCAAGGCTTGTGGTCTGGTACAGAAAGCCAATTGCACATCAATGAGTTAGAATTGAAGGCAATTCACTTCGCCTTGCAAGCTTTTGGTAAAAGGCTAAATAATAAACATGTCAAAATACTTTTGAAGGTAAAACGCTATGTGTTGTATCTACGTTAAAAGAGTACTTAACAAGAACACAAAACTTAAGAGGCTCAGAAGGCCAATTGTTTGTTAGTTATCAAAAACCTTTCAGGAAAGTTAGTAGAGATACTATAAGCCGGTGGGTGAAGACTGTTCTCACTGACTCTGGAATTGACACTTCCAGATTTAAATCACACAGCACAAGGGCTGCCAGTACATCTGCAGCCAACAATGCCTCAGTAAGTCTTGATGACATTCTGCAAACAGCTGGGTGGTGCTCTGAGTCAACATTTGCCAAGTATTACAAAAAACCTATTGTTAAAGAGGACATGTTTGCTGACAGGGTACTCAGCACTGTGAAGTAACACACATGTGTAAAATAAAAGTTTTGCCATGACAATGCTTAAATTACAGCACGATAACGAGTTAGAATAGTAAAATTAAACGAGACTTACCTGTAAGTTGAAGTTTGATTGAGATTCTACCAAGTTATAAAGTGCTGGGAGATTACATGCCCTCCCACCCACCCTAATGTAGTGTGGTGCCTTGAATCACTAACATTAAGCTTTTAAAGACTGAGTTGGCGCATGGGCTTGCTAACTCATGTAATCTCCCAGCACTTTATAACTCGGTAGAATCTCAATCAAACTTCAACTTACAGGTAAGTCTCGTTTAATTTTACTTTTAAACTTGATTACAGGATTACAGGAACTTGATTAATCTCTCTAATTGTTTCTTTCCCTTCCCTCCCTTTATTCAAGACTTGGGGGTTCCTCAATTTCTCAAGCCCTTGAGGACTTCTCATTTTCTCCAACCCCAGGGGGCTTCTCATTTGCTCCAACCCCCGGGAGCTCCTCATTTCCTCAAACCCTTGTGGACTCTTCATTTCCTCAAGCCCTTGGGGGCTCCTCATTTTCTTATCAAAGATGCTTTAACAGGTTCACTGTCTTGTTTTTGCTGTGTTGTGGGAGAGGGGTGTTGCATGCGATAATTTATCAAGTTTTCAACATAAGATGAGAAAAACATAATTGAAGCCCCTAAGGAGAGAAAGCTTGAAAAATTAGTTGTGTTGACTGCACTGTGCAGAGATTATCCACATCCTTGTGATTAACTAAGGTGTTATGTAATGTGGGCCTGCAATGTGTTTGAACTAGAATATTTGCCAATTGCAAGCTTTAACCATAAGAGTAACTTTAATGCTAATCAAAACAAAGTGCATATCACAAGGATAAAAAAAATACACCTAAGACCCACTTTAAGCATGGAACTTTTCAAGAGTAGAACCCAATACCATGAATTATACACTGGAAAAGTTCAGCATCAAAATCAACTATGAACGGTTACTTCAAATACGGATGACCCAGCTGGTCTTTTTTCCAGGATAAGCAAAAAATTTCCATCGTGGAACAGCTTTGGAATGGCTTGTTCACTAACTCAGATACTTTCATGTGCCGAACTAAATGCTCTGATGCAATTTTCTGGAAAAGTACAGGGAAGAGCTTTAAAAATGATTAAGTTTAGTATGTGAATCAACAGTTCTATTTTTTGTAATTTGAAAAGCTCAAAATCCAAATTAAGGTAGGTACCTGATAAGTTTGGCATACAAACTAGCCTTACCCAATTCATTTTCTTTTTCTGTGGTTATAACTGTGGGATTTTTCTCTTTTCATGGTTGTGAAAATTGTTATGTTAGGATGTATGCCACAAGAAGAATAAAAGATGCCTTCAGGGAAAACAAAGATATCACAGATCCAGAAAAAATAAAGACATTAATCAAGAGAGCAGAGGATAGTTTACAAGTAATGAAAAGACAGGTGCTTCTCAATCTTTTTTTTTTAATTTCTTTATTTGCCCTAATTCTCCTATCAGACTTGTCATGATTAGAAACAAACAATTCTACAGCAGCAAAAAAAAAATGGAGCAAGACTTGATATTGTTTGCTTTTAATTTTTAACATGTATCATAGGTGAAAACAAAAACTTTGGCCACTTGTGAGTATTGAAACCTGCCTAGATCCAAGTTAGCAGGTTGATCATCTGTTAACTTGAGTCATTGAAATGTCATGGATTGAGGGTGAGCTGGCTCTGTTGTTAAGTCTATATAGGACAAATATCCAGCTTATTGGTTTGATCAGCAGAATGAAAAGTGTTTTGGGTAGAGACAGAGTAACAAAGATGATAGAATAGGGGCAAACTTTGGTTATCTGGACTCATTGGGACTAGACAAAATAGTCCAGATAACCAAGGGTCCAGATAATCAAGGGTTTATATAATCGAGAATATGAAGAGCAATGAGGAACAGAAACTGATTAAGTTAAGAAAGTGACATTTAATCCTGAAACAAAACATTTACAAATCATTTTGAAAAAGCTATGGTCTACGTCTTCACTGTCCTACATAAAGACCTCTGCACGTGTGTATTAACAATTAAAATTAGTGATAAAATGTTTTTACACTGGTCTAAAATGTTGAAGTAAGCCAGTTTATCTTAAAGAAGAACATTGCCTTTACTTGACTTTGATAAGAACATGGCTACGGATCTTGATCATGACCAATAAATATTGGCGAAAAAATTGGGATAATCGAGAAATCCAGACAATCAAGGCAGAGGTTTCATTAAGGGCCTGGGCACCAGGAAAATTGACTGGTTGTGAGGACAGTTTTGCTGACCTGATTTGACAATCTGGATGGAAGTTTATTTTACAAAGAAATTCAATTAAAAAAAATTTTGCCTGCCTATGAAAACCAAGTTGCCCTCCTTCTGACAACGGTAATGAAACCCTAACCTGTGAGCAGAGCCTTTTCTTCTTTTCTTCTTCTTTGCTTCTTTTTAACCCTCCAAGGGAAAAGGCTCAGCCGACATCCTGTTGTTGCTTTGAAATACCAAAAACCCAAAACACCGGGCTATTCAAGCCGGTTTTGCCTCCAGTCAAACTGGTTTTGGTGCACGTGCCTTTGTTTTTCATGTACACAGATGACCAAATCTGTGCCCACAAAAGTGCAAGGGGGCCCTGGAAAAGGATCAGTTTCTAGGCAACCGCTGTGCATGTTCAAATGAGCAACAACAGGATGTCAGCAGAGCCTTTTTCTCTTTTCGATTCAAGGACGGGTTAAAAAGGCTCTGCTCACAGGGTAATGAAACTCCTGTTGAGGTCCAGATAATTGAGGTTTAACTGTATGGTTAATATTGAATCTTTTGCAGGTCTCTTTAGGTCAAATGTACAGACATGAAAAGCTCGTGATAGAAAAGAATAGATGATATTCAGCAGTGAAAGAAGAGGTACCATCTAATGGACAAGCAAATATCACCTATTTCACTGGAGATTATGCTATAATTATTGTGCATCAAGTCCTGTAAGAAGGGACAAGATGCATACAGTGAGGATCAGAACACTTCTTTGTGGGAAATAACTTTTTGTTATATTGTGGCCATAGCACAGATAATTTCTCCGCGATGCAACATGCATGTAGCCCAATGTACTGAACAAGTTAAAGACACAAAGCACTGTTTTATTCTTGACTTTATGCCCTTCAACGGATATTGCAGGATCCCTTTTGTGTTTCCTGGAATAAGGAGAAAGTTAACTGCGAATTGTTTAGGGATCTTGTTTTTATCTTCAGGGCCTCTTATTCAACTGGCAGGAATAGCTGACAGCAATGGAAACTTTACTATTAGACTCCTCTTCAGCCATTCTGTAATAGTTAAATGTGCATGATGAATACATGTTATGATGATGATAATATTATAATATCACTTGTCTTGCCCAAGATTTGATGTCTTAACAAAGAAAAGTTTACTCACAGGCATACTTGTTGTCTTTGCATTTGTGAACTATGGAAAGAGTTTATGCTTTTGGCCGAAGGCCTCTCTTCAGTTGACGGGATTGGGTTGTCAGATCATCCTATTTTTGTAAATAGAAAGGTTAATGTTGAGAACTGCATAAACCAGGCTCTGTTCTCTGGGAAAGACCAGGCAATTTTCTCAAACTTGTATGGATTGATGGCATTATGCTTTGCAGTAATGAGTGACGAACTGTGCGATAATGGTGAAAATAATCTCCATTCCTTTTGGTGTTGAAAACCGTGAAGGGCACAACTCAAACACCAGAACACACAAGTAGTTGACTTGTGCAACTTAATTCTTTCAATTTGGCGATACCTCGTAAATGGTAAGCACCCTCATAGAAGAATTCTTTTGAAATTGTATTGTGATCATCCGGGTGAGTGTAGTCCTGAGATGGACTGTTGTTGGTGGTGAAGACTGACATTTCGACAACCTGTGCAGAGGTCATCATCAGAGTCAAGACTCAAATATTGCCCCTGGGTTCAAACCATTTACTCTATTAAGTTCAAGAAGAATTCTTGCAATCATGATTTGTAATCAGCCATAGTGTACTACTGTATGTAACCACCTGCCTTGTGTCACATGCATTCCATCTCTTTAAGACAATGATGAATCTGTTAACTCCTCAAATCTGATGACCAATTTTCCTCTATCTCATCACAACAATCAAAAGAGCTGTACTCAGTCTGGCCACCCACATTTAGCAGATTGTGGAAAAAACTTTGAATCAGTGACTTGCCCAGCAGTGTTTTTCCACAACCTTCACACTTTAAGCCTCAAGAGTTACCAACATCTAATTTCTCCTTACAATATCATCCCTGAATCACACAATAAGGTCAGGAGAATAAAGGAAATGATCACTAACTGAAGAAGCTCTTGATTGTTAAACAAATTCTCCTTGTCAGCACCTTAGGAAATATAAGGAGAAAAGTATGGAGAGATTACATATTGATGTTAGCATGTAAAGGTTTGAAGAGTAAACGTCTTATAATTTTACCCACCTCTTTTTTTTTTTTTTACCTACTAGTGTATTTGGACCTTGTGAATGGAAATGAATCAATTATGGAAGGAGAAGGAGAAATTCCATCTTCTTCATTCCGTAGAGCGAGAGGATTAATTAATTATGTGGTACGTAGGCATTGTGATAAGGCGATCGATATAAGTGCTTCTTTTAAAAATGTTGGCGGTCAAAATATCTTGCCCGGTAAGTGTTTTCAGTCCGTATTTAAAGTTTTCTCCTATTTTCTAATCTTATGCGTAAATGAGTGAAAGGAAGACAATAAAAAGTCATAATTTTGTGCGATTGATTGTTATTTTCGGTTCACCTTGAGCTGGTTCTAAATCTCTCGGAACATAATGAGTGTTGCGAATTGTCGTGCGAGTGCTTAAGGCTGTGTCACTGTAAATGCTGAATAACAGGTTAAACAGCTAAACTGTCGGCCCTACATTTCGCGCGTGGGTTCCACCACTTCTTGTTCCTCGTTGAAACACCGTGCTCTTCGCTAAACAAAGATGTATAATGTGGCCCGTAAGGGAATTTTCTACTCTGCTTTGGTTTCAGCAAAGGCAAAACCGGATACAAAACGCAGGTCAATGTTCAGGAATGCCGGAAGACCACCAAAGAACTAACCTAATCGGATTGGAGTACACGTCAACTTTATATCCTCCTTCCTCCGGGATGGGAGTCTCTTCAGAATGGCCGGAAGAATTCAGTACCATTCCCATGTTGTCTCGTTGACATAAGTAGCCTGTGATACTCAGAAAAGCAATTTTAACTATTATAGGTACGTGACATTTAAAATAATCGACAGATCAAAGATCGTACGAGCCCCATCCGATGTAAATCACCGCAAAGAGTGATAGATCGTAGCAAACCGAGTAAATACCTTGGTGGGGAAAAAAAAAAGCCCTTAAAAATTTGCGGCTGCATTGAGTACAATCAGAAGCATTTAACCAAGCTTATATGCTTATACTACAATATACCGCACAAGTGATATAAAAAGCGTGTCTTCAATTCGATTTCTGAGTCGGAAGGGACAGAATGGTAGAAAGCGCGCGTTTTCTGCCGCATGGAGTACAGACCTAAAAACCAGATTTAACTCTTTAAAAACTAACAAAAAAACTTCCACCTCCCCAAATCCTTGGATACTTGAAGAAAGCTCTCGCTATTTCACTGTAAACACGCAAGGAACAGGTTAAATAGCAGTCGACATTTCAATTTCATTTTCATTTTTCTTGCATTTCAGCTACACCACTCTAAAGTCTTTGCTCAAAAACAGTGAAACGCCGTCAGAGCCTTTTTGACTTCGCTTTAGGATCTCAAAAGACACAGTGGTACAACTCGTGGGTTAGTATTTCGAAAAATATACCGCTAGATGACTAAACTAAGCTTTCAAATAGTTCCGGTACCCTTCCCATCCTCGCCTCACTCCTAACCCCCACTTTCCACCAGCTACCTGTTTGGCTTAACGTGAAAGCGGAAGACCAATGACACAGTTAACAGATTCCAATATTTTGTCTTGAGCTTCGAGTGATGAGCTAACGTGGGGCGACGAACTGTTCCTGTTTCGCTTAATACCTTTGTGTGAAACGTGCACATCTCAAAATATTGTGATTTAGGAAACATCACGAATTTACAGCCGGCATCCTTCAGCAAAAAAGGATGATACAAAACAGCGGGATGGCGTCTTAACTCGCTGTAAACTAGAATGGGGGAAATGCAAAACTTGTAGTGTGAATTCATCGAAAATAAGCTATGACGAAGTTATTTCATGATAGGAATTATAGTTATATGTATATGGTCTGTGCATGAGTTCGGACTCTTGTGCATGATTATTTATCATCGGCAGACTGAGAGTGACGTAAGAATAAATAGTGACCGAAAACGTTGTCTTTCCGAAAGAGAGGAATCCCCTTGGCAAGGCGGTGAGGTTTCTGTAATTTACCTCTGTTGTCTGGTTGTAGACACAGCTAGAAAAAAGATCCAGGGTAAAAAGCAACTTTGATATAGGTACTGTACGTGTTTTTAAAAATAAACACCGGTGTAAGTTCAATATTATTGAAAGGCTTTCAGATGTCAATCGAAAATATAGGATGAACTGGGTTAAAAGGAACAAAACGACTTTAGATAAAAATGAAAGAATTCCGATTTCACGGGAAATCATTCGGTTGAATACCTTCACGTTTTTTCAAAATGGAATATACTGTAAGTTATATTCAAAACAGCGCTGCTTTATATTTTTTTTTTTTTACGTGAGCTTGTCTAACTTAACAACTGACATCAATTACGAATTTGCCATCATGTTCCTGTTTTTTAACATCTTCTCTTAACTGCCGCAGAATAAAAGGAAGACGTTGCAAATGCCAAGGGGGAGTAGTAGAGTTAAATAAAATTACTCTTCAAAAATTTTAAAGACAGCAACGCAGCAAAATGAATTGGCCGACTAAAAAGTTGTAAGGCTCGAATTAATTATGACTCAAGAACACTTGTTCCTCTATGACGCGTTTCTCCTTTGTTGTCGAGTTATGGAATAGTGGTTAAAAGCAATAAGGACATTCTTTTATTATATTGTCATTGATTACATTGAATTAAACAGGAAGACCAAAACTCATAAAACTACTACTCAATTATTTATACTAGTTGGTCTTTGAGTGAAGTGAATTTGATGCAGAACACGCGAAATATATTATTACTATTCGACGAATGATTTTGTTTTACCTCACATTAGAGCGACACGCTATGTCAAAAGAAAAATTATACCAAGAGAAATCTGCCCGCTCGAAAAACAAATTTATGCTTATCAAAAAGACCCAATGTCGTTTTTCACCACCGATCTACGCCAGTTTTCTTGACAAGGGAACTTTCTGGTAGTAAATATGAAACTCTTTTTCGAGTTACGTACATCAGTATATCTGTGCAGCTGATGTTACTACGTGCTAACCGTTCTACCTTAAAATTATTGAAGTTAAAGTTTTAAATCTTGGTTCAGAAGGTAAAAAAATTGAACAAGATAATAACTACTAGCGTTAGCGACAGTTTGTCAGCTTTCAGTTTGTTTACTACGATTTCATTAGCCAGTCTGTTACGACTTCCCTTGTAAGCATCGATCGCCGTAATCAACATCCGCTGTGAGAGAAACATCTGAACCCAGGTTAGAAGAAAGTCGAATTATTAACGAAACCTAGCATGTGTCATGCTTTTGTAAAAGAACACAGGATTTCTATTTTCGCTTTGTGACAAATTGCAGAATTTTCTTTGAATGAAGTAGATTTCTCCTTTCGATAAAATGTCCCTATGACAGTGTAAACGTTCGAAATAATTTACATGTTTTACCCGTACACAGGTTTTGTATTGACGAATTTCTCTTGTTTTGGTAGAAATGTTTGTCGTGGAACTTAGGATACCGCGACTCACGTTGTTTACTTCCGGTAAAAGAAACAAAATGACCGCACTGACCCCGCTTAAGCAAAAAAACAAAATTGCAACCAAGGGCCAAGGTTTATTGTCTGCAATAATTTACATGTAGATTTGCACTCGATCTGCTACTAAGGTACTGAGCTCCAGGAAGTTTGTGCTGAAACTAATATATTCCGCTGGCGCTAAGAAGCTTGAATACACTTCACCGACAGAGTTAAAAAGCGACTCAGAAACGAAAGTGAGAATTTCTCTGAAACGTCAGTCAAACCAGTATGCAGCGTTTCTCGGAAAGGGAGGTTTGACAGTTTTCCTTGAACCGAACTTGTGCGGCCGACCCTGACCGTGAGGGATCGCATGTTTATTATTTAGTCTAGGAAAAAATTATTTCAGAACGTTGCCAGTTCCCAGTTCCTGTGTGATTTCATCGTCTTCCGTACATTTACACCTAAATGAGGATCAGTTGGAGGTCTACAGACTAAACTACTTATATCACTCTTTGCTGTAACTCCGAAATGCAATTTGGAAATCATGTTCTCGTCAAATCTGTTTCTCTTGTTGGTGCTATCACTGACAGTGAATGTTTCAGCTGGAATTTACTTCTTTCTCGCTCCAGCGCTCGCCTTTCCTATTTCAAAGTCAGATAGCGAAATCGCTAAACGGCTGATCAAGTTCTACAAAGAAAAACCAAGACTCATCCGAAAACTGTAAGTACCGCTCAGCAACTTTTTCAAATTTTCCTATACTGTCATTTTTTTTTTCGATAATCCTGGGGAAAAATTTCTCACGAAGGACATTTTTCACGAAGGAGAAGTAAACAGTGTAATTTCATCAAACTATAGCGAGACGCTTCGCCGAACTTCTTTTCCGCGAAAACTGAAGGTCTCTATTTCACGCGTGTCCTCACGCATGAACACACCGCATCACGCGCGCATTGCGTTAAGATTTTAGCACGCTCAGAACAGATTTTTTAGGTCAAGAAAGCGACGAGTATTGACGGTTGTCTTAAAACTCATTTATAGAATATTGAGTATCGAGACATTCTAAACAAGGAAAAGGAATATTCTGTAAGGAAAACTGACTATGAATATTGACCACAAAATGTTAATAAAAATAGATCCAACGATTGATTTGCAGCAGGAAATTAAACGTATGCAGTATTCCCTACGTAAGAAATTTTTTAATAATTCTGAAAGAGTAATTTTGTGTAATATTAACATAATTTTTTCCATGTGATAAGATAAAAAAAATCTACTGTATTAGCGCAATTACTGAATAGTAAGTAGATTTAGAGACCCAACTTCGTCTCTTCTGCCAGCTGGTCTTTAAAACTGTCACTTTCCAGCGATTTTTTCCGCAAACTTGTTTCACTTTCTGCTTGTGGCTTTGTGTGTTTTAATTTCGATAGCTATTTCAGAACATAGCAACCTGCAGTGTGTCCTGCTTGTTTTGAAAAAGTTGTACGAGCAAAACTGTAATTGGCTTTGGCTAATGATCGATTCGACCAAGTGAAGCCCGGCCGACTTTCTGACTTCGATTCGTATAATGTAACTGATATCATGGCAGTTCCTTCATTTAATGCCCAGAAAATCGTGTCAGTAGACGTCTTTCAAACGTTTATCCTTCACATCTTATAATTTCACCAAAAAAATCTTAGAAATGTGACTTCTATAGTTTAGGTTTACCTCTTATGTAATTTCAGAGCGACACGCTGAGGGTCACATTGTCACGAAAGCGGCTTTGAACAATTTACGGGAATAACACGAAATTACGGTTGTAATAATTCAGTCTACTTGTTGTTAGAGTTCGGTTTTCGAAATAGCATATTTATAGCGTAGCACTTTCTAGTAGTCTAAAAATAATACTTCAGTGTTAAAACAAAACAAAGAGCATTGGAACAAAAGAACTGATTGGCCAAATTTCAGCTTGCGTATCGAATCGTTACATTATTATGTAAGTTATAACCGAAAGCGTGTTCATTATCTGTACACGTGGATAGTTACTAATAGGATTTTAGTCTCTACACGTGTTTCATTTTCACATTATTTGGTTTATAAAAGATCGAAGGTGGCTTCATGATCGAGAAGCCGAGAGATTAATGACTTTTCAAGCACAAATTTAAGTCTGTAACCGGCCGTTCGAATTTCCACTGAAAAAATGCGACAAAGCTGCAGTATAGCGTGACAAAAATTTTAGTTTTCTTTTAATTTGCATCGAAAGAAAACTTGATTCTCTAAGCCTATGCCGCGCGTTCAAGCCGAACTCTATGAATTTCAAGAGCATAAATTTTCAACTTTACTGCATTTTTCTCTTCTTGTTAAGTCAAAGAGTAAGAAATGTGACAAAACAAACTGGGGGAGTCGCTTAATTTCCGTCACTAGTATAAGAAAAATATATGCCGCTCAGTAAGGAGAATCACACCTCTGATCTTGCCCTACTTCCGCTTTGAGGATAGCACCACTTGCCCTGGTCTAAGCCACAAAACTATATTTGGTATTCTGTAATCCGCTGAACGAATACAAGGGATACTGAAGGACAATACCGTAAATATTGGCGGTTCTCAAAAGAATGCTGACAGCGACGGATAAGTTCGCGTGTCTCTGTGAGTGGAATAGAGCCCTTTTTTTGCAACCGGTCAACTAACTGTTGGTTCTCGCGCAGATTAACGATTAGCTCAAGGCTTTAAATTATTCTACAGAAATGAGTGATTTATTTTTCGACTTTCATTTACTCTGAGGGCTATGACGTTATCAGTTAATTTACACTAAGCCAAATGTTGACCTCGTTGACTAAGTCTCAAATATTGCTACTACTCCTTGTTTAGTATGACCTCGTCCTCGATGTTTTCACAGATATCACTCAAAGTTCCTGATATCCTCCTAAAAACCGGAAACATAGTAATCTAATTCCTTGTCCATTTGCTTTGTATTTTATTAATCAAACATTTTCTTTTCTCCCTTTTTCCAGCTTCAGGGACCAAATTTTTGCCATCCTGCTCTTTTCCTGCGGGCTGTATTGCTCTTCCTCGAGAGAAATGTACGCCAAGCCTCTTCGAAACACATCATCGACCTTCTTGGTCATCTTCTCCGTGTACCTTGGTAACTACGTGTTCAAGTTTTGTCAGGACTTTTTACTGAGACGCGAGCTCCCGCTATACAAGATCAGCTTGCTGCATCACTTTGTGACTGCAACAACCTACGGTGTGATAATTGCTTACAGGCAGAACTCAATATCTGGCGTAGTGGGGCTTCTTTTCGAGGGAAGCGTCCTTGTTTTCGACTTGAACTCTCTGCTTCGATTTCTGGGCGTTAGCAAAACTGGTTGGCTTGTATTGTGCACATCTGTGCTGCGATTTTTTGTCACTATTTTATTAAGGGCGCTGTGTCCTATCGCCTTACTCGCTATAACTCTTTCGACTCATACTCCTTTGTCCCTGGAATATGTTCCTCTCGGATTTTTCTTTATGAACATCGTGTTCTTTTCCATGATAAATGGATGGCACATCAAGATGTCGTTTGAGGGCTTCAAAAAACGTTTGCTAGCGAGACGCCTGTCGTATTACTACAGCAGACCGAGGGCAGCCAGTGATGGTATGGAGCTGAATAATGTTGCCTCGCTGACTCAGATACTAACGCGCACTGCTTTACCCATCGTTATACCAAGCGACGCAAATTTCAGACTTTCGTCTCCCGTATCAAACGTGAACATGAATAGTGATGAGGTATCTAACATTGCTGTTTCGCGACACGAACGGACATTACCTCAAATTAACGTCATTATCAACGATACGCCAGCGTCGAATGAACCAATAAACCAAGTATAATCGAGAGAATTCGTTAAATTTCCTCGGGGGTGTTATACAAGATAACTCTACAGATTATGTAAAGAGTCATCGGCCATGCTGATTTATTTCGAGTCTGGAGCAAAGAAAAAAATCGAAGCCGGTCTCGAGAAAGATTCAAAACTTGGACCCTCTGTCCACTCATCGAAATTTCTTTGTCATTAAGCCACAGAAAAGTCCCAATTAAGCTACATGGAACTTTTGGCCATGAGCCGCCTTTAATGAACCACACGTGACGTCCTCAGATCTTGCATGTAAATTGCCGCACAACAAGCGCTAACTATGAAAAATACTTAGTTCTGAGAACCGCTCCATGTGAGAAGCTTTCTTATTTTAAAATTGTATATAAGTAAAAAAGTACATGTATCATAAAGTTAAAATGTATTTAGTTTATTTTTTGCGGGCTTTACTGTTGATGCTTGTGGAAAACGGTCAACTAGTAGTTCATCTTCATGAAGGAGTTAATGAAAATAAAAGAAAAGATCATTAATTAAGGCTCTTCTTTTTCAAGTCGGAGTGGAAAAGCTTCAGATAACTGGCCACATTGGATTTCCCCAGGTACAAAACCCTCGCTACGTGATCTCCGTTTCTTTAATTATTAAAAACAAATGAAATTATTTGCCATCCATCTAACACAACTACCTTTGTTCTGACACGTGCTATTAAGCGCGACATAATTTATATTCCTTATTGTGATAACTATCATGCAGATAAAAAGCAAAAAAAAACAAAAAAGTTCCCCATTATCTTTGTACCACAATGACTAATTAAGATGGGCTAAGGGGCCGACTAGAAACCGGAAAGTCGCCAGAATGTCCATCAAAACTGGAATAAAAAGGATGTAATAACCGCTCGAAACCGAAATGCAATCAGCGAAAATATTGATACAAAGGTAACCGGTTACATTCATTGAAACCTTAAACCAGAGTACCATCAAATCATATCTGACTGCCCACCTGGTTGCTTTGTGAATTTTAATATATCTTAGAAAAGAGAAAGTGAGACAAAAAAGGCTTCATGCATAATTCGTGCTCCTAATCACGAAATTGGCCCTTTCCTCTCCGAGAAACACTATACCAGGAACATGCGATGGTAGCAACCTGATTTTTTCTTTTATTCTATTTATTTACTTTTTTTTTTCAGCTTTTCAAGATCATTATTATCTTCCCGTGCAACGATTCATTCGCAGTAGAACGAATTCCTTTTCAGCTGTCGGCAATTTTTCCATTGACAGATGTCACGTTCAACCTCTCTTCAGGTTAAATCCTAGTGAAACACGCGCTTCTGACATATTTTCTCGCTGATACAAAGCGCTGACTCATGGCAGCTCCACAGGAAGAGAGCACGTCGGTCAGCTGCTTGGCAACGTGAGTCAGGGTTTCTGAAACGGAAGCTTTTCTAATGGACAGAAAAAATATATATGTATCATAGTTAAAATCGTTTTGATAAGAAATCAACCTTTAATAAATAAGAAAAAATCCAGATCCAGTTTGACATTTGTTCAGGACAAGGCAAGTGGGTCAGTTTTTGGTTTCCGGTTTAATCAATACCCGGTTTTTCTGCTGTTTCGGTAACTATACTGCGGTTTTCGTTCTTTCTTTATCAAAGAAAATATTTCTCCAGTATCTATGGACAATATCTAAGCGGTTTTCGGTTTTATGCGATTTTTTCTGGACGGAGTTTCGGTTTCAGTGGAAATATTGGCTGGTTTTAAGTTTCGAGTAGGGCCCCAATGCCACTTTCCAGATGCTCAAGAAACATAAATTTATTAAAACTAAGAATGTGTTCATCGTAGGCGTTACGTGATACACTGGCTTCCGGATCATGTCCTCACAAAGTCTCAGATTATAGTCACGTTGTTAAATCTGCCAACATGAGACTCACTTATTCACGGCGCAAAGTGACCTCTCATTGTGTGCCTTGGCGGTGACGCTTGCATTTATAACTCTTCGTTAAGCAATACCAAAGGCATCTGGTAGTATTGTATTCAAACTTAATGGCCTTATCGTTACCGGGCACGTTTCAGAGTATGCGCGCGTGTTAGATAGTAATGAAACAACATAACAAAGAGGGTATCCTCCGTTCCACCCCCACCCCATTTCCTCCCCCACCCTCCCTTCCCTCCCCTCTCCACCTCCGGTCTGTTCAGCACTCATTTCAAAAGCAGGCTTTGTGGTGTCAAAATAACCTCAGCGTAATTTTTTCATTAATATCCAATTACACTTCGTAGAGTACAAATAACGCCCAAGACGAGTACAAATATCACGCGTTATCTGTACTCCAGAAAACCGATTAGACAGGTTTCCTCGCATCGCGCAAGCGACGAATTGGATTGAACTTACAAAAAAAAAAAAAATGGCGGAGAATTTAAATCATGTTTCTGACGACGAAGAATCAGAATGGCTGACGAATGTTGATCGAAGTTTATTAGTTAAATCGAACGAAGAAAAGCAGTCAGACGACAATGAAATTTTATCATTTATTGAAGAAAATAGAAACGGCAACACGACGACGCGCCAATTCCGTTCCACTTCGCATACTTCTGTCACGGGCTACCCGTAAATAAACATCCGCGAAGTTCGCACGCACAGAAATAACAATTTGGCTTTTTGGATAATAAATATCTTATCAGACGTTTTCGTGTGTCGTATCGCTGGGTATTTTTACTCGTTATTTGTATTTTGACACGCCCTACGGGCTCGTAAGAATAAGCGCGCGCGCACTCCGAGAACACGCTAATGTCATCATCATCATCATCATCATCATCCTCATCATCATGACTTTATTATAGTGTCAAAAAAAGCTATAAGCTACTTAGCCGAGGGTAAAAGAAACCCTCTACTAATTGGGGACATTGAAATAAAACCAATTTTAAGTTAAAACAACTAGCCTAGGTAAGTATCCTAGAAGATAAAAATAGATAACTAATAATAATGAATACACTTGATATTTACACTAAGATGATACATTATTTATATTAACTAGATTATATAACAAATAATAAATGGGTAAATAGATAAATAAAATGTAAAGCAATAGGTCAGTATGTAGGTCAGTTGCTACATAATATGCAGTTCTCACAATCAGGTTTAAGCTTAAGCGAAAGATTGATACCACGAATCTGTCGTTTAAATGATTGCAACGATGGTAAATTTCTAAGATTGCTAAACAGGCCATTCCACAATATTGGTCCTAGATATCTCAATGACTGTTTCCCATATGTTACCGAATGAAATCTGGGTATGTGAAAATCAGCCCCTCTAAAGTTGTAACCAGTGCTATTTAATGAGAACAAGTTCTTAATGCTCTGAGGACACATACCATGCTTCACTTTGTACATCAAGCATGTTATATCTTGAAGCCTCCTTTCATACAGTGTAGTTAATTTAACCTTATTCAGCAGCTTCTCGTCTTTGGATTTACCATCCCTAAAGACTGCGCGCAAACCCCTCTCCTGAATGCGCTCTAGTTTCCTTTTGTCACTCGCTCGACGGAAGTGCCATGTAAGATGACAGTAAGTAAGATAGGGAAGTATTGCGTCTTTGAAAAGTTGCAGTTTCGCAGCCGTGGGCACTACATTTTTTAATCTCATCAATACGCCAATCCTTTGCCTTGCTTTTTTACGCGTGATGTTTATGTGTTCACTAAAATTAGGCTTGTTATTGATGGTCACACCTAATAACTTAAAGCTATCCAGGCGTTCAATATCTGTTCCTTGAACCCTTACGCCAAACTCATCACCTACTTGTTTATTAGTGATTAGTATGATATTTGGAAAGGTTCCTCTTAGTAGATTAGATTCGTACCATACTGAGGCTTTTGTGGCAATCGCCACAAATCTCGTGCGTGGGAAATTAAAGTCTTCTACCCATAACCCTGCAGGAGACGGGAACTCCATTTATTCGTCCCTATCCGAGAAGGCTAGAATATCTAACCATTTCTTGATGTTATAGAAAGGTAGCATATTCTTCTCAATTATTTTAAGACCTTGAGTATTGGTCCGGCCGGGGCTCGAACCCTCGACCTCCCGCACAACAGTCCAGCGCTCTATCCATTGAGCTAACTGGGAGGCGGTCCTTGTCATTTGTTAACGCCTTTCTATTAGACCTGATAGCGTTCTTCCAACTTGTTGTCATATATGGCACATCTTTTGCTCTTACCCTCGTTTTCTTTGTGGGAAGATTCTCATCAATAATATTAGTTAACAGAGTATTCCAGTAGTGGAATTGGTCATCCAAATCATCAAAAATTTCTCCAACATGCCATAGAGCTTCAGAGAGGTCCTTGGAAAACTTTTCACAATCAAAGTTTTTAGAACTTCGAAAGGTTATAACTTTGTTAGGTTGGCGTGGAAGTTTTTCCTTCAGGATTCCATAAATAAGAGCATGATCACTAAGTGAAGGGTGGTAGATCCCACCACATTTAAATTGGTTTGGCTTATTTGCTAACAGTACATCAATGAGGGTAGAGGTTGTTATTGACCCTTTCTGCACCGTGCGTGTAGCTTTATCAATAAGACATGTGAAATCATTTTTCACCTCCAGGTCCAGGAGTAGTTTTCCTTCACCGTTTTATCGGACCTGAGCCGGTCAAGATTAAGATCACCGATTATGGTAACAGAGTCCCTCTGCAAGGAGGCCCAAGTGCAAATTCCGTTTAGTCCATCCTCAAGTTGTAGTCGATAATTACCTGACACCCGGCGGTTTGGCGGGGGGGGGGGGACGATATATGCCAATGATGATCATGTGAGTAGAACCAATTCTTATATCAACTGCGAGAGGTTGACCAATACTCATGGTCTTAAAATAAATGAGGAGAATTTGCTACCTTTCTAAAATCAGGAAATGGATAGATATTCTAGTCTTCTCGGATAAGGACGAATAAACCGTAGGCCCCGTCTCCTGCAGGGTTAGGGGTAGGAGACGTTAATTTCCCACGCAAGAGATTACTGTGTGGTGGATGTCCTCCCCTGGGTGGGATGGGTGGGAATTGGCCCTGAAAAGCCCCTATGGGGAGTGGTCAATTAACCTATGTATGTATGTATGTAAGGTTTCAAAAGTCCCATTGATCCTCAGCCTCCTACATGGTAGTAGCATTGATACATAGACCAGAATGTCACCTCCACACTTCATCCTGTCATTGTGGTATCAGATGTAGCCAGGAATGCGGTGAATTGATTATCAGGTTATATTGAATCAGTTTTTGTTTTGCTGATAAAGATAATGTGAGCCTTTAGTTTCCTGATCACTGCAGCAAGTTCTTCATGTTTGTTTTGAATGCTATTAATATTCAGATGACATAATAAGATATCAGTACGGTTTTTCCTTTTATTCTCCAGTTGCTCATCTTGTAGATCGTAACTGGGTGCCACTTGAGTCGTCGTGACCTCCATCGTTACTCTCGGAGTCAGCGGATGAGTTAAATGTCGAGTTCAATGTAGTATTAGCGAAGGGAAAAACTGATAGTAAACAAGGTGGACAAATCCAGCTAAAGCAATCCATCTGTTGGAATTCTCAGTACTGCTTTGGAGTAACCTTGCCACACTTTATGTGGCACCACGAGTCACACTGGTTACAGCTTAATGCTCGATGGTTGCGAGCAACAGTTTTGAGGTAGACATCGCAATTTTTGGGCCCTGGATTTTCAGTGATGTCGCCGCTAACAATCAGACGGATTAGTTGAAAACTACGATCCGAATCAGAGTAGAAGTGCACTCTTGAAGCAGTATATCCTTTGCCACGAGGGAAGAATCCAAGATGGCGGACATGCTTCCAAAGGCATGCATACTGCTTTTTAGGTGGAATTCTCTTTGTGTGGCCGCCAGAATTCAACCGAGAGTGGAAAGGGCCACTCCGAAAGCTTCCCAATTTATTTTCACTCACTTGCGATGAGCTAAGTGCCAGAAAAATGAGA
Source organism: Stylophora pistillata (assembly GCF_964205215.1). Lineage (NCBI taxonomy): Eukaryota > Metazoa > Cnidaria > Anthozoa > Scleractinia > Pocilloporidae > Stylophora > Stylophora pistillata. The sequence goes on along the minus strand of NC_142521.1, from coordinate 15,975,842 downwards.
AAAAGCTGAGAGCAGAGAAGAACTGGACCTCTCGTCATGCTGACCGAGGCGCAATCAATGGACCAGGTAAAGAGGTTCGATGGTCTTAAGCTCTTGAACGAGCCCGGTGACCTATATTTTTTATTTCATAATTTTAGTGTTCAAATTATTCCCTTTGAGTTGAAAAATTAAAAAAATTCCTTGATGGTTTAAAAAGTGAGAGCGAAGCCCGTTAATCGATGATGCAAATTAACATGGACCTTGAAAACAAAGACTCGAGGATCGTTTTGAGTCGAAGTCATTTAAAATTGCTTAATTTTTCCACAAATTAGATATCAAATTGTACTATATGCTCGAGACTTTCTACCTATCAAGTTTTTTTTCCAAGTGTTAGCTTAAAACCTTTGCTTCCAACTACCGCAAAGTGTACCGTCAACCGATGAATTGACGTACATGATAAGTGCCAGCACAGTACATGGGGTAAGATTGGCCCATCATATCTCTTAGACAAGCACGGTGTCCTATCTTTTTTATTGCATTTTCGAAACAGACATTGGTAGGGAATATTTAAGGAAAGTTTAAAAAATTGCTCGATAACTTTTTTTTCTAAGGAATCTATTTAGGAGGGGAAAAGCAAATTATGGTGATTGCAGCTGCTTTTTTCGGTCTCTTGTCATCTTTCCGCTCTTGTGCTAATCAAAATCAGTGAGAATAGTTAACTGTTTATTCTTCGCTTTCGGATGCAATAAGCTTTTAATTTGTTCGTTTCTCAACGGCATTACGTGTCAGGGTCTGTCAGTAGTTGTAAAACTTGTGGGAGGACGTTTTCAGATACCAACTGGTCACAAAATGGTAGCTAATTCTCGTGGTAGAAATCTCAGGAAACCATTTATGGCAACTTATCCAGTTTGAGGCATTTATTGTGACTAAGAATTATTTTTTGTTTTTAAAAGATAAAAAATACGCTGAATCATAATTACCATAAATTCAGGGAGCGATTAAATAGCCAACCGTTCTCCTGTAGCGTTTCGTACCTGTTTTATAATCATTTTCCGTTTGAGGTCATTCATCGCCTTAGTTTGGTTGATCAAAATGAGTCGGAAATTTTTCTTCAAAAAATGTAGCAGTTATTTTTTTCGAGAAAAAACCGTGACATACAAAACTTCTAATGAAAAATCAGACGAGGTACAATTACAGTAACTGAGCTATTTATTATAACAGACCTGAAAAAGGGAAACGAGCACAAAGCTAGGATATACCAAAAGACAAAAGAGTCGTTATCAAAGTAAATGTATAGCAGTCTAAATACGTCTCTGGGTCGCAAAGGAAAGGAAGTGTATATCGTCTAACAAAAATATACCGAGAGAGGAAGAATCACATAAGCTATGAATTTAAGCCTTCTAAATTACGAGGTAGCCCCACCTAGCTGCAAAAGGCTCATTCTCCCAGGTGGGGAGCTGCCCCCTCCTGCCACTGAAGTTAAGGATGTTCTTCTTTTCCTCATCATCTTCAACATCTTTTCACTCCCTTTCACGGCTGTTTTAAACGGTTTGGTAGTGGTGGCTGTGCGAACGAAATCTCGGTTGAGAACCAAGAAGTCTAATATTCTGCTTGCATGTACAGCTGTGTCTGATTTGGCTGTGGGTGTGATGATTATCCAACCAATGATGTTCATTGCTTTAACGATATCAGTGTTTGTCGGAAAGAGAACGATAGGATCATGTGCATTACAACCTGTCACAATATTGCTCACGAATTTCTTATGCGATACGTCTCTTATCCACTTAGTCCTTATAGGCTGGGAACGATATCTGGCCATAAAGCACGCACACGCGTATAATACCAGACTCGTCACGGAAGCCCGTTTGCTGATTGCATCCATCTGCTTTAGCATGGATATTTTCTCTTATCATGCACATTCCCCTTTTCTTTCACCCAGTAGTAGCTTTTTGAATTAAAAACACATTTATCGTCCTTTCGCTGGTAATTACCATTTTTTGCCATTCCATTCCATTGTTCATCACGAGGTTCGACGACACCTAAACTTGTCAACTTTCTGTCCTTGGGTTAATATCACAGGATAATTGTCGATTTGATTGTCATGTGCATGTAAAGTTGATTAAGGCGAATGAGTGCTTGTTTATATTAAGATCCTTAGGTAAGGAAGGTTATCCTCAGGTGGAGTTAGATCACTTATTTTCAAGTATTGTGCTTCCTAGCATCACTTATGGGTTGTCGGTATATGGTGCTTCTGAGGCAGAGCTGACAGCAATGCAGTGTTTTCTGGATAGATGTCACAAACGTTAATATACATCTAAATCATTTTCTATTAAACACCTTCTGGAAAAGCAGGGTAGAAAAGTATTTCGTAAGGTATCTGGCATAGACCGACTCCGTCTAAGGGGACTATTACCCGAGAAGAAAGTATCGACTTACAATTTAAGGAATCGAACAAGTCAGTATTCGAAAGTTAATACAGGTAGATTCAAGAACTCTTTCATTAATCGCTTAATTTTTAAATACAATTTAGCTATGTGAGTTTATAATTTAGATATATTTACTTTTTACTCAAATATTGTAACATAAGATATGTATTTTTTATCTTGTGAGGAAATAAAGACTACTACTAAACGAAATTTCACAACGACAAGTCACAGCAGGGGCAAGGCACAAAATTCTACTAAACAATAAATCTCTCCAACTGACAGCTACCATCGCTCTAGTCCTTCTTCTTTGCTATGCACCTATATTTGTTTATAGATTTTTTTTGGTGCGCCATCCCAATAACACGTCTCCGGTGGTCCCATACGCTGGTATTTTAATTTCTTTGTCGTTTGCAACACTAAACTCATTGTTAAACCAGATTATTTACGTAGCCAGGTTAAGGGAGTTTAAAATTGCCTTCATTGAGTTGTTAAGTAGAACTGCAACCTTGGCCGAGGCAGAAGAACGCGAGAGGCGAATATTTGGACCGCGTGGGAAGGTTGTGATAAGGTTTAACCCGTGACATTAGAAAGAAAAAATCCGCAGATTAAAAGAGCTCTGAGCGATAGGGATATCACATTCAACAAATGACCTAAAACTGGTGTAACACACCTATAAAAGAGAGTCTTAGAGTGATAGACACGCTTAACTGAAGGGTTCTTATAGTTAATTACTCACAGTCCTTGCCTCGCTTGCGCTCTGGAAGAGGATCTGAGAATACTAAGTCTGTGAACAAGCTGGCTTAAAGAGCAATTTTCAACTGAGTGTCGAAAGTAATCCGGGTTTGCATTGGTTTTGTTTCATTTCGCTCTGTGATTGTCCAGAAAACTTGCGCCACTCTCTCAACCAAGCAGATGCAAAGACTAACACCAATCACGACTTGGCCCGCCGCGTTTTCCTGCGGTTTAGCTGTTTGCTTGACTTTCCTTCGAGTTCTCATTGGCTCTTCAGAGTATTTTCCTTACTTTAGATTAGTCGTAGTATTTACTTTGGTTTTGGTTTTGGTTTTACTACGACATTCTATCGAGAAGCGCTCAGAAAACCGGATTAGGAGGGAGGTGGTGCTCGATGGGTTTTAATAACAACGCCTAAGTATACTCCCTGACAGTTCATCTTTAGCAAGGCTTAATTTTTCACCATAGTTGACCATTAGTGGACCTCTTTCATCAAAGGTCTACCATGGTCTTAGAAAATTAAGTCAAGGATTCCAAATTGACAGAAGTACATGATGAAGAATAAAACTTCATGCCAATGAGTTCGCTTCATTTTTAATGAAGAACTGCAACAGAAAGGTACATTAGTGCTACACTGAGGCACTAGGGGGGGGGGTGAGAACGGGTGGTGACACTTGTCTTCAGCCCACCCCTCTCGTGGTCCTATTGTGCACTGTTTTTCAAGTTCCCAGGGATGCTGGTTTCCTTCTCACGTCATTTAGAAGTACTTTAGTTGATCGTTCGAACTACACTGGCACTCATACACTACATCATTCCTGCTCTTTTCATTTTCTTTTCCATTTTCTTCTGTTTCTTTGGATCCATTTCTGTTTCCACAGGTTGAGCAAAGAACCAAGGTCCTAGAATATAAACCCATAACAAGTACATAGCTCTGCATGGAACCTGAAATAAAACCCAGTGAACGGTTTAGTAGGCTTAAGTTCTAATTTTAGCCAGGTGGCCATTACATGAAGGTTGTCCAATCATTTTGTAAGGTTTCCCCGGCAGTTAGCCATTACATTTGTAACCCCTGGTGGAGAGAGGCAGTGAGAGAGTACAGTTTCTTGCCCAAGGTCACAACTTCATGGCTCAACCAGGGCTGAAATCCAAACCTCTCCATCCAGAGTAGAAGGTTTGTAGGTAAGGTCTGTCCTCAAGCCAAAAACCCCACCCGGCTGGGAGTTATCCCAGTTCCTTAACATGAAGCCACTAGAAGTATTACTACTCCCTCCTTCTCCCTCCCCCCCCTAGAGGTGCAGTGACCTCATTGTAAGTGTGCTCAACTCCAGATCAAAGTGGTTTAGGTTCGAGTCCTGGCCAGGGACATTGTGTTGTGTTCTTGAGCAAGACACTTTACTCTTACAGTGCCTCTCTTTACCCAGGAGAATAAAATGGGTTCCAGCAAATTTAATGCTGGGGTAATCCTGCAATGGACTAGCATCCCATCCAGGGGGGGTGTAGAAATTTTCCTAGTCACTTCATGGTACGGAAACTGGAGTTAAGTGCGGGCCCAGTGGGCCACCTAGCTCATAGGCAGGCTTTACCTTCCTCTTCCCCCCTCCCCCTAGATGGGCTGCCAATTCATTGCAAGGTTACCCCCCTGCATTACATCAGGCTCCCCTAACAATTTGCTGGTACCCATTATCCTCCTGGGTGAGGAAAGGCACTGTGAAAGTAAAGTGTTTTGCCTACAAATGCAACACAATGATCTGTCCAGGTCTCCAACCTGGATCCCTTGACCTGGAGTCTAGTGCACTAACCACTGGGAAGACACCTCTCCTACCTCCATCCCAGAGCAAAGCACACAAACCTCTGAGCCAATGCATGTCCCACAAAGTAGCCACAATCAGACCCAAAGAATAATCATAGTTATTATCCAACTGTGCTTCATGGAGTACAAATAACGCGCGAGAAGAGTACAAATATCACCCAATATTTGTACTCCAGAAATATCAGTGAAATTTGCCCATGCTCAAATAACAATTGGCTTGTTGGATAATAAATCTCTTGTTAGACATTTTGTTGTGTAGTATCGCCGAGTATTTTAACTCATTTTTTGCATTCTGACTCACCCTACAGGCTCGTCAAAATACGGCACAACTCCTAATACTCATCGATACTACACAAAATGTCTAATAAGACATATTAATTCGTTTCATGAATGCTGCTATGAAAAGTCTCAAAAGTTGACAAAAAAAAAAAAAAAAATAGAAATACCCTTACCAGCAGCCAAAACAGCCACATATAGTCTGTAAATATTCCAAGTCCCTGAACTATCACTGTTAATATTATGAGGTCCTTAACATGCCTAAGGTCAAAAAATTTCAAAAGAACATCAGTTAGATTTTACTGTGTACTGAGATGGCTCTGTTATATTCTTTATTACTTTAACCAGTTCTCAAGAGTAATTGGTAGAATTTGAACTCAAACTCTCTATAATTAGCAGATTATTGATGGAACGCAAAGTGAGAGTCCTCTTTTAATGTAACAAATATTCCATCACAAATAATAACTCATTTTAGTTGATTTTTACCTGCATGTCTTTATTGCAGAAGGTTTTGCTTATTATCCTCACCGCCCATAAGTTGTTGAATTGTACATACATTTTCATTGGTTCTCATAATTTTATTTAATTTTTGTTGTTTTTGTATTTCCATAACGGGATATGTAGACTATGTAGATAACAACATCATTAAATAGCAACTTTCTTGTCTCTTACATCAACAATACAAATACATTCTAGTTGCTGTCCACAATTCAGAAACATATCAAAGATGACATTGAAATAAACATTATAAGAACAAAACCTTGCATTCTTAACACATTCAAATGCCTTAAGGCTTTGATCTTCATGAATCACTATTAACTTATGGTGGATGGTTAAATTTTGTCATCCTTCGTGAAACCAGAGAATGCCTGAGCTGTAGCCAGTACATAGTGAGGCAAGGCGTGGGCTTTAGTGAAAGGCTTCATATTCCAGGTTTTAGACAGCTATCAATTAGCAAATATAAGCAAACAGAATGGTTTTAAGCTCCATTCACAAAGCAAGCCATATGGAAAAAGTGAAATTCTAAAGAGGTTCCCCTGATATTCCCACTGCTAAAGCTTTAGTCTACCTATGGTTAGGTAGGTGGGTGAACCCAGTAGAGAATTACGTGTCCTATCGTTCTCTCCCCTGTACACTGTACAAATCTATAAATAAATAAATAAATAAATATGGTTCTGTATGCCCGCCTTTTACACTCAACACCAGCATCTATATTTTTCCATACTCCCCTTGATACATTTCCTTTAGTACTAACAGGGAAAATTAGTTTCACAAACAAAGTTTCAGAGGTTAATAATCATTTGCTTTATTCAAGATCTTTGCAAATGATTCAGCAATATTACAGTTGAGGGAAATTAGATTTTGGTCACCTTTAGGGTTTAAAGTGCTACCAAGAATGCATTAGAAAGTGATCATCTATCTTTTGAACAACTTGGGTGTATACTAAGAGAAATTATCTGACAGTACGTACTCTGCAGTTCCTGACTCCTGATTAAGATCCATTCCCCCATCTATAAGAGCTCCAGATGAGGAATATGTGGGTTTTGCCATTGAAGCCATGAACTTATAACATCCACTGTAAAGTGCTGTGGCAAGCACCAGAAGAACCTTCGTGTAAAAAGCCAAAAAAGCAGAACTTCAGAAATTTATAACTATAGCCAGTGAGAATGTTTCCAGTTTCTGCTGCATGAAGAGACTAAGAGTGGCTCTGTACTACCCCCTCCCCCCCCTTTAAATGTAATGCTTGTCTCTAGAGGGTGCCCTTTATCTTACCTGTCTAGTTTCCCTTGCAGATACCCATTAACCCTAAACACCCTTACATCAGTATCCATGTTGTCTATACTTTTCTATATACTTTTCTTTTGATACTGACAAGGAGAATTCATATAACGATCAAAACTTCTTAGGTCGGTGATCATTTGCTTCATTCTCATGATCTTAATGTTTCAGCAATATAACTGAGGAGAAATTAGATGCTGGTCACTTTAAAAAACCCTTTGACCCTGAGAAGTGATTAACCTGTAACTTCTCCATATGATATCCATACAGGATCCAGCAAACAGGTAATGAGAATACTTAAACTTGTCAGGTAGAAGTTTTTCCCTTGATTGAACACCAAATTCTCCTAACCAATTTTCAAGGAAATGTGTAGCAGCTAGAGGGGAGAATTAACAAATGAATCAGAAAGGGTTAAGATTTAAAGAGTTCATTGCCATGGAGAAGGGCACTTTCACAATGACCTGGCGATGCCAACTAGTTCAAAAGCAAGCAAAAAAAAAAAATTGGGGTTTTGGTTTAGTTAAAGTCGTAATACCACCAGCAAACAAAGAACAGAAATATTTCATATCATTATGAACAATGATTGTATTGGGAGTAAGAACTTACCCATGAAAACCAACTGGAGTTGAAGCCAAAAAATGTGAATCGGAATATTATGTATGTTACCTGAAATAAAGAATGGGAATTCAATGAAGAATTCACAAGAATTTCTACATTTCTTTACATAAGAAGGTCATTGAAAGTTGTGGAAACTCGCGGAATTTTACAATTCTAAAAGAGTATGCCCTCCATAGTAGTCACAAGAGTGAAGAAAATATGCTCGAATTCAGAAATATTTAAACCCTTACCTCAATACTTATCATAACTTTGGCATAAAAATCCAGAGTTTTGGTGTTTTCTTCCAGGATTTGTTTTTGTCCCTTAGTTCCTTGTTTCTTTGGCTGAAGTGCAAGTTACATGAAAAAATAACTAATAGCAAAAAGCAACATGAAACAATTGTGAAGTAACGACATAGATTTTAAGACTTTCTTATGGCGTGACACCATTCCTTCAGACAGTTAGTTCCTTCCTTAACCAAATGCTTTTAGTGAGGGGAGGGGGTGATAAATACATTTGTAAGTCGTCTTCGGGTATTTATATATCACGAATTCATCTTGTCCCGTGAGAAAAGTTTTGAGGTATCAAGTGTTTCATCTACAACCTGCCTTTCCCAAGATATAGCTAGATCTTCGATGTACGAGTTTCTCCCAATACTAACTGAATGATAAACATAGATTAAACCACAGATGTGTGGGATCATAATAAAACTTTAGATAAAACAGCTCTAAATTATCAGCCCGTAGAGTAGCATATGTAGCCAGAGGTTAATGATGTCGTTCTAACTTAGAGCTATGTGGCAACACGCGATAATTAAAATATTTTTAAATAAAAGCAGATCTGATAATGTTTCAAAATAAAAAAATCCAGCTCCTGATTTTTCTTAGTCAGAGAAAGAGGATGAACAAGAAACTGCTCGGTAATCGATATGAAACGGTACCGAACTTACCGCCATCTTGCCCTAATTCGGCTAGTTCCAGTCCTTCAGCAGATTTGACGCATTATGTTTTTTTCTACCAAAACTCTTCAGATTGTTTTCTTTACAAGAAAATTTGGTCAAGAAGTTATATACATGAACTTGGGAAATACAACCGGGGGTTACCTGACCACAAATTCTCATTACTCATAACTCTTGCTAGTAAGACTTGGCAGTCGCCTCTTTGAAATGAAGGGGTTGTAAAAAAAGCTGTAACTGGAGGTGTTTAAAACCAGATGAAAACAAAGGAACAGATAGGTGACAATTCTTTCATGGGAGGGGAACTGAAAAACAAACCCCAGTGGAGAGAGGGAATATTTGTCTAAAAACTCTACCTTGCCTTTGCTTGAAATGCAGATTCCCCTGTCTTTTAAGGTTTCCAAACCCTTATACAATAACAATAAATCAACGTAACAGATGGAAGAGTGTGGACAGATTGATGCATTTTTATTTCAGCTCTAAATCTTTGATCTCAAATAATGTTTTATTTAAACCTACACCTATTGCATACTGAATCAAACTTTAAAAAATGAGTAAGGATATTATTAATTGAAAATTATTTTCTTTTTTACATTTCTTTGTGCCTACATATGTAAACAGGGAAAGACAAATATTGAAATTCCCTATTTTGGGTGATAAAAATTTACAGTTAAAATACACAAGTCATCAAACTTTAGTAACCACACACACTAAAAAATAAATGAAGATTTCAGCTAGATTCACCAGTGCTAACCTGCACTTAGAACCAAAGCTAACAAAGATGACCATGAACTGATAGGGAATTCATTTCCCTTGGAAAATTTTTTTTAAGTGACCACATCAACAATATTATCAAATAAGGGCCAGAAAACTGTGACAGCGCCTCCAGAAAAGAGATGTGCATAAACCACCCTAACAATAAACAACATTAGACATTGAAAATCGAGGAAGGTAATATTTTGATATTAAAGCAGAGTCCTGGCCATTGAGCCACATAATAAAAACAGCAAGGGAAGAATGGATTTCTCACAAGATATTGGTAGATCTATTCCATGTAGATCTATTCCAAGAACTTTTTTAAATCTAATCTGTAATAAAATTAAACCCACAGAATGACAAGAAGCACTTTGTTTTTCAATGAGCACTTAATCTTTAGAAAGATCCGAAGCATTCTTTCAACGATATAAAATGGTGGACAAATGATGGACCCAGCCAAATGTAGTCATAAGATAATCCTAAAACCTACCACACTTCTATCCCTACATCTTTCTTGAGCACTCTTCAACTGAGTGTCAAAGCAACAAACCAAGGTCATTGCAATTCAGAAAAAATGAACATAAATCAACAGCCAATAAGAACTCAAAATAAAAACACCCAAACTGCCAAAAGAGCAAGAAAATCCAGGTGACCGAGTCATGATTAGTTTTAGTTTAGCATTTTCTTGGTTGAAAGGGTGGTTTGAGTTTTCTAGTCCACTTGCTGATAGGAAAAAATCAAATGTAAAATGTAATCTTGGATTTACTTTGAACACTTGATTGAAATTTGCTCTACATGAGAAGCCACAACCATCATGTCAGCTCTGCCAAGCTGAAGAGGCCCAGCAAAGTAGAAACACCCATCCATGCATGCTAACTAAGTAATTTACTTTTTTCTCGTGGTGTAGACCCACTATCACCACCACTGTCACCTATGTGTGCCTTATGTTGCTTAAACACGAAGGTGCACTATATAAGGAAGTCTTCCCTGGGAAGACCAAGGCTCATTTGTCACTCATTGTTGACGTGTGCAGGTCAAATTCAAATTCTGGTAGACGAACAAAAGGAGCTAATGAGATATCTATTGTTTACTTCCACCAGCATGGTGGCATGAGGTAACGTGCGAACCACCTACTTTGATCTCAAATTTACCGCCACAAATAAAGACAGTTTCCATTGGAGAAAGGAAATACAAATCTCAAAAATTCTTGTATTGCGATGAAGACATAAAACAATTTTGAGGAATGCACCCGCTGTTAACTGCTTTGGAGTAGCTGTAGCTCAAGCTGACTTGACACTAAGAGTTCTACATCAAGCGAAGGTTGATTGACAAATGGTCCAGTAGAACATAAGGCTCCTTTTATAGCGTGCCTTCGTGTTTAACTTAACAATCACCATAATACCATTTTCAAAATATAACAGCCTTGTGCCTCATATTTATCATAAGAAATACTTTGGAAAAACACTAATCAATAATTAAACTATTGGCTTGAGATTTATATTCCATGATAGTCACTGATAAGGGCAAAGCTCTCATCAAAGATGACTCAAGAATCGAGATGAAATTATCCATTTTTAATTGGTGACCTGTATTGACTTCATTTTGCTTACGACCACACATTGTTGATAACTTTACTCACTATGTATAGATGGTGAGTAGCATAGCCAATCAGGTTGCAGCATTTGTGATAAGCTGCTGGCAGATTTACACTAACTCACCTTGTCTCTGTTAATTTTTTTTTTGTGCGTTCATGGCAATGCAAGAAACATCAAGCCCTAACAGCTAGTAATGCTTCTTCCTACATAGAAGCTGTCTCTTTACAGCCACTAATTATTATCCATCATTACTATGTCCTTGTAGCCATGGACTTGGACACTACCCTAATCTGAGATCACAGTAGGTACAGCAGGGCTTGACATTAATGGCAGCCAACTAGCCACAGGCAAGTAGAAATTCAGTTTTGGCTAGTGGTTTCAATTTCCACAGCCAGTTTTTGGCTAGTAAACAAACTGAAATTGTTGTAACATCTAAGTTGTCACTAGCCACTTGACTGGTAAGTTGAAAAGTTAGTGTCGAGCCCTGTACAAGCCTTTGATTTAAAGTCTAAAACTGGTCTGAAGGTAAAATTGCATAAGATGCATATGTACAAGCTCTATTAAATTTACATGATTGTTTAAAATATCAGTTCTCCTGGTTCTCTATGAGTCCTCCTGTGTCCTCATCATTTACATATGGAGGAGGAGGTTCATCCAGTTTCACAGGATCCTCAACTGAATAAACGGGAGGATTTTGAAAAGTGGCTGGTACACCATTGACACCAAATGGGTATTCAGTAAAAACATAAGCTGGCTGCGGAACAGCAGGCTCCTCTTCATACTGGCGGCCCTGAGGAATCTGACACCAATGAAACAATTAAAAAGGAAAAAGATTAAATGATGAAATTTTCAATACTCATTGAATGTTGTCCTTTAGTAGCAATTTAGAAAATAAAACCGACAAAAGTTCAAATGAGGCCTTAAACTACCATAAAATCAAAGTTAAATATAAAATCCAAGCTTTCCCCAATCCACGACATGATCAGGGGCCTCCTGATGATACCCTGGATCGGCAAAAGGTTTTTTAGAACTCATTTGAACTATTTCCAGTTCTATATTACAGTTTCAATGTAATGGTTTCAGGGTAGTCTTCCATAAAATGTTTACAATTATTGATACCACACAGACAGACATACAGTGGAGACAAAGAAAGACCCACTAGAGGGTTATAAAGAAGTGATATCCAAGACCATATAGGCTGAGTCACAGAGATCATTGCTCATAAAATTACTTTGGACCAAATACTTCAGCCTCTGGGAATAATACAGTTCCAAAAACTGACCTGTTGTTGACTATGTTGCCTTAATGCTTGTGCAATAAGTCGTCTTCGATTTCTTGCATAGAAGTAAAATATCCAGAAAATAAGCTTTAAGATGACCACAACTATAATTATCCTGGAAAAAATACATTTTAAAGTTAGTAAATGTCATTACAATAACTCTTCTATTACCTAACAAAGCCAATCTTTCATAGTATGGTTCCAGAAAATATCCATATCCCCCCCACAGAGAGTTTTTCCAGTTTGATCCCCAATCCCCTGGAATTTCCATGATTTTTTCCACTTGGTTCCCCATACCCCTTGGAAATTCCAAATCCAAAAAGCTCTTTATGTAACCCCTTACCCTTCGGAAATTTGCCTCTTTTACACCCCTCTACCCCTTGGAATTTCGGTGACCGTCTGTGGGGGGTATAGATATTTTCTGGTACCATACATATGAGTTTACATGGTTACCAACTGAAAGTACACGATTAAGGTGGCTAGTACTAGTTTCCTCACGCAGGGAACAGGTCACTCTTGTGTCACAAGCAAGAGAAACGTGCGAAAGAAGCACAAGATGAAAATACGAAAATTCAAAACAAAGATGGCGGCACGAGGCTTTTTTCTAATTTTGTAAGAAGTTTACCAAACAGCATGTATTTGATGTGTTGAACAACCACTGCGTGTGCAGGAGACAGAAACGAAGATAAAGAAGACAATTTGCGGAGACCTAAAGGTTGCTTCACATCTAAACAAAATATCCAACCGATATGAAATCTTGCAACAGCAAAAAAAGGAGTACTCAAGTGAAGGATAATCTGCCTGAAGTGGAAGAAGACTGAAACTTCAAGGAAAATAATATAGCCAGAAGTTATGAGTAGTTCCTTTAAGATGAGCTCAGGAGGTTGTCTTTGTCAGCTGTTGAATGATTTTCTAAGCAGCAAATGTCTGTAAACATCAGATCGTAGGTGCTCGTGCGAACACACGCAATAGTCAGCGGTAGCTATAACAGATCATGAGCAAATGTCGATCTTATAGAATCCAGATTTTTAAATGCGTGAGAATGCGCATGGGAAATCCCTGGTGAAAACCCCACAGGATCTTTAAGGATCTTTGAGAATTGTCAAAGACCTGTCAAGGATCCTTTAAGACGAGGATCTTCAAAGGATCCTAGAAGGATCTTTGAAGGATCTTCAAAGATCTTTATATGCAAAATCATTTGATAAAATCCTCAAGGATCTTATGAAGATCCTCTGAGGAACCTACAAAGATCCTTGTAAAGATCCTAGCAAACTTCTAGCTGAAGCTGTCACTTGTTTAATTTGTCTCTGTGTTGTAAGATTATCAAAAAATAATCACTGATCTAGCAAGTAATCCACATAAAAACACTGTCCTATGTGGTTCTTCATTCTTCAGTTCATTTGTTTGGTCAACCATCTTGACAGTGATTTAATTTTACATCTATGAAAATATGCATATATAAGCTTGACATGATTAAATCCAGCCATTTATTGCAATTTTCAAATGTGTTTTTGTCTGGGCAATAGACAAAAGAAACCATCACAAACAAGAGATGAGGTTCAACAGACATTTTTTGAAGGTAAAAATCTCACAAGGATGGTACCATCATTTAACAGTACATATTTGAACAGTAATTTAAGACAAGATAATGTAGCAAATAGTAATGATTTTACAAAAATGAGAGCAAAACGCCATCAAAATAACCATATCTTTGGTTAAACCGATTTACACAGAACATTATGCTCGAGCCATAAAGTTGTCGCCTACTCAAGGATGATATTATGTTAAAAAGACATTACAGTCTTAGTTTAAGGATAATGCTCAAATTATTTTAGAAGCATAATATCTTACAATCTTGACATAACTAACACCTCATTTTCTGCGATTCAGAACTGAAAAATCTACGGCAAAGATTTGATCCTCGCGCGAAAGTAAATGCTTACGTAATTTACCCCTAGTAGAGTAAACACTACTTAGACTGTACTTACACATAAAACAGCAAATCCATCATAAGTCAAGGCCTTTAGTCACCAGATTTAATGCAAATTCTAGATGAATGAAAATTGACACGGCTTAACACAAAATCAAGTGTTTTGACAGTGGGTGAAATTGAAATACTACTGACTCACACTACAACTCGATTGCGCATGGGTCCTGACAGCGAAAATGATACCTTTGATCACCGTTATTTCATTTCACGAAAGGACTTCTTACTGAATTCTGAAGGAGTCTGTAATTTCTTAGGTCCCTTCACTTAACATGATAGACTTCAGCTCAGAGCTGGTTCGCCATGATGTTGCACAAAATAATATGCTTACTTCGATCGTCAAGTTTTCAGAAATGACGAACGAACAAAGCAATAATAATGATAAGAAACGAAACCTTAGAGAAATGGGACAGCGTATATGGCAACAATTTCCAAATAAAGGACTTTGAAATGTAAGCTTGGACAAAACTGAGACACAGTTTATTGCGTACATAACAATATGCAATCATGCATTAAGGACAAGTATCCCTTTTCTTGGCGGATTGTGTCAGGAGAAACCATTATTTTGGGCGCCAGTATAAAGGGAAAAAACCTAACACACCTCTACATACCTCAAGGAACGTGAAACTCATCCATTATAAAATGAAATGAAGACAAAAATTCGTGTAATTCACAAACACCTGTGTACCGTCACTTCACCCACAGAAGGAACTCGCCACAGTCCTACGCGGTAATAGCTTGAGAACTTTAAAGGAGGCTGGGACGAGAAAGTATCCGCCCTGAGGGAATGCTGTTAACTTTAGGGAACGAATAGCCGATAATAAAAATATGAATACAATAAAATAATAATAATGGAAAAGTAAAAACCGTAAATATTTGGCAAATAGCAGGTTATGATTATAATTAGGAACTCTATGATAGAACCCTGAACCACCTGAAAAGATCTTTGAACTATTTACATTTATTGTTTCTTTTAGACTTCACATATTTATCGTAGATTATTAGCACTACAAATTAGTTATTCTATATCTCTCAGCGTTAGCCTAGCTATTTGGGAGTACAAGTTCCAAGTTCCAAGTTCCAAGCTTCAATATCTGAACTGGTGATAGGAGAGGTGAGAGGGGCCTAGGGAGGGGTGGGTAGCTTACCACTAATTTCTAAGTTTTTCAGTGGAGGAGATGGGAAGTAAGGCATCACGAGCCTATTTTCCAGGCTGATCTTTTTAAAATAAGTTCAATTCACATACTTTGAACAACACCTGAATTACTTATTTCTACATCCAAAACATCTCCCTTGAATTCCCTCACTGTGCAAACATTACTCTTTGACAAGTCACACAAATACACACACTCAAACAAAAGCAGTTTCAAACGGGGTAGGAAAGTATGAAGGACTATAAGAGGTGTCAGTCCTGCTCGTTTTCCTTTTACTTTTACAAATTCTTGCCAACTGCAGGACAAAGACCCACTTTGAGTTGAAAACAATTTTAAGAACTAATACTATTGCAACAACTGAACTAAAATAATTTTTTTTAATCAATCAAAGTTAGAATATTAACAGTAGTAAATAACTAGAAAATCAATGGCTAACTCATACTAACATGCACAGAGTAATGCGACAAATGCAAGGTTTGAAATGGTCCTTTACAGCTAAAAAACAGACCAAGGGAGGCCCTCAGATACCCCTTAAAAAAGAGAAAATACCAAATTCCTCACTTAACCTCTCCCTCTTACTTTAAAGCACCTATGTGACTCCACTACTAGCTAATAAATACATTGCTACTTTCCAAGCACAACCCAAAACCAACTTGACCACCAAGCATTTCTGGCATAAATGGACCTCAATAAATGAATACCAGTTTTCCCTTCATACTCATCTGAAGTTTAAAACATGATCATACTTCCATCAACTGCCTATCAAAACTTCCCAAAAGGAAAAGCAAGGAAATTTCTAGGATGGCTGAGTTCCACTTCCATCCACTTTCAATTGCAACTTTCACATTGCCTCCCTCCCCCCCCCCCCTTCCCGTCCCTTCCCAACCCATGGTTTTCCCCTACGGAACTCAGAAAACTGTGAACACCAGAAATACTTCTGAGTTGTAATTGTGGTGAAGATAACTAGCCAATCAGGCATGAGAATTCTTTTAGAACATGCAGTAATGTTCATTAGTTTAAGGTTTTGTGGTTTGCTATGAATCTTCCATCTGACTGGTCCTAACACACTACATATTCCAGACATATTTAAACTGTTTCATTGATGTATGATAAAAGACATAACTGACCAAGGTATTACTTTTACTTCTCAATGATACCCTTCCCATTGGCCACAAACTAAGCCAACTCTAACTGTTTTTATGGAAGACCGACACAAAATTGACCCAAAAGAGTGCCAAAAAAGTGCCAAGATAATCACGACAGCCAATTAACACAAAGGAAAATTTCACAGGAAGCCAATGAGAATTGAAGAAAAAACAAGAAAACTGCCTAATACATAGGTTAATGTTGTATCTGATTGACTGAATCAAAGGGCAAACTAAAGAAAAGTGTAATAATATGCAGTCATGCATTACTGTTGACATTTGATTGTAAGTTACACTTATCATTAAGAGAGGTTTTGCATGGCAGCTATGTTGCATGGCAGAAACAATGAAAATATTTTGCATAAGAAAGAAAAATTTTTCCCATGGGAAAAATAATCTATTGTTCCTGCCATGCAACATGGCTGCTGTGCAAAACCTCTATACCCTTATTTCTTGTATTCTGTTACACAAGATCTCTCAATGATTATATTCTGTAGTAACTAATGAAAAAGCTCTTCACAAGCATACCCATTAAATAAAGGTATAGTAGGGTCACAAAAGTGTCATTAACTACATATCATACAACTTTAAAGTTTTAAAATACACTTTTAAAAAGTGCATACAAATTAGGCTGCATGTAGTCTGTGGATATAACAACACTAGCAGAGCGTTCCACAAGAGAATAGGGAGGTGACCTAATTTTTTCATCCAACACCAATTCATCTAGTCCATTCTGCATTTACACACCCTGTACAGAAAACACATTAATTAAAGAAGAAAATCAGACTGCTACCAGTCCATGCACTATACCACTCAGTTGGGAAAATTAACTTTAAGATTTTGGGAGCGACAAGGTTACCTAATTGTTACTTTATGAGTAGAAAGAGACAAAACTCTTTTGGATCAACCTATCATGCTAAAAAACACAACCTAAATGTAAGTGTCAAGGATTGTTTCTCTCTCTCTCTCTTTTTAATTGGAAAAAAAGTCCTAGTTCTAAGGGCAAGGAAAATGTCCCATTTCATATCCATCCCCTTTTTACAGTTCTTTGAAACAAGAGTCCTTTAATCACTAAACACTCTTAGAGTCCATGTATTTACGCAGATGTTTCCTCAGCCGTTTCTTGTTTCTTTGCTGCAGGTTCACCGTCATCATCATCACCTTCTGCCGGCTCTTCCTCATGTTTCCTCTTTCTTGATTCAGCTTTGGGCTCTGGTTCTATTTCCTCTACTTTCTCTTCTGGGTTTTCTTCAGCCTGTTCTTCCTTATCTTCCTCAGCTTTAGCATTTTCAGCCATTTCCTGTTCGGCTTTAGCTCTCTCTTCTCTCTCCTTTTCCTGCTCTGCTCTTTCCTTTGCCCTTCTCTCTGCCTCTTCTGCCCTTTTCTGCTCTGCTTCTGGATCAATTTTCACAAACACAAATGCCAAGTACATTCCTACAGCAAACAACAACAAACAAGTAAGAAAATACCCCATTGAAAAGTTCATTATTTAAGTATTACTGTCAGTATAATTTAAAGACAAACAGAATCCCTGGAATTGAAAACTTACCAACAGCTTCCCATTCACACTTTGACATGGTTCCCTGTTAATGATACAAATTATGACAATAAAAATATTTAAAATTGACAGTCAAAATTGAAAAAAGTAACCTTATTTTCAACCTCTTCCTCCAAAGAACTAATTACAAGCTGTCAAAGTTTCTAACATCATCAACATTCTAGAAAAGCAGATGAAGGCATGAGTCATTTGACATTCCTACCATATCTAAAGACACACATACATGTGGACTATAATAGACATGCAAACCTTTCACAGCCTGTATGCTGCATTACATGAAATTAAATTTTACCCTTGCTTCTATGTTAGATTGTAATAATAAAAAGGGAAATGTCACTGAAAACTATACATCAAATCATAACAGTAAATGCAATCTCTCAAAGCACTTCCAGAGACTGAATAACAGCTCTTCACAGACATCAAAAATTAAAATTGTGTTTTGACCAGTTTTTATACAGTACAGCCAACAATCATCCTGTTAAAAAAAACTAAAAAAAAAAAACCTGGTGGCAAGGTAATACCAGTACCTTATGAACAAAAATGATAATAATTTCTTGCAATTATTATTATTAGAAATAATAGTAATAATAACAGTAATTATTCATAACAACAACAATAACAGGAAAGTTATTCTTCAACTGACCACATGTTTCAAGTTCTTTTCCCTATGGTCTCTGTACTTGCTGGTTGAGGAAGATTTATCTTGATTCAGCTGAATTCCTTCTAAAAAGTCTTTTGCATGCGTGTATGCATCCTCAGCAGTTGAAACCAAGCTCTCACTTTCTAAGCGTGGTGGGTATGTCTTTATCGGAGAAGCAAACAGAAAAATCAGGACTTGACACTAACTTTTCAAATTACTAGCCAAGTGCCCGGTGACATCTTCAATGTTACGAAGATTTAAGTTTGTTTACTAGCCAATCTGGATAGTGGAAATCGCAAACCACTAGCCAAAACTGAATTTCTACTAGTCTGTGGCTAGTGGGCTACCATTAGCATCAAGCCCTGAAAATAATATAAATATTTATGTATATACAAGTATAAGTTTTGAACACAAGCCAAGTTACTAATACCAAGACCTCATCCCAATGTGTTATTAACCATTACCCCCCCCCCCGAATATCATGCCAGTCTATGGCACAAAGAGAGTCAGACATGCAGGCCTTACAGCCAGTATGCTTGAGTCCACTTGACAGGTCTGACTTCCACATCTGACCTGCCTTGTTCTTGGGCAAAACACATTACTTTCATGGTGCCTCTCTCCACCCAGGAGTATAAACAACTACCAGCACACTGTCAGGGAAGCCCAATGAAATACTGTGGTAATCTTAAGATGGAATGGCATCCCATCCGGGAAAGGAGGGGGGGGGGGTATAACTGTGAAGAAACTGAGACAAGCTCCAACCAGATGGGCCACTTGGCTCCAGTGTAGACTATGGCACATAACCCTTCCCACTTCCACCCCACACTTTATCAGGGTTTCCTTGCAGGTTGCTGGTACCCACTTAGTCAGAATGTTGTCTTGCACAAGGACACAGCACATAGATCCCCATCAAGAGGTCACACCGAGTCCTCTAAACCAGGGACACTAGAGCGTGCTAACCACAGTTTACAACTACAGTGCACATGTATTGGTATATAGTTAAAGACAAAAATCTTTCTCATATTTCAAGGTCAGTTAAGAAGAAAATCTTTGAACCCCTATTATTGTTTTACCCTAATTAAATGGAATGAAGTTGGCCAGAAGATCAGGAAAACAATTCATGTCCTTGTTCTTCAGGGTTTTAAAACTAATATTCATGTCAATGTTCATATTGGCTGAAAGTGTCTCTTCACATCATAAATAAATAAATAACCTGCAACAACAACAACAACAACAACAACAACAACAACAACAACAACAAAAAAACAGTTCTAAAGCATCTAAATACATGCATACCTCAAGTGCTTTCATTTTATAAAGGAGTGAGGTGGATTCCTTGGTTTTCTCCCGGAAAAAATCATGGAATGTCTTTGTGTACAATAGCTTCATATTATACTTTTCTGCCATTCTGGAACAAGACAAGTAGCAGTGAACACAATCAACCCTTTGTTTGATCTTTAAGAGTGACTAGCATTCAATTTCTCCTTCCAATATCACCCCTAAATCAAACATTAAGGTCAGGAGAATAAAGGAAATGATCACCAACTAAAGAAGCTCTTGATTGTTAAACAAATTCTTCTTGTCAGCAACTTAGGATATGTATACAGAACAGTATGGAGAATACATATATTGATGTTCTATTGCCAAGAGTTAACAAAACCAAACAGCCACTACATATCCGACAACCTGTATTCATAACACTCTGTACCACTTGCATCTTAATAAAATTACCATTAACCATTCAAAGGACCGGAGAGAGGTCTTAAGGGGACAGGGATCTACAAATTGTGTACCACAGCTAAAAAACCTGCAGAACCCAGATAATCTTGCACACTCGTTTGTCCCGTAAAAACTTGAGCAGTTAATCAAGCTATGGACTTTTTTGTCATCGCATGTTTTGAGTTTTATTCTAAAGATGGAAGTTATGGCTTTTAAAATCAATAAAATCAAAAATTAGTATTTACAAATGTTTTACATACTTTTCAAGCAGAGGGAAGTATATCAAGAACTCTGGGCAATCAACCACTCCTTCAAGATGGAAATCATACTTGCAGCCATATAGAGGATAGTCACCTTTCTTCTCAAAAGTAACTCTATAAACATCATTTCCAAAGGAAAGATCTTCTGATTTCTCTAATCGACGACTGAAACAAAAAAGGGGGTAATACTACTGAGTACAGTTTTGGCATCATCCTGGGTCAGGGCTACACATGTTCAGAATGCTACATGCCTTCTGATCAAACATTTTCCACTGCTTGGAAAGTTATCTTATGAAACATTATCTTCACCAGAGGTGAAAAAAAATCTTCATCAGGATTCTTTTTCTAACACTTAATATTTTCTAGCAGTAAAATATTAGAGAGAAAGCATGGGCCTGATTTTTGTCACAACAGGGTTTGGTTGTTTACGGAAACCATGGGGTGCAAGGACTAACAGGCCTCAGGTAATAACCATCAAAGAGAGCACATAGGAAATCAGTGTCTATCATTGTAACCCTCTACCTCCCACGAGTGACCAAGACAGAATTTCTCCTTACAATATCAATACAATTATCAAGCAGACAAGTAATGAGAATAAGGAAAAGAAAATCAGGGGATTATCAGTTGATCCAATACCAAATTCTCCAAACTAACATCATAAGAATTGTATGGCAGACAGTGAGGAGAAGTACTACTGAAATCTTAGGAGTGAAAGGGTGAAATAGTAACCCATTAGAAAATAGATTCCATTTTGCCTAGCACCTGATCAGTCATAGATCAAATTGTGGTGACTATAGAAATACTTTGATTGGTTCTTATTTATAATCTACTGGAGGACATACATGTATGATGTCATTGTAAACATTTTGCTTTGTCATCATATCAAAAAAATAGATTCCATGTTGCCATGGGTCTGCACAGTTATAGATCATAAATGACACCAAAACACAATAAAAACAAAAAAGTGGTAGATGAGGGACAGCTGAGAGTGTCATTGAAGTTCTTAACATATTTTGTCATCATCTGTGATCAATTACTGAACAGATGCATGACAAAATAGAATCTATTTCTTTGATGTGATGACAGAGCAAAATATCATTGACAGTGACGTTATCTAAGCATCTGTCCTTAGATAGATTAGAAATAAGGACCAAACAAAATGCGTACATTGGCTCATTGTGTAAGGAAAAACACAACTTATAAAAGATGATTGTTATTTTTAAATCTCTAAGACCACCACCAAGAAGACACCTACACTAATTCATATCCATTAGGTGTTGTTCCTATGAAAAAACCTCCAACTTTGAGTCTCTCACATGCATTCTTCAGCATCATGTCCGCTTGCTCAAAACTCTCAAACGAATAATGGAATGAAAATTGGCAGCTTGTCAAGTCAAACTCGATATTCTTGTCTTGATAAAGATCTAGAAGTCGTTCCTAAAAAAAATTGCAGACATTGTTTTCAATGGGTTCCCTAGCCAGTTCACTGATATTCATTTATACTCAACTATGGAGAGGGGCCTTGGGAGAGTGAAATGTCTTACTCTATGAACAGCACACAGTGTTCTATACAGTCAGTAATTGTTAAAATTTACCACCTGTACCACCTCTTTTACCGCCTAAATTCGCTTGAGGTTCTTGAAAATCAAACAGGAACAAGTATTCCTCTACTGATTTGATTAATGGAGAAAAATAATGGAGAACAATGAGCTCAATGACGAAACCAGAGCTAAAATCTGAGCCTCTAGATCTGGAGGTCAGCAGGCTAACCATGAAGCCACAGAATCTGCGAGGAAAACTCTTTACTCAAAAAAGCTCCTCAACCCAGTACCCTTAATTCTTTCTAACTATTGTGGTTATATAAAGAGAAAATAAAAATCATCTTCATTACCTTACTACAATCAGCTGTGATAAATTCAGGTTTAAAGAGAGGATCCCTGTAACGTCGAGTCTCGTGTGTCCTTTTTAGTTCTTTGTAACGTTCCTCACACTGTTCCACAGAGACTTGAGCAATATCTAGTAGGAAACACATTTGTTAGTATATCCCTAAGTCACTAACATCAGTTTGCATATTCTCCATACTATTCTTTACACTTGAGTCAGTTTGCTAGACATAACGTCTCGTAGTCACGTTCGACGCACTAAAAACTACTATAAAACGAATACAAGAATTGTAAAAACGTGTACAATTACACGTTTTTACAATTCTTGTATTCGTTTTATAGTAGTTTTTAGTGCGTCGAACGTGACTACGAGACGTTATGTCTAGCAAACTGACTCAATTATCGAACACGTTCCTGGCCTCGGCCCACAAAATTTCATCACAATATTCTTTACACATATCCTACGGTACTGACCAGGAGGGCTTCTCTAGTTGGTGATCATTTCCTTTATTCTCCAGACCTTAATGTGTGATTCCAGGTGATATTGTAGGGAGAAGTTGGATGCTGGTCACTCTTAGAGGTCAAAGGGATCATTACTATCCGGGTGCAGTGATAGAACAAAAATGACTGCACTCCCTTCCCACCTATGTTCCACCATTTGACTCACATACCCAGCATCAAATGTGAGCTAAGATTTTGTGTCTCTCCCCCCCCCCCCTTTTCTCTACCTGCCCTTTCTCTAATTAATTTTTGTCAGGTTCTCTTCCATTTCCACCCTCTAAAAACCCAATCAACCAAATCTCCACATTGACATGTGATCAGTGAATAGAGAATCTCCCCATGGATGTGCCATCAACAAATCCCATGCCAATTCATTTTGGTAATTACATTTTTTTTCTTAATAATCATCAAACCTGGAACATCCTACCAAAACTAACCTGCACACACAAGAGTCTTAATTCTTCCTCTCTGCCATTTAAGAAGATCTCCACCTTTTCCACAACAAAGGTCCAGCACAGCCACCTCCCTGGAATTGACTCTGTCAGAATATTAACAACAATATCAAGTTCATATGATGATTAAGTTTTATCAAGTCCCTCCATGCAATTACTGTTCTTGTCTGCTTCTAGCATTGTGTGGTTCCAGAAAATATCCATAACCCCACACAGAAAACATTTTGATTTGCACCCCCCATCCCCCAGGATTTTCCATTCCAGGGGGTCTTTGATGACCCCCCTCCCTCAGGAATTTCCAGAATTTTAATCGAGGACTTCTTACCACCCTCGAAAATTCAAAGTGGTTTTTGTACTTATAAAAAGAGAAAGTGAATACTAAGTTGGTTACTTAAATGCGGTAGAATTTTATTACAACACTGAAAACATTAAGGTTAACTTAAATAAAAATATAACACTTTGTTAAGCTTATACTTTTAGCTTCTTCACCACCATTTTGGCAAATCATATCCGTGTTGTTTTTATGTAAGATCATAAGCTTAAACATCTGGGTTGCAAAATTTAAACTGATTTAAAACGTCGACTGTTCCACGTACGTTTTTGTGCTAACTCCAATGAGAACGTTTCACTCGCTCAAAGAACTTTGCAAACGATAGTAAATAAAACAGAAACTTACAAGGTTCCTTTGTCTACACATTTTGACACTTTCTTCAGGTTGATTCTTACTTAGAGACCGAAAACTTCACTAGCACACGTTATGATTTACTACTGATGTCACGATCTACTACAGTAGCTAGGTAGCCGGGCCTTCTGAAGGTCGAGCAAGAAATGGGAACGAAAGTACTCCAACAACTGTGAATAATGATAATTTGACTCCGTTCCTAGCTTTGGGAGGTTGTAGCACTAGCTAACTCGAAGAAAAACAGAAACATTAAAGCTTATAATGTTAACTTTATCTCAATGGCCAGGAGAACTGACAAACAACGTACATGAGTATGTTTTTGTGCTTCAGATCGATCGTATGTTGCTTTCAATGTTTGGTACGTGGTTCGTCACCCTTTGGAAAAGTAGTTTCCCATGAAACCCCCCTACCCCTCGGAAAGTACTGCCCTTGAACCCCCCCTCCCACATTCCCATATTAGAATGAAAGACACCTGCAGATTATCCTAAATTCTGCACCATGAAGCAATTCATTTCATCCCATTCCCAATGCATTTATTCCTGTCCACATTTCATGATGCCTCTGCATTTCATCACATTTTTCTCACAATTTGCTAGAAGCTGTTACAATCCTACATTGAGTAGTGAGGCTCTGTAAGGGTAAAGTGGCCTGCCTTAGAAATCAACACAACCACCAGGTCTCTAGTATAGAGCAAACACCTCTATTGATTTAATCACTTTCACCAGAGTGTGGTGAGGGTCACACAACAGAGCGAGGCTCCAAATTAAGTGCGCCCAATATCCCACCCATTCCACCCCAGGGGAGGACATCCATCACACAGTAATCTCGTGTGTGGGAAATTAACGTCTCCTACCCCAACCCTGCAGGAGACGGGACCTCCATTTATTCATCCCTATCTGAGAAGACTAGAATATCTAACCATTTCTGGATGTTATAGAGAGAGCAAATTCTTCTCAGTTATTTTACGACCCTGAGTGTTGGTTCAGCTGGGGCTCGAACCCTCAACCTCCCGCACAACAGTCCAGCGCTCTATCCAAATCCCGCACAACACACCAGTGCTCTATCTTTACAAATACTTTGTCTGGCTGACATCTTTACAACCATTTCACCCACAACCATTCAGCCATTTAAGATTTCAATTAATATATAGATTTAGCCAAGCTTAAAAGCAGAGCTCGCATTTTTTTTCCCACAAAAGGGTACAATGCCTTGCCCCGGCCGGGACTAGAACCCGGGTCGTCCGACTAAGAGCCCAGTGCACTGACCACTGAACTACTGGATAAAGCCGTGGCATTGGCATGCCCATGGTACAGTTTACTGAGGATGGTAAAAGTAGCACCTTGTACAGATGCCCCTGTGGTCATAAGTCCAAATATTTTGGCTTGATGGGTTACTACTACCATTTTGTATAATTGTGGGGTTATGCTCTGCGAGTTCCGCTATTATTGCAAATTTACCTCTTGATTTTTTCCAGGCTCTCATTAATGATTATACTCTTCACCCAGTTGTTAAAGTTCCTCAGGTATATTATAGGACTTTCTTTCCGGCTTTCTTTTCCTCCTGATGGAAGTTCATTGTAGTGCTTTGCAACCTTTTCGCCTAAACCTTCTGAATTGTCAGCTGCTTTTTCTTCTTCGTGCTTATTGTCACCATTTAAACCCTGAAATCCCATTTGAAATTTAAAACTGTAAGTTATGAGAAACACAAAGATCATGGAGGGAGAGGAGAGTTGAGAGATGGAACATCTACAATGAACTACAATCTTTCTCCCCACAGTTATGGTGAAATCTCCTTAACCCTTTGCCGTGTCTTACAATGTCATATCTTACATGTCAATGCAATACAGTTTTTGTCAATAGATCACAGGGATGGTTATATATTTTGTCAATTGATCCTTACCGGTTTACTTTTGGAAAAGTCTGAAAACAATGCTGTCTGTCAATGCCTAGATGTTTCCAGTTACCTCAGCTGTGAAGATCAATTCCATACTGACTATCTAATTCACTGGCCAAAATATGATTTATTTCATGTACACATACAGCATTTGTGAATAGTTGCATAAGTGCACATAAATACTCCACCTACACCAAAGTATTTTATGCTATTGGAGTCTGTACTGAGTTGGTAAAAAGTCAAATCCTTGACAGAAATATGAGTAAACAACTCTACAGGTTTGCTTATTACAGTAGCTCAAATATGGCTTAATGCTTGACTCTGAGAATTTTCCTAGAAATCTCTCATTAAAACTTAGCAGTCGACTTCTGAAGGACAACTCAAAATACTCTCCAAATCACAGTTCACCCAAATTTACCTTTTCTGGGTCTTTCGTTGTTTCCTCTTCTTTAGCTTTGTCATCTGGTTCATTTTGAACCTCTCCTGTTTTTTCTATGAATAATAGGTATAGTTAGGTATCATTCTGTAACAAAATGCAACAAAATGTGGAGAAATGGCTTCTTGATGTAGGCCCGCTCAACCAGCTCCACTTCCAAAATCTCATTTTACCACCAAAGGATCTTGCCAGCACCCACTTTTTCATCTGGCAAATTTTGCTGGCAGCCAGCATATAGGCACAACCCTGGCTTTTTTTTAATGAATGTCAAGATTCTCTCAATAAATAAAACACAGACTGACCAAAATACACCAAACAAGCCATATTTTAGCATAGAGAAAGAAGAAGAAAAAAAAGCACATACCTCATGTATACTTTAATCTACTGTTGAGCCACAAAAGCCAAAAAAATAAACTGCCATTTATTTAATTACTTCATGTATTTGATTAAGCACCCTTGGCACCTCTTACAATTTTAGTCCTTGAGAGAGGGCGCTTCTCAATTTTCCTAGCTACAAATTGGGTGCTTATTAAAAGTAGGTTCTTACTAAATTTTCCTAACTACAAGGTAGGCACATATTCAATGTTAGGCACTGATCAATTTTTCCTGTCTACAGGGTAGGCACTTATTTGAGGTGGTCACAACCCAGTAAATGCAGTATTCCTTGTTTCCTCTCAGAAATCTATAACTAGCTAGAAAACACTTTGAACTCTTGCAAACCGTATCACTTGAAACTTTAAAACTCATTACTAGACGTTAAACAGAGGTGTCAAATATTTTAGTTGTCAAATGTTATTATCATCGCCAATATAGTAACAACAATAAGATGTTTAAGTTATGCAGTATGCAAACAAAATGGTAAACCAGGGTATTTTCCATTTTCCAAGCGTTAAATGTTGTTCATAGTTAAGACATCTAAGTATTGATAAGTAATAAATCTAAGCATTGCGCATTTTAGCGCATTTTAGCTATAGCGAAGATTTGGCCTATTTATGATCGGCTAGTTTTCTGAAGTTCCAAGCGAGTTTACAACATGCACTGAGATTTCCCTCCAAAATCTTCGAGCAGTCAATAGATCCCTTGAAACAGAAACCAACCGATTATCTAAATACTTCACAAAATCCCACAAACTGAAACGGCTTGGGCATAAACCACGTGTTTGGTCAAATTAAAGTTTGCGCCAAACAAGAAAATGCCTATATCACGACTTGTGGGGAAAAAAGGCCAACCAGATAACGTACCTCCATCTTTTTTTTCTTCTTCTATTAAGTTTTCATCTGTGGGTTTCTCTGGCGCTGAAATTTCTGCGTTAGTCTCATCAATCATTTGTTCGGTTTCGGACGCGACAGCCGCCATATTTGCATGAGAGAAGGAAGGTCGAGAGAGGTTGGGACCCCCAGCTGCTGCCCTGAAGGAATTAGGTTGTGTAAGATGCATTCAATCGTAGCCCGACTGAGGGCAATAAGTCTATTAAAATTCTTATCATAATGATCTGTGTCAATCAAAAATTACTCTCTATCTATCTGTAGCGCTGCAGAAAGTATATTTCGAAAGGATTTTTTGGTTAAGAGTTTTCGGTTAAATCTTGACCTGCTGTCGACCTGTTGAGTGTTGACACTAACGCCAAAGCTTACTGTCAGCGGTTTGCACCATGGTGACTGTTGTTTTCCAATATGGCGGGTAAGGTTTGAAATAACGTTGCTTTGTTTCTGATGTGTTTTCGCCAGTTGAAAATTGTTTTTCTTCTTGTTTAGATTTTAAGCAGCTTGAATTAGACGAGGATTTGGCAACAGGAAGGTAATAATTTCTAATATACTTTTACATCCAGTTTTAGTGATCGATAGTCGTTTATAAGCTTTGTATGATTCTCACGTCACCAGTTTACAAGAGACTTGTTGCACAAGTTTGACAGATCCTAACTAGCGTGATTTTGCATGATATTGAACAATTCTAACGTAAAAATTCGTGGTCTGTAAAATGAAAATAATCAACAGAGGAAGTGATGAAATTAAATTCGTAAATTATGGTTAGATCTTCTTTACGAAAGAGAACCGTAGGTCGCTTACGTTCTGTATTGAGTCTTTCCGCGAGCATTGCTATGACTCCTAGCAATGTAAAGTGTAATGTACTGAGTAATCTAAAAAGGTGTACCATACAAGAGTAGATGTACTTTGTTCTATCACTAACTTTAAAGGCAACATTTAATTTGGAAGTGAATGTTATTGTGTATAATTAGTTTAAGTATAATCTTACATATGTGGAAGTCCAATGGCAAGTCTGAGTAACAGATCCTTTTGTGGCCAACCGCCATACATTAACTGCCGTCATATTCTTTTGTTCCTATGTCAGCAGCTTGTGCCGTTTTGGGTTTTGTTTTCACTCAATGAAATCAACATTTTAAGAATATTATATTGGGCACTTTGTATATATATCTTATTAGACATTTTGTTGTGTAGTATCACTGAGTATTTTTATGAGTTGTGCCGTATTGAGTTGTGCCGTATTGTGCCGTATTGTGCCGTATTGAGCCCGTAGGGCTCGTCAAAATACAAATAACAAGTAAAAATACTCAGTGATACTACACAACAAAACGTCTAATAAGTTATTTATTATCCAACACACCAAACTATTATTTCAGTGGGGGTGAATTTTGCAGATATTTACTTACGAGGAGTGCGTGACAAAAGTATGCAAAGCGGAACGGAATTGGCGTGTTGTGTTGCTGTTTCTATTTTCTTCATTAAATGAAGAAATTTTCTGATCGTCAAGCTGTTTTTCTTTGTTCAATTCATCTAATAAACTTGGATCTATATTTGCCGGCCATTCTGACTCTTCGTCGTTGGAAATATGATTCAAATAGTAACTACAATCCAATTCTTCGCTTGCGCAATGTGAGAAAACCTGTTTAACTGGTACTCTACAATAGACAAGTACAAATACCGCATGATATTTGTACTCGTCTATGGCATTATTTGTACTCGTCTTAGTGTAGTTGGATAATAAATGCGGTTACACTGTCGCTTACTCATTTAGTATCAGAGTTCAAAGTTGCGACCAGCTGGTTGCCAATGCAACTGGAAGTTGACTGTTGGCAACCAAAATTTAGTGTTAGTCAATAGTAGGTGGCTAACTTGAAGTCTTGACAATGTTTTAAGTCGTGTATGATAACGATCCTTCGCAGTAAAGCACTATTTGAGCAATAGTGGAAATCAGACCTGAAAAAAATTTCAGGCCTGTACGGGATTCGAACCACTGACCTCTGCGATACTAGTGCAGCGCTCTACCAATTGAGCTAACAAGCCAACTGGGAGCAGGCCATCAAATTCATTAATTTGATGGCCTGCTCCCAGTTGGCTTGTTAGCTCAATTGGTAGAGCGCTGCACTAGTATCGCAGAGGTCAGTGGTTCGAATCCCGTACAGGCCTGAAATTTTTTTCAGGTCTGATTTCCACTATTGCTCAAATAGTGCTTTACTGCGAAGGATCGTTATCATACACATCTCATAACCGCAGTTCACACATATGTTTCATATGTTTGTTGTTGTTTGATTTATCATCTACGGGTTTATATCGAATTAATTTGATGGCCTGCTCCCAGTTGGCTTGTTAGCTCAATTGGTAGAGCGCTGCACTAGTATCGCAGAGGTCAGTGGTTCGAATCCCGTACAGGCCTGAAATTTTTTTCAGGTCTGATTTCCACTATTGCTCAAATAGTGCTTTACTGCGAAGGATCGTTATCATACACGTCTCATAACCGCAGTTCACACATATGTTTCATATGTTTGTTGTTGAATGTTTTAAGTGTAAACTAAATCTTAAAAAATTAGTATTCCGTCATTTCTTTGTTTCACTCCTGTACACTTGTCAGGGCCCAGATGTTCAAAAGGTCAATACCTCTAACCAAAGCATAAGTTGCTCTCCAGCAGAAAAGTGTTAACAAAACATGCTGCTCTATCCACTGGATAAAGATTTATCTCTTGAATAGCATTACTGGTATCCACCCTTTGAACAACTGGGGCCTGGTGATTTTTCATGAGTAGGAATATATTTTAAGTAAAGCAGCATCTCTGTAACTCTGTTTTGTATTTCACTGCAAGGTAAAAATTTTACAAATCAGCATTTTTCCAACCCAGAATATAATCACACTTGCCTGGTATCAGGCAGGCACAGGTTTAAATCCTGTGTAAGTCTGAATTCTGTTTTTGGCTTTTCTTTGCAGTTTGCATTGATTATTTTAGTCACCATTCATCCATTGTTTGATTGCAATTTATTTCACCTTTTCTTATCCAAACTATAGAATCACAAACACACTTATGAAAGATTTTATCATCAAATGTGACGGACCAAGCAAATTGTTTCTTGTAATATTTCGTTTGTAACACCAGGTCCAGTCGCTCAGATAAAAAGTTTGATACAACTGTTGGTCACATAGAAGATATAATTATGGGTAAGTTCTGAAAGTTAATCCGGGCTTGACACTAATTAACTTTTCAACTTATTAGCCAAGTGGCTGGTGGCATTATAGATGTTACGACAATTTCACTTTGTTTACTATCCAAACTGCCTAGTGGAAATCGAAAACCACTAGCCAAACCTGAATTTCTACTAGTGTGTGGCTACTGGGCTACCGTTAGTGTCAAGCCCTAGATAATGAGTATGTAGGGTAGTCTAATTAGGGTGGGAGGGTTGCAAGCTATGAAAAGTAAGGCCTTGGAGCAGATTACTTAATATGAAGGGGATTTAAGGAAATAATGCTGACTGCTGCTTAAAAACTTGCATCGGAAGATTCTAGAATAAGCTTCTAACTCATGAACCATAAAAATATCTCTTTATGGAAGGAGACTGTAGTATTCATGTTTATCATTTCCGACAGTGAAAGGGTTTACCCTGATCTTGTGATGTCTGTCCACAAGCAAGCTCCTTGTACCCTTTTCACTCAAAAGGATGGCCAATGGGTAATCCTCCTTGCAAGATCAAGCAATACATGTACACAATGTCAAGTAGACATGAGAATGACACTTTAGAGAAATATAAAATTGGAGAAATTGTTTAGTTCAATGCTAAATTCTCAGATCTAATAGTCAGGAGGAAACTGAGAGAAAGGATCAACGATGGATTCATTCCTGGCTTCACATGTATGTATTTGTTTTTGTTTTTTTTTTTTTTGCAGAGGAAAAATTTCAGTTAATGCAGCATGACTTCAAAGAGAAGTATTACCAACACTTTACAGATGAAGAAGAAAACAAGCTTATATACATGGATATATTCAAGGAATATGTGAGTAGTCTGGTGTAGGTCTTGACTCTTCAAGGCTAAAGGAAAGCTAGCTGTTGTATGTAAGAACTATGTTGACATAATAATTAGAGAGGCCAACAGTAGCCAACTAGCCACAGACTAGTAGAAATTCAGTTTTGGCTAGTGATTTTTTATTTCCACTAGTCCAGGCTAGTAAGTTGAAGAGTTGGTGTTGAGCTCTGGAGGCTGGTGTTTATTGAATGGCATTCAACTCTACTATTGGCCATGTATTCAACTCTTCCACTCCCAAGATCTCATTAGTAATTCTCCCCGCTGTCTGTCATACAATCCTTATGATGTAGTAGCCTAACTGATATTTTTGTTTATTCTCATCACTTGTCTACTTAACATTGTATTGATATTGTAAGGAGAAATTCTGTCTTGGTCACTCATGGGTGTTTAAGGGTTAAATTGTCTTTTTTATTGTGGCTGAGGGACTAAACTTTTTGTTTTGGGAATTTGTTTCATCTCTGTTTTGTTGTTGTTGTTGTTGTTCTGAGTTTGTCATTCCAGAAACACACCCTCCCTACCCTCTCCATCCATAAAAATTAAATGGTTAATCCCATGGACTTTTCTAGTAGTGCACATTACCATCATATTGTAGTTTCTGTATTTTTGTTTTCTTGTTTGTATCTCAGGTTTCCCTAGTGGAAAATTACATCGAAGAAGAGCTTAAAAAAAGAATATCAGGTTTCTCCATGGAAGAGTTTTCAAAGTCTCTAGAGTAAGTTGTCAACCTCAGTTTAATCTAAGTACATATCAAGAACAATTTTCATTGAGTGGAAGAGGGATTTCATTTTAGAAGAAGACACATGCATGTTCAGAAAAAGAAATGTAGACATGGTGCTTTTTTTCATAAGTAAAAATGAAATCAACTGAGAGCATAACAGGATCTTTTTATCTCATGCACACTGATTTGTTTTCTTGCTCCACTTGCAGAAGCCGCCAGGACCAAATTGGAGGAGACATTTTTGACATGCTAATGAGCTTTACAGACTTCTTGACCTTCAAAGAAATGTTCTTAGAATATAAATCCGTGAGTGTCTTGTATACCGTGCTGTTAACCAGTCTGTCTACATATGTTATTCTCACTGATAACAGACACTTACGTTATTCTGACAATAGAGAGGCACTTGTTGCAGAACAACGTAAGAGCTTAACCCTTAATTAAACTCCTATGAGTGACCGAGACAAAATTTCTCCAGATTACAGTGTCAAGACAGTATCAAGCAGGCAAGTGGTGAAAAATATCAATTAGGCAATTATCAGTGGATCCAATGCTAAATTCCCCAAACCAACATCATGAGAATCGTAAAGCAGACAAGTAAGGAGAATTCATAATAAAATCATGGGAGTGAAAGCACTAAAAATGTGAATGTCAAAGAAATTTTCATAAATTATGCAATGATGGCGATGATGATAATGATGATGACTGTTATTATTTTTATGACAAGGAATATAATTATCAAATACGTGTCTTTGTTTTTATTGTATTTCTAAAACTAATAGGTCTGGTTTTCTTTTTAGGAAAAAGAAGGAACAGGAATGGACTTTAGTGATTTGTTAACCATCACATCAAGTGGCACATCACCATCAGATGAACACCACAGAATGCAGGTTGATCCTGAGTCACCAAGAGAAGGACCCTCCTCAAGCAGATAGTGTTTACAGAAAAAGGTCTCAACTTTGAAAGATTTTGAGCTCTATCGACTCCTTTTGAACTTTGTGTGTTTGGAATAAAACCATACAGATCTTTGTAGATAGGAAACACATTCCTGAGAGCACTGAGAGTTCTTTCTTGCTCTGTGATGTACTCCTCTTTTTTACTTTTCATAATCATATTATGACTAAATAAGCAAGAAGATTTTTGCATGTTAGACAACTGATCTCAAAGTGTACATGGATAATACTTATCACACAGCTGGCTCTGAGAGTGAGAGACATGAAGCAAGTCCTGTATTCTATTCAGCTGCATATGGGTACAAGTTTTTCTGCCTGGGATTGCTCACTTTAATAATCACACAGCAAAAAAGATAAAACGTACCGGTAGTTGGTTTACATACAGAAATGTGCAAGTTCAAAGTAACTTATTACACTATTCGGAAAAGTGTTCTGCCCAGTTCTGCGGGCAAGAGAGTCCGTGTATTTCTTTAGACAAATGTCAAACAAAGAAAATTACAACAAGTTAAGGGCTTCTGGTTTTGTGAATTCATTTGGCAATTTTTTCGGTGTAGTCTATATGCCATAATTATAGTAATCCTTTATTGATCAAGCTCATTTGGTTAAGATAGCTGGATAAGCACACAATTCGTGGTAAATATCCAGCTATGTTTACCTCAGTCAATGAATCACATTTACACCGTTACAACTTGTTATATATGATTGTTGTGGGGAATTGCTAAGAGAAACAATATCAATATCTGAGCACAAAGTAGAAAAAATGAAAAATAGTTGATCCCACTCAATTTATTTTGAACCTTTTTCGTTCTCTAGTGCACATTAAATGTGCCCTTAATGTTTTTTTCCGACAACGTTGTCTTGGATTTGTTTGGTAATGGGACCTGAATTAAATTTTACGTGTTCGTTTCATCAAGGAGTTTGAAATCGTCGTCCAAAGCTACAGATGCAACAATGTGCACTAAATTGGGAAGACTTGAAACACCCAAACCTCCACAACTTTTTTGGTTTTCGTTGTTATCAGCATCTCCAGCTCATGTCTCATGTTACTTTGTAACTGTTACAAGAAAATAGTATTTAATGTATTGGAGATAGAGAGGCAAAGGAATCATTTGTTGTAATTATTGTAATAAAGTGTTTAATTTAAGCTTTCTGTTCTTGTTGATCAGTTAATTGAAAATCTTTCAAAATTACACTTCAAAACTTTTCCCATCAGTGGAATGGACTGTAGGTCCTAATTGTTCAAATAATTTTTCGGAAGAGTAAACAATACTGGTAGGACAACTATCTCCCCAGAGTCCTGTAGAATGGCCACTACTGAACCTATTCAGGGTTTCCCGAGTAAAATTTATTTACTCTTGTAAATGGACGACAATAGCGAAGCAGCGATGTTATTCGCCACTGTGCCAGGATCGTTAATAATCGCACCACTTTCACTGTCCGATTCTGAACCTGAATCTGGGTCAAACTGCATTATGAAGCCAGTGTCGTCCGGTGAATTTTCTGCCGGCGTCTCAGGTTCCTTGCGCAGCATTCGTATTACCTTCCGAAGGGTTGTTTTGATAGATACTGCCACGAAGTTTCCAAAGTGTTTGTCTGCCTGTCGGAGGACCCTGTGCCCTGGCAGGAAGTACGATTCCACTTGAGAGGGCCGTTTCTGGCTTAGAAGGAGTGCTGTAGATTCTAAAACGGAGCAAATCCGCTCAACTAGCTTGCCTTCTTGCCACATCTCTGGGTCCTGGCAGCGTTCTAGTTCTTCAAAGAACTTCATCTTGAGGACGTAAGTATGAAGGTAGCCAAAATGAGAGAAAGATTGCGATCTTACACTTCTTAGTGACGTCTGTCCTTTGATTATTTTCAGGGCTGTGTAACAAGCTGCTTGGATTGTAGTTGTGTTCTGTAGAATCTGTAGTTCGGCAACGGAAAAGGACAATCTCCACAACAACGAATCTCCTCCTTCTGACTTGGGAACAATGTGATACCCCACTTCGTCACAACCTCTCAGGACATGGGATGGGGGTACTTTAGCTGACTTTGGCCACCCGGGAAAGCCTATTGCTGGAGTGATGTCAATATCAATAGGCATAAATTTGTAGACATTCCCTTGCCAAAGTAAAGTCATCTTCAAGCCAGCCTTGCTCGTGGCAATAACCGGTTGACATAACATGCACAAATCATAGCTTGTCGTGTTAAAGCTCAAATTCCATCGTTTCCGAGCAAAGGCTTTCGAACCAGACTTCATGTACAAGTTTTCCACCATAAAAGATTTGATTTTTGAGGCGTCAAGAAATCCTCCTTCGGATAGGAACATCCTCCATTCGTCTCTGTAGTCCTCTTTAACTCGGACACGAACAAACCCAGGATCGCTAGTCACAAGAATTTCACATTTTTCTTCCGTTAGGGATTTCAGTTCACACATATAATCGAATTCATCGGGTTTTCCGATTCTGTAGCCTTCAAACGCACTTCCAGTGCGTAAAATTTCACAAGTGAACCTCCCATCGTCCTCAGCACCAAGCTTCAAAAGGTCTTCGACAAAATCCACGGTCTGTTTAGCAATTTTGCATCTCTCGTGGCATGTTCCCTCGTCTTCCAAGTGGAAGCCTCTGACGCGATACTCTTGACAAAGATTCATTAAATACTCGTTGACGTTAGTGTTGGCGTCAATTCTCAATTCAGGTATTTCAGAGTCGTCGCAGTTATCATCAAAATCAGTTTCATTTCCCAATTCAAAATGCCTGTCACAGTCTCTAACACCTTCGCCATCCATAGTGTTTTCTTCCTTCTTCATTTCAGGGGTATCGGTTTCGTTACCTGTAACTCGTTCATGTCGGCGGACTTCTGTGGTATCTGACTGGTCATCACTATTGGCAACCATAACCCCATCACTTTGGTCAATAAGCAAGCGAGCCAGCGCGTTGAACTGAAACATAACAGCCAGGTCATATTCTGAGGCTCCATCAGCATTTACCCGCGTTTTATAGAAGCCCTGCTCGCTTATCAAAGTTTGCGCGACCCGTATCAGAGCATCCTCATCGGCTTTTGGCATTATCGCGCAATGTAACAACGTGTTTCCGTGACGGTTGATCAGCTCCGCATGCGAAACGTGCGGATTCATCAGGCAGCTTAGTACTTCAAAATTACCATGGTAAGCTGCAACATGAGCTGGCGTGTTTCTGTCGCTGTCTACGCGGTGAATATCAGCACCAAGGTTAAGAAGAATCTGCGCTGTCTCTTCCAAGCCAAACGCAGCGGCTTGGTGAAGTACAGTCCTTCCCTTGTGGTCCGCCATGTCTAGACGGATGCCATATTCGTGCAGTAAGAGGATTGTCTCGAGGACGATCTTGGAATACTTTTTTACGATAACTTTGGCCAAATTAACATGGTCGAAGAAGAGATGAAGAGCGTTTTTCCCCAAGTGATCGGGAATATTAGGATTGACACCTGCATCCAGTAAGATTTTCATGGTTTCGTGCCGATTTCGGACAACAGCTTCCTTATCGAGATTCAAACTTTCTGGTAACTTGACAGCCTCGTGAAGAGCCGTTCTGCGAGACGAACTGTGGCATTCGACGGCATCTTGTAAATATTCGTCTATTAGCTTTGCCACTAACCATGGTTGGTGGCAATTAGCAGCAAACGATAAACAATTCCACTCAAATGACGCAGGTATTGATGACTCTAGTGTATAAGGCTTGGTAGAAAACATTAGAGATCCTCTTCCGATGAGATCAAGATTCTTCAGATCTGAAGAAGCTACGAAAAAGCTCTTTCTTGGATCTGCACCATTTTCAAGTAACTTAAATGCAATGTCCATCCTGTCATGACAAATTGCATCATGAATTGGTGTCCAACCACGTGCGTCAAGTGAGTTGACGTTACACCCATGTGTCAGCAGACAGTCGATGACTTGAAGATGCCCAGATTTACTCGCCTCATGGAGAGGTGTCCGCCGAGTCGATCTCTCAACTCCAGAATCAGAACATAGGTCGGGATTTGCACCTTTTTGAAGTAAAGAGCTCACCATGCTTGTCCGACCCAGCTTTGAACTCAAGGTAAGAGGAGTATTCCACTCACCACGACCAGGCAGAAGGGGTTCGGAAAAGGCACTCCAGTTGAGACCAATATTGAGTTCTTCCAAAGCTTCTAAAGCCATGGTAAAACCTTCTGAGTTGTCCAGCGATATAGAGTGAAGCAACATTGTCTTGACTGTTCTAATCACTTCTTCGGTACTGATTTCTTCGCTCGAATATTTCCCCTCAGTGGAGTCCATTCTGCCAGCAGAATTACTCTTCAAAAGTAATCTTCCTAGAGAGAAAATCTTGACTTCAGATTATGCAGGGCAAGATGACATCAAACTTAAATATTTTCTAGACAATTTTCCCACAAATTCTGTCAACTGTTGAAGTACAAATAGACCAAAAGAGATATCTTAGCAGTTTAATGACCGTCAACATTTTGTCAGTTCTAATGCACACGTGTGGCTGAGGTGAAATGGGGGTGAAGGGGAATAAAGTGATAGCTTCACCATGGAATTGTAGAGTTTAAAGACCTTCCTCACTTTTTAGAAAATATTTTTTCCTGCTTTTTCTGTTGTATTGCCGCCAGCTACATACTGATGCCTGATAAAAAGCTGTAACATTCTATTGCTGGGCAAAACATGTCAATTTTTTTTTCTTTTTTAATTCTGTCGTACAAATATGACCCTGCTATATGTGTTTTAACATTTTAAAACATATGACTTCATACACGATAGGTCATCCGTATCCCAACCCCATTAGACGATGGGGTTGGGATATGGCATCCAGTGAAGTAATGAAAACCGTGAATTGGTCAACAATTAGATTAAGTTACAAACTGGAAATATTTAAATCAATGTACAACGCATACAAAAACATATTACCTGACAATTTATGTGGAAATATTTTTAGTAAACGAGACAACAATTACTCACCGAGAGGGCATGAGGTAGCAGATATCCGCAGACGCAAAAGCAGATTTATGAAAGATTCATTAGCCTATCGAGGGCCTATATTATGGAATCTGGTGAAATTCAATGAAAAAAATAACTAATTAATGTAAGCTTCAAGGAATTAATGAAACGGCTTACTGTCAGGGATTATTTCAAAGATTTTATCTTTGACGGCACAGCAATCTCCACGTCGAGACAGAGTCAGCGACTATGTTTACTTTTAAGTTCTTACGTTTTTTAGTTAGTTTTTATTAAACATTTACATGTATATATTTTGTGACGTAGTTAGTATACACGACCCCACAAGCTTGGGAGCTTTAAACCTTATCGTGTGTAAATAAAGGTTTTATGTTATGTTATGGTTTGTTCGCGACATTCGCAAACTTTGCGGCAAAAGGGATTGAATCAACGTTTTCTGAAGTTTTCCATTTAATCATGTACTTACCAATTATTCAACAGACTACATTTCTCCCAAAATAAAAGACATGAGAGCATTCATTTCCACGGAGCTTTATAGGGCCGCTTTTCAGTCGGTTACTTCCGCTTCTTTGGACAGTGCTCAGTTGTGAACAGCGGATATTCTACCATGAAGGCGTGTGTTTGTGTTAGACACAATGAAGTATCCCATTATAGTAATGGCGCTGTCCCTTTCTGTCATTAATTACCGGCGTTACCTTAAATTCATTTGATTTAGCAATAACTGGGGTATGTTATGTTTGTCATGAGGTGTTTTCTGCAAGGGGTTTATATTTATCCTCTA
The DNA here is from genome assembly GCF_964205215.1 of Stylophora pistillata. Classification (NCBI taxonomy): domain Eukaryota; kingdom Metazoa; phylum Cnidaria; class Anthozoa; order Scleractinia; family Pocilloporidae; genus Stylophora; species Stylophora pistillata. Next base: position 15,936,645 of record NC_142521.1, on the reverse strand, counting down.
CCGGAGGAAGGTCCGTATCCATGAAAGTCCAGTAAAAGGACGTCGCGAAAAAAGTAAGATAATTTTCCTTACTAAAGCTAGACCTGTTGCTTAAGGTCTACGATCTATCTCATTCAAAGTTTTGGTGTGTAGTATCGCTGAGTATTTTTACGAGGTTGCGCTATATTTGGACGAGCCCGTACGGTGAGTCAGAAAACAAACCACATACATATATACATAGGTTAATTGACCACTCCCCATAGGGGCTTTTTAGGGCCAACACCCACCCATCCCACCCAGGGGAGGACATCCACCGCACAGTAATCTCGTGCGTGAGAAATTAACGTCTCCTACCCCTAACCCTGCAGGAGACGGGGCCTACGGTTTATTCGTCCTTATCCGAGAAGACTAGAATATCTATCCATTTCTTGATTATAGAAAGGTAGTAAATTCTCCTTTCTTATTTTAAGACCATGATTATTGTCCGAGACCATGAGTATTAGTCCGGGACTATGAGTATTGGTGAAGATAATCAACGATGCTACACACCAGGTGTAAAAAGTTATTTATTATCAATTGCTCTATTATATATTATGTACAAAATCAATAACTGTCCAAATATCGCGTGTTCTAACCCACCTACGCGCGATTCTATTGGCTACTTTACGTCACGTGATGCAAAATCACAGGATAGTTCTCACGCAATAATTCCCGTTTAGCTCGAAATTTGTTCTCCGATTATTTCTGTCGAAAAGAAACAGTACTAGCGGAAAAAAGCCAGCTCGAAAGAGTTTCACTTACTTTACATGGAAGAAGAACGAACTCGTTTTGTAGAGTACAGTGAAAGCGACATCAAAAAAGCTGATCTTAAATGCTGCTCTGCAAAGTACAAAAAAGTCAACAAAATTTGCTGCCAACGCACGGTATGAAAATTAGTAGAAGGGTTAAAAAATAAATAAACCCCTTCTGGCTTGCTGGCATGTCGGCTGATAATGTCCTTGGTTGAGAGGTTGTCCGAAAAAATTCACTTCTGCCCTCGAAGCTTCGCTACTCGGCCAAATATTCATTTTTTGGACAATCTCTCAGCCACGGACACCATCAGTCGACTCACCAGTCTCCTGAAAGGGTTTATTTATTAAATATATATACTCAATTTGCGCGTTATTTCTACTCTACTTTACCACTTAATGCAGTTAGATAACAAAATGTAGAAATCAGATATAAACTTTGGACGTAGAATCAGGAAGGAATTTCGCCGCAGAATATACCATAACGATTTCAAGCTCAATTACAGCAAAAAAAATGCGGTTATTTCCTGGTGAATCACGAACTCGAACACTTCCCTAACTTTTTAACTAGTGCTAAGTGTTCTACAGTAAAATATGCAACAACGACAAAAAAATTATATTGTTTAAATAGCAACGTAGGAAAGATTATGCAAGAATAGGTTAAAGTGGAAACAGAATTTTAAAAAAATGTAGCAAATCATTAACAAATTGAAGCTGTATGTCTTAATCCATTAACCTCCTCCATTTAGCGAATCACATCCAGAGGACGAAGTTATCGAGGGCTCATTACAACCAGAAAACAACAGGAATAGGTAAAAAGTCAGCGTTTATCGCAAAAATACATACCCTCTACATCAATATCTGCAAATTTAACATTCATAACAAAGCAATTGTCGGTTAGCAAAGACTTAATTTTGCGTTGCATTTTACGCGAAAATGGAAATAAATTTTAATCTGCGCCATCAGTTGCCATCTGTCCATTTAAATGGTGCATTTATCCAATTGTTTGCTATCCACTTGGAACCTTCCAGAACATCACATCCTCCGTGCAAAGAACGCATGTCATGTTCTCCAAGCAAACCAGTCACATTACTGATCAAGTGATTGTACCACATTACAGCTTTGCCTCTCGCAGGACGAACAACCACATTGGCGTCGTAACAGTGGATGCTCAAATTTGTCCGGTCTTCCTTTTCAATTTCCTATACACAATTTCAAGTATTAAGTAGAACATAACCCTAGTGGTAAGAAAAATCAAGTTGACACGGTGGGTTCTAAATTAAACGCGCAAAATTTGGGCGCTGCTCGTTCGCTCCTCCTGCCCTCAATATTCACGCAACTTTCGCTCAGTCGCTAATTCCTTTCATGCACGTTAAGTGGCCTTAGGAAAAAAAAAACAGATTTTGCACGGCTTAGCTGGTTACTTTTTCAAGCAGCTCCCATAACAGCTCCCAGTTGGTTCGACAACCAAGTTGATCAGAGTGCTGCACCGGTATCGGTGGACGGTTATTATTCTGGGGGGGGGGGGGGGTGGAGAAGGACTTCATTTTTCAAAAATACCTCAGACATCTGACATCTCTTTATCTGAGGTGATTATTCTTTCAAATATAATTATTTTTGCAATTTAAAGATGGTTTCTTGAAGGGAAATCCTAGTAACTACTAGGATTGGTTAAGTCACCTTGCACTTCAATTACTCAACAGCTAAATTTTTCTGAATGCTTCTCATACCGTTTGGTTGATATGTTCTTCTTCAGCAACTGGGAAGGCTGTTTCTCCACCATCTGTTACATCATTAAGGTAATACAATACTGTCATAAACCTGAGACAGAAGGAAAATAGGTCTGATGAGAAGCACATGTGGCTACTGCCACTCTATGGGGCAACATATGTTCAACTAATATCTCAAAAAAAGGTAATTTTAAAAAGGTCTCTCGCACAAAGTAAAAAGTACTACTACTCATTTGCAATAAAGCAAGAGGTTTTATAGTGTTGAACCATGAGGTGCATAAAAAATCAAGGACATCTGAAAAATTATGTAGGACTGGTTAGATGCGGTTCATAACGTAGACTTACTAACCTACACAAGCTGCAGTGATCGGAGTAATTCCCCAAACAACATCGTGAAGCCTGACCATTCCATTCATTTGTAGAGTCATAATGCGCGTGATAGTGACCATGAACACCATACTGGACAACCTGAGCAAAAAAGGTAAACAACCCTTTGTTAATAAGCAAGGCACAGGCATGATACATACTTTGCTAAATTGTCACTTCACAGATCTTGTGTATAAATAAGTAACCTTTGTCAATGAATAAGTTGATAGCTGATTGATACATCAATTAATGCATCAATATCAATCAGTGGATCAGTTGAAAGTCCATCGGTTGTCAAAAGATGGTCTGCTGATTAGTTGGTGTCTCCCTTAAGAGGTGACATCAGCAGAATATTGAGATGGGGATATTGAGACATTGGTCCACCATTGGTGTAATATTGGCCCATTATTGATCAACTATTAAACAACTAGCCATTGACTTTCCATCAACTACCAATTTAGAACTAAAGTATCAACAAAGAGTACATATTTTACCTGTAAGTCTTCACTGTTTTCAATAAAATATTTCGGTAGTTTTGTCAACAGTTTAACTCTGCAAAAGGGAAAAGGTGAATCAGGGAGCTTCTTACTAAGCGAAGTCTGTAATAACATTAATCTATAGTTACAAACTATATCTGCTTACAAATTGTTTAATAACTTGGTCCATGTAACAAATTGTTTTCACTTTTTTAAACTGTTAAATTTTCATGAAGGTTGACTCCATTGAAAAAATGATTATTCCTAAAAGTCGAGGCAAGAATATTTTTAATAGAGTGAATGGGTAGAACATTTTTCATGCCTTTGTTGTAAGTCTCTTAACACTACATCAGTGCTGCCTGTGACACTCAGCCAAGTCTGCTTACTGAGTCTTGTCCGTTCTCGTGGATGATTGTCTTCCAAGTATCTCATGTACTGGTCAAATGCAACATGATTGCCCTCAAGACATTCTTTTTCACTGATCAAACCTTGAAAGATAAAGCCTGCATATGAGACCGACTTACCTACCCATTCAAATTTCCAGTTACCAAAGCATAAAGCCACTCAAAGCACTGCCATTTCTCCTAGTTGGGGAGTCAAACCATTGCTAATTACCAGTAAACCTCCCCCTTTTCCTGGGTGGTGATTTATGTAAGGGCCATGGATTTTGGATGATAACATGACTCAATGGCTCAACCAAGGCTTAATAAAGAATTCCAAAAACAAAGGATAATACCGGTAATGTTTTCTGAATCATGCCTAACTTTGCACAGCCACATGATGCACCCTGGAAGACCAGCCAAGTCTCATCACAATGGCTCATAATGTCTATGCATCACCATAATGGATAGCATGATTAAGTTATGAGTGAATGTCCAAGCTTGCTCTTTCTATTACGATACTGTGTCCTGTCATGTATTCTTTAAAATGCACTTTCTTGAGGTTTCAAAGCAAAGAACCTTTCAAGGCTTTCTGGAAATTTCATCATCAACAACTTGAGCAAATACCATGGGCCACATGAAAATGTGTTCACATGTTTCATTTGTATGGCAATAAGCAGACCAAAATATAATAAACTGAGCTTACCATCCCTGTCTTTATCAAAGTTTACTTTTTGTAACCTGATATTAAAGAAAAAGTTCCAAAGTTAGGACTTTCATTGAAGGGATATAACCTTAGAAGCCTGTTTAAGGCATTGAATTTGAAGGGAAAAGCACAAAGGCAGTCCAAGCACGAAGATAATTTAAGAGGGAACTGAACACATGAACTTACATCGTTTCCACATCAGCATCACTTATTGACATTGCAAAATCCTGTTTTATGAAGGCAGCAAACTGAAAAGTGACACCATGTTACTTATCAAAAAGAATTAATCTATTTATCCACATTATTTTCAGTTGGTACTATTCCTGATCAGTAATTATTCAATCACGGTCCAGACTTTGGCTGATAAAAATATGACTTCTAACTAGTAATTTTGAAATAGTGTAAATTCTCATCAGACAGGTGATTAAATTTAAAACAATATACAAACAAATAAAGAGATATAGATTCTTTTGACATCACACAGAGTTTCACAAAACAAGTCAACGGAGGAATTTATAGTCATCATTTAGGAGTATTAGCTTTGAGATCTAATGGAAGGCAGCGTGGTCGAGTGGTCAGCGTGTTGGACTTGTGATCCAGGGCTCCCGGGTTCAAGTCATGCCCTGGCCACTACCTGGATTTGTTTCATGGTAGCCCCGAGTTTCAAATCCTTGGCCATGCTTGCAATGTAATATAGCCAACTGGTTTACCTTCGGCCAGTTGGGATTCTTAATAATGTTATTTTCAATTTGAATCATTTGTTTCAGTTGCTTGGTGGAAAACCTGTAAACTAGCTTCTAGCTAAGTGTTTCTCCACATTAAAAACTGTTTATTTTTTTTTATATCATTATCTAAGAAGTGAAATGGTTAATTCTTTTCTCTGATTATGACATACCTCAAGTGTGGAAATCTTGCCATCACTACCTCTGTCATTGGAAAGTAAATTCTTACAATGCTCAACCTTTTCCTCATCACTGTAAGCTAAAAGGCCAGTTTAGTTTAGTTTAATTCATTTGCCATGGGAATGGCAGGAGGAAGGAACACAACTTTTGTCCCAATTGACACCTAACTCCTTTGTACCCACCCATCCCACCCCAGGGGAGGACATCCATCACACAGTAATCTCATGCGTGGGAAATTAATGTCTCCTAACCCCCAACCCAGCAGGAGACGGGACCTCCATTTATTCATCCCTATCCGAGAAGACTAGAATATCCAACCAAAATTCTTCTCAATTATTTTTTAAGACTTTGAGTGTTAGTCCGGCCGGGGCTCGAACCCTCGACCTCCCGCACAACAGTCCAGTGCTCTATCCATTGAGCTAACCGGGAGGCGGTTTAGTAAGAATTAAAGAAGCAAACTTATCAGATAATCTGGTTTTGTGCCTACACTTGAATTGAATGAACTTTATTTATCATCGATAACAGAGAGAGTGGTCACCCAATCTCCCGAGCCAAGGGCTCATGTATAGAACGCTCGACTAAAGGAAATACAAATTAAATAATAGATGAATATCATATATGAGATATTGAAGTTCATTAAACTATATACAATAAAAGTTGATATAAAAGTTCAAAAAAAAAGAAAAAAAGCTACAAGATACAGCTCTGACATTGACATGCTTTATACTCTACATTTTTGATTAATGATTTGAAATGCTGGACTTGCAATGCAGTTAAAATCCTCTCTATGATGACAGGTAACAAATGAGATTTTGTATTGAATTATCCAGTGCAAGTCCTATTTATAGCTATAGAGTTGCTCACAAAGGAATGATAGAACTGATAGCACTTCTGTTCATGCAGGAGCATAAAACTGATTTCAGTGAATTGAAAGGATGTCAAGGTATATTTCTAGGGTAGAGTCGTTTTATGATTTTTCTGTTTACTAAGCAACAAGCTGATCCATTCTCAATAATCTTGAATTTCATAATGCATAACTAGAAGGAGTGGGTTGTTACTCCTGATTATAGATTTGGGTGAAGACAAGTCTTTTCTTGTCAGCTAACGAAGTGGTCAAATAGTCTTACCAATGTCATCGTCAGGATCAGGTAATGTAGTACTTTCATGAAGGCCCTTTTTGCCAGCAAGTTTGATTATGTGTTCACATTCCTCCTTGCTTAAAAAGTCTGGTATTTCTGGAAAGGCAAACAACAATATTAATATCAAAAGGGTACACCTCAAGAGAACTCATCAGGGCACAAGGTTGCGAATTGTAGTACTTTCATAAAAGCCCTGTTTGCAAGCAAGTTTGATTTAATTATGTATTCACATTCCTCTGTGTTTAGAAGTCTGATATTTCTAGAAAGGCAAACAACAATAATGATGTCAAAAGGGTACACCCCATGAGAAATCATCAAGGCAAAAGGTTGAAAATTGGCCTTTAGAATAAAACAAACCTAACTTGCCAGTAGGGAGCCAAAAGGGGATGCAGTTGATTTTTGGGAAAAATGCATAGAGTAATTGAAGCTGTGGTCTAATTAAAAAAACCTTGCTTAGATGTTAAGTAACTTCAACTGTTAATTGCAACATTTTAACTGTTGTAACATTTTTGCCAGTCTTCATCAAAAGACAAGATCAAGCCACTGAATGTTCCGTCAGTGAAAAAGCCTGTCTGATGTTTCATTATGATTGGCTTTGATTCACTCAGCTGCAGCCACTGGTGCATTTTGAACCTCTACGTTTTATTACACACATTTGTTACAAATCGTTGCTTTAATAATTGGTGATAAGATAGCAATCATGTGCTCATCACTTACCTTGAATAGATATATCTTATTAGACATTTTGTTGTGTAGTATCGCTGAGTATTTTTATGAGTCATGTCGTATTTTGACGAGCCCACAGGGCAAGTAAAAATACAAACAACGAGTTGTTGTCTTGTGCGTTATTTGTACTCTACAAAGCACATTTGGATAATAATAGTCTTTATTACACGACTCGGGCAGTCAGAGGGCCAATAACTAACATCAACCAATCAAAATGCTCTATTGCCGGTCCAATATTCTCTAAGTATTGGACCGGGCACTGTCCCGAATGGTCCCGAATGATACCGCACTTGTGTCCCTTTGAACTTCAGTCGTATAATAAATCTCTTATTAACCAAGCTTGCTCGGGACCATACTGGAAGAATATCGGCCCTCAGTCTTTTTTGTACGGACCTCGCTGCGCTCGGTCCGTACTGTCAAGACCTCGGGCCAATATTCTCCCAGTACGGCCCTCATGCTTGGTTAATAAGACATATTTATCAATATGAATCTAGACACCGATATCTGAGAAGTCTGGATTGGATACTGGCAGTTTATATATTAGTCCTTTCCTTTAGATTGAGTAATTTGTTCAGCATGGAAGTCTTAAGAATTTCAAAATTACTTCTGATCAGTACATTACTGCTTCGGTATCTCTATAAGTGTTATTATTATACATTCTTTTACATCATACCTACAGACAATAGATTTTACATAATGTAGAAGTGATGTCATACCTACAGACAATAGTTTTATGCGCTCTTGTCTTTACTAGTGCAGTTCTGGAATATGCATAATAAAACAATTATTGGATTTGGTTTTTGCATGATGGTGATAATTATCAAGGCCTCAGTTTGTGTTATCTGCCTCAGCCTTCAGCTTTGGCAGATAACACTAACTTTGGCCTTGATAATTATCACTATCATGCTCAAACTCACCCAATAATTGCTAATTAGCAATCAAGCAAGCGAGCAAGCAACACGCTTCATTCTAACTTCTTAGAAAGTTTAAGTTTCCCTCCCACCCACAACATTTACCAAAAAGAAGAGGCCTGAGGCTTCTAGTTATCATTTGGTGTATTTTTCCTTCCATCAGTTTTACCTCCTGAACATGTCCTACCTGTTACAGATTCAAGAAGAAAAAGAAGAAGAAGAAATCATGTTTTAAACTGATCATCCCAAAACTATAGTTGCAGAACGAAGTTAGCAAATATGTTGCTGTCTGTAAAATAAATCTTTCAGCTCTGATAATTTACTGTTAAATTAAGCAGTATCTCCCGATTGATATAAGCCTGCTCCCTAGCATACAGCTATATGGCTAAGTTAAGAAGTATCCTTCCACCTTGAAATAGATATTACGTGAACAAATTAAACTTGAAGTATTTTCTTGAATGCATGAGAGGAAGATCTAGGTGATATTTCTCATTCCCGCCTTCAAAATCAAATCCATGTATAAAGCAGATAAATATATTTCTCAGTTATCTACATTTTCTCTCAATCAAAACTCAAATCTTCATTTCACCTTAATACCATCCAGCATAAAAAGTTTTGGATGTGCACCATCTACTTCCGCCATGTTGCAATCTTGATTTTTCGCAGAACAGGTCTCAGAGGTAAGAGATACCACGAAGAAATCATCACGGAAGATAATTTGGGAAAATATGGTTAAAACAAACAGCAGTGATCGCAACATCTCTGCTGGTCAAACAAAGAAAATCAAAATCAATTGGAACCATCATCTCAACAATTTTAAACGCGTGAACCCGTTTCCATCTCTACCGATTTTCTGGGAGACGAGACTGGGAACCAATAGATCGATGGTCCACTTAGTCTTTCCTCTGGTAAGCGCGATAAGCGCCCACCCCCCGGCAATTATTCGACGTAAAGTTAATCTTGTGATCAAGAGACAGTTTATTATCTCTTAATACGACAGTTTTCTTTGAAATCTAAATACAAAGTCAGGCAGACAGATAACCAGAGCCTAGAAATCTCTAATAAAAAGAAAAAAAGAAACCAGAAAAATGGTACTTGTCTTTATTTCAGCAGATACCGTATGCAAAGGCCGGACATACGCGTGATTTTATTTGTAAGTAAAAACAGAAAGCGAAGAGCGGCGTGAAGGAAGAAATGATAACAAAAAGCTGCATGTTTGCCATCACTTTTGGGCCGCAATTAAAGATTTTTCCAGTAGACTGAAATAACCCCCTCAATTTTATCTAACAAAAAAATGAACACCCGAATGCTGAAAACTCTCTAGGCTTGCTCCACATTGAATGAAGACAAACGACTTATGTATACCTCTGACCTGGAGAATTGTTTTAGTTGGTGATCATCTACTTTATTCTCGTGACCTTCGTATGTAATTTGTGGGGGGAGGGGGAGGTGTGATAGACACACTCACCGAATCGAAATCCTACCTGTAACTGCTTGGCCGTGAAAGCTCTGGGTTCGAAACTGGGGGTGATATTGTAAAGGGAACTCAGTTGCTGATCACTGATGGGATCAAAGGTTGAAAAGGAAGCATTAGATTTTGATTAATACTCAAACAATAAAAAAATATTTCGAAGAAATTTTTAATTTCTATTTCTTTTATTTTCATATAATGGTTTACTTTAAACTGGTGATCGTTTGGTAAACTCAACAAAAAACATAATTCGCAAAAAAAAAAAAAAAAAAAAAAAAAAGACATGTTCCTTGCAATTAATTGATTGCTACATCAGCTGCGTGAAGGGTGGATTCATTTAGCACGCTCACTCACAGACCGATAAGTTTACCAAGGGCGCAGTTCGTTGTTATTTTGGATACACAAGGGTTAAAGTGGAATTATCCCGTTTTTTCGATTGAAAGAAGATGACTTCTCCTCGAGTCATCAGCCTATCAGTACTGAATGGTCTTCTTAGTGTGTTCGGGACTGTATTGAACACTACCGTGGTTTTCGTGATCTTTAAGAACAAAGATCTACGAAAGGGACTAAACCTGTTTATTTTAAGCCTATCATTGGCAGATCTTCTCAGCAACGTCGTAGCTCAGCCAATTTACATCTACCTTCTCGCGCACGAAACGGAAACTGATCGTTACAAATTGAAGGCGTTTCACTTTCTCACTTTTGTCAGTCTTCACGCTTCGACCAACAACCTGGTCGCCATAACGCTGTATCGCTTGAGAGCGCTCTCTCGCCTTTTCAGACATATCATTCTCATATCTAGAAAGCAAACTTGGTGCGCTATCGTTACCGTTTGGTCAGCAGCCGTTATTATGGCGATTGTTTTTGATATCGAACCAGGAAGATCCGCAGCACCGTATATCCATCTTGTCGTCATTCTGGCGTGGCTTGGAAGTTATGCAGGGATATACGGGCTTGTGCGCCAACACAAGCATAGAATTTCTTTTAAAGAAGGAATGGCTTCATGTCCTTTTATGATGGCGAATTTGAAATACGAGAGTGAGGCAGCCAAAACCTCGGCTATTCTAGTGGGCACATCTGTTATCTGTTTCTTTCCCGATGTAGTGTATGAACTGCTCGAAAGAGCCGAAGAAACCAGATTGCAATGGTCTTACACTTTGCTTTTCGCCAACGCTTTGATAAATCCGTGTGTTTTTGTTTGTAGAAGTCAGCAGTTTAGGAGAGCGTTTCGCAAAACTTGCAGATGTGTGTGAAAAGGGCCATGGGGATCGATAACTTTTATTGACAAGAAAATCTTTTATTTCCTAGAAGATAAGGTCAGTGCACGCAATGGGACAAAACAAAGTTTAAAAAAATTACTTTGTGCTTCATTAACTAATCGCACATTGGTTGTCGCATATATCTGCAGATCTAACTTGGAGTCTCAGAATACATAGTAAAAACAAGGCAGAATGTAGCTTTATTGGCAAAAAAAAAGGTAATTTTGAGCACAAATTTCTGATTCTTAATAGTTACGATAAAATAAAAGGTCGAAGGAAAACCGATGTAATATCACTGTTTCTTGTGTAGGAATATATTCTAAACTACAAGTTGATAACCATTCAAAAATCGCGAGGAAGCATGGTCAAAATAAAACAGACGCGGATAAAATTGTCAGTCATGTGGTACTTAATTATGAAAGTCTTGGTGAACACCTAGTTAACATGTAAGCCAAGCCGCCTACTTTTAAGCCTATGTAAGAAATTTTACTTTAAACAAAATTCAGTTTACCTACGGTGAAGGATTTGCAACATTACGTGCTAAAATGATCCCTTTGATTGTAAGAGTCTCCGACATTTGAACAGCAAACTGTCATGATTTCAAATACACGCGACAATAACATTAATTTAAATTCTTCTTGTGTAAATATTCAGCTACCTGCTATCGTCACTTTAAATTAAATGCAAAGAGTTCACGCACTGAATGAAACAAGCTGAGAGCACCTTTTGTTAAAATCCCAAAATAGGAAAAATTGTGAGTTGACACGGCACAATGCACACTTAAGGTGCCCCTCTTTCAGTATCTTAGATAAAATAAAAAAAAAAAAAGGACAAAAAAACTGGTCGTCAAATCAAGGTAGATTGAAATGCGTTTACTGATATGTCACCTTAGCTAGTTTTTAGCGCAATCGCTGATTGCCACAGTTGAATAATTTAGAGTCCCTGTTCGTTTCCCATCATGTGATTGGTTTATTTTGGTATATTTGAACCCCGCACTGTAAAAGTCATTAATACTACAGTTTTCAAATGTGAGTCAGTAGCTATGAACACCTCAATGTTTCATTCTAAGCTGATCGAACTCGTAAGGATAGCATAACTATGATATCACGGTGGCTTAGTAATTTCCACATTGAAAAATGTAAAAGTAACTGCCACTAATGCACACTTTTTAAATGTGGCTATGGGTTGTGAAAACGTTTTTGTAAGAATAAAAATAGGAACTTCTGCTTATCTGCAGAGACCACTTAGCCGGGAGACCTGCGCGCTAGTTTTGTTAAGAGCCTTAAACCCGACTAGATGCCGCTGTTTCGAGAAAGGTTGTCAAAAACAAAAAGCGTAAAGTGCGTGCGATAATCTCGAAAGGTATTGTCGGTAGTTTTCAAGTCAATGATTTCTGGGAAGCCTGAGAAAAGTCACTGTAAGGACGAGGCATCGTAGGTTTGATGAATTTATTTAATCTTTTTATTTATCACAATTCATTGATTACCAGATACCCAGATTACCTTTCGAGATTGTCTCGTGCACTCTTGTCCTTTTTTCTCGAAACAGCTGTATACTCCAGGGTATACTTGGTTTCGAAATTTCCCAGTCCAGCTCTAAAAAAATATTACGTAAGTAAGATACAATGTATATATGAAGTTCATATATTTTGAAAAAAATACATGAACTTCATATATACATTGTTTCTGATTTATCATCACGGGTTTATTACGAATCAACTTAACGGCCTGTTCCCAGTTGGCTTGTTAGCTAAATTGGTAGAGCGCTGCACTAGTATCGCAGAGGTCAGTGGTTCGAATCCCATACAGGCCTGATTTTTTTCAGGTCTGATTTTCGCTATTGCATAAATAGCGCTCTCTACTGCGAGGCTCGTGCATCATACGTATTACTTTAGTAATTCAGTCAAAAAAAGACTTAGTCCCTAGGAGTCCCCTCCCTTTTTGGCTGCGCAAAATCTGGAAAGGAGTGTGTCTATGGGCGACGTCACGACACTTAGTAGAACCAGAGTTAAACCGAGAAGATTTAAATTCCAAACAAGAGATGTAGAGAATGAGAAAGACGGTAAGCTTTGAGCTCGGTAAAGAAATATAGTGAGATCTTTTTCGTCTTGTCACGCGCGCGTCGATAGCGTCATGCTATATCACGTCATGACGCTATCGACATTGCTGATTCTAGCCGCAGTAGGCGTGTCACGTATGAACTTCGGAATGGGCCTTGCCCAACATAAAGTCTCTGTGGTTCAGTGGTAGAGCATCAGAGCGCGTAATCCGAAGGTCTGATGATCGATTCCTCATGCGGAAACAGAATTTTTTTCTTTGTCCTACGCTCGTGACAAGACGAAAAACATCTTTCTAAGAGATGTAGAATATGGAAGTGCAACCAGATTCTTGAATGCTTAGCATACCCTAACAAAGTTAAGAGTTGCATATTTGGAACCATACGGCTGTTCAATTACTGTTAGCCAGGCAAATTGAAATTAGTGCAAAGGAGTGTCAATCACTTCCTCTCAACCAATCAGATACAAGACCATTATCATGCGTTCACTGTCCTCAGTGGCTCCCTGAAATGTATAATACCACTTGATTGGCCATTGTGATTACTTTTATTTGCGTTTTAGAACACGTAAACGTAAGCGCCTTAATGGGTCGTTTTATCTAATTTTTTTTTTTGTTTTGATTGTCTTCTGCCGCTTTTTGCGACTTCGTAAGCAAATTTTCAGTGTACGGGAAGAACAAACTTTTTAAAGCTAACAAATCCCCAGATATCCTTAGAACGCTGCGTAAAGAGGGTACAATTGATCAGAAATACATCATCTCTTTAATATAATAGTTCTATCTAATATCAATTACGCATAATCTGTTTACGCCGCGTCCGAGTCCGATCTTACACCTGTACAATGTTTCTTAGACCGCTGTTTTAAAGGAAATACACGTCTAAGCCTGTAAGTATTAATGATCTCGTAGAGAGGCAAGACCGTAAAATTTTTTAAAAACTTTCTAATGCTAAAGGACATCCACTTTTACCCGTTATGCGTCGTGTTAAACCGTCCAGTCACAATCTTAGGAAAGGAACTTGTTCTAAGCCTAAGATTAACACTATACATTTTAAAAATTCCTTTATTTACCTTTTAGTTTTAAAATATCAATTACTTATGTAATATACTAGATTTTTAATTCTTACTTTTTGCCTTTTCAAAATTTCTTATAGGTATTTGTAACAAAAGTTATGTATTTTTATCTTTTAGGGAATAAAGACTTTATTATTATTAATTTGAACGTTCGGGCAGCCAATCAGAACACAGGATTCGCTTCATCTAGCCCGTGTGTGCTGCTAGCTAAGTAGTAATGATAATTCATTACACCACTCGCAGCGCCCGTGAGCAAGATGAAGCGAATCCTATGTTCTGATTGGCTACCCGAGCGGGCGAGACGAGCCCATCTTGCCCGCGCAGGATTGCCCGCATTGATCCCGTGCAAGAAAAAATAGAATTAGAACTACGTTCGTAATTCTTGGACAATTTCGACGATGGAAACGCAAAAAGCGGCAGAAGATAGTCAAAACAAAGAAAATAGAAATGATTCTCGTGAGTTTGTTGTGCTACAAATACAGTTGGTTTATTCCCGGCTCTCAAAGTAAACAAATCATTCTAATTCTCATTAAAGCGAAATCTTTTGTAATATAATATAAATCCTTTATAAACCAAGCTTGTTCGGTCAAGATGGCTAGATATTAGCCTCGTTCTTTTTTCGCATTTTTATGGACCTCGACTTCGTCTCGGTCCATAAAAATGCAAAAAACCAAGTCGGCCAATCATTATCCAGCCATCTTGACCTCACTTTTGATTAATAACGCATATACATCACATGTAATCTTAATGAACAGTCAAATATGTGAGAGCGGTGTAGACTAATTATGATTAAGTTGCTAAGTCTTTGAATCTTCATGGGGTATTCGATAGAAGAGAGCGAAATCTTACACTGTAATTTATGATAAGTTTCTTTTTGGAACAATCAGTTTCAGTTAAGCTTTAATTGTTATACAGTAGACACTGTATAACTTTAGCAACAGCTCTAGTGAGTGCCAATGTCTCGTTTCTTGTCTTCGGCAAAACAAACCGGTTTCAGCAGACTCAATTTTATTAAGTAGGTCTCCAAACCTTTTGATTGAGTAGTTTAATTTTCAAATAATTCAGGCGACTAGAAAAGCGGCGAAAGAACGCAGATGTTTATCTCCGTGAAGGCTGATACCTTTTTGATTAAACGTTCTAACAAAAACAAAAAGAAATTGTGCTATTTAAAAATGTCCAGAACAGATATATTACAAAGTATCACATGAATGGAGTGACTTAACACAAAACTGCCACGCTGTCTTAAATTCAGCGGCTGCACCATACAGTAGATTGTTTAACGAGCCTTGTTGAATAGTTATCTATAATTAATATACAATTCCCCTCTCTTTTTTCTTTAGAAATCGAAGGTCGATTTTCTGGGACTAAAAGCAATACTGCGTCGAAAATGAGGTATTCTGGCACGGGTTGAAATATCTCAACACCTAGGGTTTTCTTTTTCTTTCTTCTTCTTCGTTGATTATCCCCAAACACTTGTGGAGGTCAGTCTTTGCTCTGCGACCCGTTTAATTTTAGGGAAACGAAGATAAAAGGAGCAACTGACTCCATAAACCAGCCAAATGGATGTCTTTCATGATGTACATGCGACTAAAAGTTTGCCTGCATAAGCGACTCGACTCGAGCTGCAGACAGATGATGGTTATTTCTTAAAGCTCATAACTTTTATATTCTTTACGTAGAGAGAAGCGACCGCTTCTAAAAGCGATTTTTGTCGTTGCCATATGCTTTCAGATTCTTTTGAAACAGAAACCATTACAAGTCATTGGTTTGTTGAGGGAAAAATGACTTAAAAACGTTTTTTAGAATCTATTGTTTTCATACCAGTGTTTACATAGAATATTTTAGGTGACTTGATGTGCTCTTCGCATTTTGTACAAATTAGTAACGGGTGTGAAATTCTACTTTATATTTAAGAAATCATCCTTTTCGAGAACAGTTCGCTCAAGTGAAATGAAGTTTAGTTCCTCTTTCCAAAAATTTCTAAACCAGCTAAATCGTTCGATTAATCTCTAATTCCAACTGTTTGAGTAACAAAGAAGTAAAGATCGGTTTTCGATTTTCTTTTTTTTAAACCAAATATTTCACACAAGGATGACTTAGTAGATACTTCACCGCAACCGAAAAAAACTACCTTGAAGGCTTTTCCTTCGTTACTTAATGCCTTTTTTTTCCTAGGAAACTTATCATGGATAAGTTCGACAGTCACGAGCAAACCGTTACTAAACTCACAGCATCGACTTGTTTTCAAGGACTATTTGATGAAAGCTTTACAAACGGCACACTCCAGTCTATCATTCCATAAAACCTCGCCACTGCCGAACGTCCCGCAACATCTTGGTAAGTACAGCCTGAAACTGTTGGCTACGCCAGATGATTAAGCATGGGTTTAAGGATGAGCTCATAAACAAAATGGTAAATCCCCAAGACTTTCTGCTCTCGTCTGCACGTCCCATAAAATCCAACACAATATCCGGGAAGAAACAGATCAACGAGGAAGCCACCAAAATGGCCGAGGTTTTGACGGATTCGCTCTCATATTCGAGACTAGCAGTTTGTAACTGTGTAGTGGGGGAGCCTTCCAATGAAACAATTCTTGCTCTGTGCCTTTTCACCAAACAGAAAAGGCCGACGTAGCCAGCAATCCACGCTAATGTCATTGCCAAATGAAAATACGCCGCGACAAGTTTGCCACTGTCCGTGGCGAGAAAACACACCCACCATTACCGACATTACCCAAACCAGGGTGACTGCGATCGCAACTTGCTGCTTCGACAGAAAAAGATACGAAAAAGGGCGGGAAAGTGCTCTCATTCGGTGGATTGTCATGGCCAGTAGATTCATGGTGGAAGCGTGCAGAGTGATAGAAGCGACCATCGTAAAAGCTTTTATAAACGTCGTGCTTGTCTCACTAAAGTTTAGAACAGCGTGCACGTATATCGGTTGCGAAATCGCACAGTTCATGAAATCTGCTACACAAAGGTTTAAGATCAGAAGATTTAGCCCTTTTTGCAGGTTTCGATCGCTAACGATGACAAAAGCAACCACTAAATTCATGATACTTCCAAACGCACTGAATAAGGAATTGACAACCGCAAGTACAATAAGTTTTGCTTCTACCATCTTTCATAACAAAACTTAAAAAGTCCCCTTTGCCTTAAAATCATGTGGTTAAAATTAATATCGATAATATGAGATGTTGTCGTCTTGAAGCCGCTGGAAAGGGTTACAAGTCATTATCACAGTCATAACTGACAATACGGAAAATTCCTAACTGCAGTTTTTATAAATATTTCATTAGTCATAAGGTGAAAAATATCTAAATTCAGTTTTTATTATTCACAGGAACATCAGCATGCTTACCTTCTCTGTAGTTAGAAAATCTGGCATTGAATGAGGTAAGAAAAAAAAATTTATGATACCGATCTTCAAATTAGAGTTTGGCACTTGCTAAATTCTTTTAATCTCAGGGGAAAAGACGTAAATTATAATTATTTTTTACTTTTCCTCTGGGTTGGCGTACTCAGATGCAAAATGTTTGTCATATATGCCGTCTCCAGGTGACACACTGTCACCAGCAAAACAAATAACCTTTACTGCATGTCGTTTCCACTGGTTGGGTAAATTCAAATAAGCTCGAAAAAATTAGCAGCTGCATGCGAGTACAGGAAAAATGTATTTGCTATCGGCTTATCTACTTCAACCCACGATAATACATTCAATCCCTTCTTGTCAAGATATGTAAGCAGTCCTTTAGTAAACCGCGCATTAAAACTGTCGTAATTTTTTTTCTCGGTAAGATAACAGAAAATTGATTGACAGATTAACATCTTTGGTGCCTTTTTGTGAATGTTCGAATTTAGTGTACTGCAAAAAGGCAGCGGGTAACACAATTTGCTTTTATTGAAGGAAATTACCCACTTGACGAATTACAAGTAGTTCGTTTTCGACTCTTAAGTGTTGCGAAGGCAATTTAATTAATTAGGATATATCAACAAAGTTGAAATGGTAAATTGGCCACCGTAACGATTACAAAAGCTGACGTTTCGAGCGTTAGCCCTTCGTCGGAGCGAATAGAGGAATTGTGGGTTGTGTGTGCTTTTAAAGGCAGAATAACGTAGCTCCATTTTCTGCCTTTAAAAGCACACACAACCCACAATTCCTCTATTCGCTCCGACGAGGGGCTAACGCTCGAAACGTCAGCTTTTGTAATCGTTACGGTGGCCAATTTACCATTTCAACTTTGTTGATATATCCGAATTATTTCGTTACCCCCACCGACGCAGCCCCAAACAGTTTCTTTAGAAACTAACAGCCTTAATTTAATTAACTGCCGTCATAAAAATGTTCATTACGCTTTTTGCAGAATTGTCTGTTTGTTTTTGGCAAAATTCTAATTAAAAAGTTGAGGTACAAGGCGATCTTTGTGCCTTAATTCCTTTTAATTCTTTTCTTTAATCATTTTCTTTGTACCCTTGTCTATTAACATTTCCATTGACCTGAATCGCTGCGTTACCTAACAACTCCATTAGATGAAATGAAGGACTTCACCTTCTTTCAGCGAGTCAGTTCCCAGTCCCTGTTGCTCGAAGACGGAGGAAGATTGGATGGCGATAAGATTGAAATTCGAGAAAGACCCGTTAACGAAACAAAAACTAAAATAATGAAATCGGCATAATTCAAACAGTGTAGTAAAACGGATGAATTACATGAAGCCAAAGACATTCTATAGAAAAACCGTGCAACCTTAATTTGAATACAGGTATTATTAAAAACTGGATCATCGGATAATGCAATTCAAGACGTTTTATTCGCTTAGCTATTATAGTATATGAGCCAATATACCATAATCTAATATCTGTACATTGTAACATCCGGTTTCTTCTTACAAAATAAAGTAGAGAAGATTTGCCTAATATTTTGGAGGCGTTTTTTTTTTTTTTAATAAAACAATTATTCCACTCGCGCTTGATATGAGATGATTATAGCCAACTTGGCGCTACGCACCTCGTTGGCTATCAATCATCTCAAATCCAACGCGGGCTCATAGAATAATTGTTAAATAAACTACTGTTCGATCGAGTGTTGTTGAACAAAAACCAACATTATCACAAACAACAATCAGAAAGAAGAAAATACCTTTGAGAGCCAATGATTGAAAACTGCTTTCAAGTCAGGACTTAATTGTTTGACATTGGTTTGGTTACTATTGTGTCTCGGGATTTACTGAACAATCCCAGAACGAAACCATGCAAACACAACCCAAGCCTACATTGCACACCCCTAATCTGCCTGGATGGCCCCAGCTATTCCGGTAGAAGTAAGGATAAACGTACTTTCACGCCTGAAAATTTTTCAGAAGAGAGGATTTTTGTCAAAGACAAGCTTCTATTATTGATGATTTAGTAGGAATACGCATTCGTTCCATTCTTTCCAATAATTTATTAGAGGACAGACAGGTATTGACTTCTCAGCTTAATTTTTCTTTCATCATTTTTCTTTTTCATAACCAATTATCCCAAACTGCACGACCAATATAACAAATCTGAACAAAATTGGAAAGGGAATAAGTGTCTAAGTATATTCTTCAGTTGTCGCAAATTTGCATAGGAAGCTTGATGAATATCCCTGACAAAGTAAGTTGCACAACGAAAGCTGAAGAGAGTGCAATTGTTGTCCATAACTAATCAAACGGAAGTACTTAATGAGCTGATGATTTTATTGAGTAAACCAGAAAGCTATGGATGCTTTATTCTCAGATGCGGTTTATAACAATTCTACAATAACTATCCCTAGAGTACAAAAGAATTCATTCAAAATTTTTTAGACACAGTCGGGCAACTTCAATTTAATCATTGTCCATGTCAATTTATTGTTTGTACAACACAATTAATAAAATTACAATTATAGTTATGAAATTCATTCAATTTTAAGTTCCGAATACATTTAAAAATAGTATTAGCCTGCAGAAAAGGTTATTGTCAATCCTTTCTTTCTTTGTGTGTTTTTCTGGCAAACAAAGGCAAGCAAGAGGCAAACATGAAGTACAAGTTTTGCATGAAGGGAGTAGTGTGAAAAATAATAATATTTATCACCCTCCTCCCCCTTGTGCATCACTTGTACTTGCCTCCATTTGCCTTATAAAAAAGTACATTTGTTCTGCAACCTAAGGAAATAATCAATTAAAAGTTTTCCACCCATTCATCTGAATTGAGTGCAGATATTAAAAAAGAATCAGCAATTACTAGTTTGAATGAGGGGCAGTCACTTCATCTTTGTTTCATATACATGCCCTACAGAATCACTGACATGAAAAATCATCTGCATGTTTAGATAAATTTGTTTTTCATGTCAGCTTGACAGTAGAGCTAAACTTATTAAAGATTTCTTCAAAAATAATTCAGGATACTTTGAGCCTGTCAAATTTTGAGGGGTCCAGCCCCAGTGGAAGTGCTTTAGTGCCCAGACTATGGAAAGAAAAAAATCATTAATGTTACATAACCTATTAGCTAACAAAAGTCCTTTATTCACACTTTTTAAAAATGTGTGTGTGATATCAAAATTACTATTAATAACATAACAGAACTCGTGTGTAAACCAAAATACTCCAGGAAGGAAACATCACAAGAAGATTCCTTGCTAAAACAGACAACAGTTTTACCCTTTATATCTGCTTTCAAATTCTTACTTACACCTTAACATATGACATATTTGATATGAAACCTATTTTGTTTGCTATGGGCCTACCACTCTCCTCTCTCCGCTCACCCCTCTCCCCCCCTCCACTGAAAAACTAGTTTAAAGAAGCATGAAGCACTCACTTGACTTCTTTTAAAGTTGCATGAGAATGGACAGCCTCCATCAGAGAGTTAAACACCGTCTCAGTCAATGCTTTAAGTGAACTCCTTTCTTCACCTGAAAAAAGACATGTAACACATTACTATATGCTTCAATTTTTTTTTAAATTTTCAATTATCATGGACTTTTCTTAACCAAAATGGGTAAAATGCTGACACAACTTCCCAAAATCATTCCTTTCAACCACACCCTATTCCAGCCACAGCTGCAAAACTAGTGGCAAACTTAATCTGGCAAAGCTGTTCATATCAATTTTGGCTCTAATATTCTTGCTTCAAAAAGCCCTGAGTGATTTGAATGTTCCTGAGATTGGCAGCATGATTTTGAGAGTGAAAACAGAGTATAAACAGCTTGAAAGCACTAAAACACTTATATGTAAATAGAAATACCGACACTGAACCTTTTGGTATTTCTTCTGTCCCAGATACCACTGGACAACCAAGCCGCAGGTCTTTCAGTTTTGGCAAGAGTGACAGTGCTGGAGCTACCAATCCAAAGCCTGTTTCAGAGATCTTGTTGCCTTGGAGATCCAGGTGTTCTAAATTTGGAAGATCTTTGAAGGCTGAGATAAGAAACCCCAAGCCATGATCTGTTATGCAATTGCTTGCAAGTGAGAACCTTACCAGATGAGGTACACAGGAGAGTGATTTTGTAAAGGCAATCAAACTTCCATCAGTGATCATGTTTGACTGTAGGCTTACCTCTTGGACTGATACCATTTCAGGAAGGAACCTGGCAAGTACTTGAAGAGCTTGCTTTCCAACTTGACTGTGCTCTATCAGTAGGGACTGCACTGTTTGGATGTTCAACAGAAAGTAAACCAGAGCCCTAACTTTGTATGGGGTGGCATTTAAATGATGTAGTGCTGCCACACCTGGGGGCATTTGTGACCCAAGTTTATAGGCCAAGTGTCCCTGGTTTGATTCATACAAGGAGGAAATACAAACTTCAAAGAATGACTGCATTAGGCTTTCATCTTCTTCAACTTCAGCAGCACCTTCCAGCAAAAGAAGCTCCAGAACAGGCGGAAAAGCATCTCCTAACAGCCCAGGTGTGAAAAGAAAGAGAACAGTATCTAACCCTGAGGACAGGCAGTTCATGATGTAAACACTGACAAAATCAAAGACAGATCTGTCAATGAAAGCCTGCTTGATCTTGTTGCTCAACCACAGCGCTGCTAGGAATTCTTGATAAGATCTGTGTGAAAACCGGCACTTCTCAACAGGTTTAAGCCTTGAAGCTCCCAACTCCTTTGAGAGGAAGCCAATGTCTAAAACACCTTTGTAAGTACACTTTTTCTCAAGCTCCTGAACATCAAAAAGTAACTGATCATTCAGCAATCCGTTGAGTGAAATCTCTCCCAGTGATAACAGACTCTGGAAGAGGTCCTCTGGAATATCTTCCAGGGTGGAGAGGTTTCCAGGATCAATGCTGTTCTCACCAGTTTGTCTTGCATAATATCTCTTTACAAGCAAAAGAGTGAGTTCAGTGAAAAGAGATGTCATTGATGAAAGCAGAGCTGCTTGAGGCATCTCTTCCCACATCGCACAGATGAGCATTGCTGTGAGAGGAATTCTGGCGATGTTCTCAGCAACAGGATGCATTTCAAGTTGCGCCATTAAACTCTCAGCCATCCGTACATCATCTTGAAAGTACTTGAGAACAAATTCATGAATGTTCTCGCTTGTGAAACCAGTTATCTCAATCCGAGAATCCATAAACCAGTGCACACGAGAACCTTTACCAGGCCTTGATGTCACAACAACAGTGGCATTTCTAAATATCTTGCCCATAATGAGATCTTCGATATCCTTTAGTTGGGAAGGATTGACTTCATCATAACCATCTAAAATGAAAAGAACATTTTCTTGGTTGGCAGAGATATACTGGAAGAGATAATCAGCGGAATATGGAAAATCTCTTGGAAAGAGCAATTCAAAAATGTCACTCTTCAGATTCCCTTTCATCTGCTTCAGTTCCATGAAAAGGATAAGCTGGAATTGCTGTAAATTAGGATTTCCAGAAGCCCAGTCATACACTATCAGCGACAAAAATGTACTCTTTCCTACACCAGCTTGTCCTTCAATAAGAATGCGTTTCTGCTTGGTGAAAGGGGAGTGCCTTCTGAAGACCTCAACATAGGAGTTCAAGGGCTCTTTCTTTATGGTTCTCCCTTGATGAGTCTCTGTGATCATCTGCAGATTGGTATAGATGTGTTTGATGTGAATATGAAATGACTTATTCCATGCAAGAGGCTGTAGCCATCCAATTACATTCTTGTATAGGTCACATAAAGACTCTTGAAATGTACTCAGTGGAGATGAAACATTACTTCCACTAGCTTGACCTGTAACCAACATTATTGTATCAATAATGTCAATATCATAACAAAAACAGCTGCCTCTGAATCAATTAAATCTCAGATCTGCCTATGCTAATAAATGCAAAAGTTAAGGGGAATTTAGGTCAAATTCTTGGACCACAGCCAGAGATGTAATGTCATGAACCATGTCACCCAAAGTATGAAGAAGGAAAGATTCTCTATATTCTAAAGAGGCCCACAAAATGCAACAGACTAATTGAAACATTTCCATGGATATTACGGTATTCTGGAATGGTATCATTATTTCATCTCTAATGCCATTATTCCATGCCCCCCTTCTTTTGCCCCTTCTCAATGTTCCTTTTTGTTTCGTACGACGTTACGACATTGAACTAGGGAAGGAGCGCAAATCGCAAACTGCAGTTGGTATCAATACTTTCTTAGAGGAGAATACGTAAGGTAAATAATTTTGTTGTGAATCGAAGCTACACTAATGTATCGATCCTAAAAATTCCTACCCAATAAGTCATCTCTCAGTTCCAAGCGATTGATTCCACCTAATATGGCGGCCAGAAATTCCTTGTTATCCGCATTCAGCAAGTTTCTGTTTTCAAGTTCATCAAACAACTCTAGTGGCCTTTTGAGTCTCTCCAAAACTCCAACAGGAATGTGCTGCTTGCACATAAACTTCAATTCGACGAACTCTCGATCAGTAATTCCGTTTGAGAGGGACAACAGTTTAACACGAAATGGATCCATGACTTTTATTGGCCACTGTTGTTTACTTTTCCTTGTTATCGTCCGTAAATTAAAAGCGTTATGAAAGTAGCATTCTCCTCAATCCCTGTTGTTGTTACAGCACAGGAAATTAAGAATTGCTCCTAGCCACCACGTAACTGAATCACTTTCCTTCTTGTCCGGGAGTGTGTTTGTGGAATAATGGAATACACATTCGTTCGTGAAATGACGTACTTGTGAGAGACTGGGCCTGGGATAATGATAAGTGTCCGAAGTGGAGAGGGATGATAATAATCGAACACGACATAGAAAAAAAAACCCTTCTCCAATTTAAAACCAGAAATTGTAAAACATCATCATATTGATATAATCTTACTTTATTCAAGATAATTAGATACTATCTGCCAGATCTAGAAGCTACAGTATACTTATTGAAAAAGATTTTAATACCTAGTAGGGAGAGGTGATGAGAAAATTAGTTCTTGGTGGATTTCAGTACGAGACGGTTGGTGCGTTTTGTTGATTTCAACATGGCGGCTTCGAAGAGGGTGGCCTGCTCTTTGTGGCACTTTATATCTAGGGATGATCCCTTTAGACAAAGACTTTTAAATATGAATAGAATAAAAAACATCAGAAGCTTAAGTAGAAGCATTAGTCGCCCTTCAAAGGGGGCTAACTTTCCAGTTCGAAGCGATTGTATGTTGCCCGAAAAATGTTTTGAAGGCAAGATTGCATTTGTTACTGGTGGAGGGACAGGCTTAGGGAAAGGAATGGTGAAGATGTTATCTGAGCGAGGTGCGACTGTCATCATATCTAGCAGGTGCTAATGCAAGTTTTGTTTAAAGGGAATTTTTGTAGAAAAATTCCTTAAAATCAATGAATGTAGTATTTGATGCTAAATAATAATTAATAACAATTACAAATTTAATTTAAGTAATTAAAAGGTAAGTGTTCGTTATTCCTTTTTCTTTTTTCACATATCAGATATGTTAATGCTGCAGACTGCTGGAGATCTAACTTAAGTTCATAAATATTACCTCATGCTCACGAAATTTTCAGGTTAATACCTTTGAATGTTTTGAAATGAAAAACTAATTGCAACTGAAGTTAGTACAGGAATAAATGCACGAGTAATTTCCTTAATGCCTAGATTTGGGACTACAATTAGGTCAAGATGGACATTTAATAAGATAAATGAGAAGTGCAATTTCATAAAATGACCTGATTTTCTGTCATCAGACAAATTATCTCGGAAATTTATATGACTGGCATGCTCAGTTCTCTGTCATAAAAACCACAAAATTTTTTGTGGTTATTATTGCAGTGAACTGATTATTAAATAATGATAATGATAATATGATCAGCAAGTGATTGGAACCCGGGAGAGACATTTGATTTTGTGTTGTCATCATTCAGGTGAGAGTAGACCTGGAAAGGACAGTGTTTGACCAAAGTTTTGACAATTTGAGTGCAAGTGATTCTTAGGATGAAGGGAGGAGGCTGATGATGACTTCTACTCACGTTGCTATAATGTTAATCACTTTCCTTGACAACATTCCTTTCCAGGGCTACTCTCATATGGTCAATCAGAGATATACACAATCAGTTGATTATATTGTGTTTTGTTTAAATGAAAAATAGGAAGCTTGAAGTCCTTGAAAAGACGGCTGAGGAAATATCCAGTCAAACTGGAAACAAAGTAAGACTTAGTTAAAGGAAAGAATACAGTCATTTTTAACATGGCATTGTGAAAGTAGACTCAGATTGTTGGTTTTCTTCACTGATCACTCAATTGGTCTGAAAAATGCGTTCAATCCTCTTGATGAATCATATGCTTAAAAAAGGAAACCAAACACAACTTGTTAACCTGTATTTTTTATGCTTTAGTCCAAGTGCTAACCAGCCCCTTGTGATACTGACCTTTCATCAGTGCTTAGATTTTGAGACTCGACAGAGAAGCACTCCTGAGTGAATATAGTCCACGTGTAGAACCATTGATTTCCTCCCTTTTCAATGAACTATCAAAATTAATTAAATAACCCTTTCACTCTTAGCAGTGACCAAATATGAATTCCTCCTTAAAATATCTACATTTTCAAACAGAAAGGTGACAAGAAGAAAGAGTCAACTATGAGATTCAACACTACATTCTCAGATCTCAAATTATAAGAAATGTATGGCAGGCAGTGTTGAGAATTGATATTTTGATCTTGAGAATGAAAGGGTTAATAATATCTTTTCTCAAACTGTTCAGGAATAAATCTGCTTGTGAAAAAATTTCCAATTCCTAGGTTTTACCAGTAGCTGCAGATGTGCGTGACCCATCACAAGTAGCTGCTGCCATAGATTTCTGTGAGAACAAGTGTGGTCTCCCTGATTTGATAATCAACAATGCAGCAGGGAATTTTGTGTCTCCAACAGAAAGGCTGTCTGCAAATGCTTGGAAAACAATCATTGACATTGTCCTGAATGGCACAGCATTTGTAACATTGGACCTTGCAAAGCGCTTGATCAAAGCCCAGAAAGGTACTAGGGTCAGAGTGGCCTTAATCTACCAGTATGTTAAGTAGAGAAATGTCTCTGAGATGGTGTGAGTACCCTTTTATCCATACCCCTCAAGAGGTACCTTACACATGTCATGTAGTGTGTGCAAGTGCCCTTTTTAGAAACAAAATGCAATGATTTATTTAATCAAATAACTTGGCATCCTACCAACTGCCAGGAAAAAGAATTTTGATGGAGAATCCTCCCTTATTGGTTAGATTTTTTCCTACCCTTCACCCATTACCGCTTATTCCTTGTCCATACAATTTAGGAACATATCCACCAGCCTGACTTTTGAAAATATTTGTTGATATTAGTTATTAAATCTAAAGTGCCTAAATTATACCTGTTCAATAACTAACAATGTGTGAGTGACTTCACTGGGCTTTCTTCCATTTATAGGTGCAAATTTCTTGGCAATCACGACCATCTATGCTAAATCTGGTTCAGGTTTTGTGGTGCCATCTGCAGCCTCGAAAGCTGGTGTAGAGACCATGACCAGGTAATGACATACAACCAAGTAAATCATCCCAAGTGGCATAACAGTTTTTAACTGATTACTGAAAGCATTCTGGGATTACATTGATTCAGTTCTGTAATTGTGTTACAAAATGTGGCCCACCTTCTCGACTATAGCCTTACTATATTTCTTGTTCCCCATAAAAAATAACACCTTAATAGGAGAGTAATTTTATTCCTTTAAATAAATTTTGATCCTTGTTAGATCCCTGGCTGCAGAATGGGGAAGATATGGAATGAGATTCAATGCTATTGCTCCAGGACCCATTGAGACTAAGGTAACAGACCTTTGATTCCTAGAAGTAACGAGAAGATTGAAGCAGGGGAAGAGGGCTACTGACACCTGCCCAAATATCAGCCCAGTATCAGCCCAATATCAGCCCAATATCAGCCTCACCCCATTCCAATAATTGAGTTGTTGTTTCCTATTATGATGTTAACTTTCCTTACACCTTTGACAGTTTAATTTTTTTTTCTTAGCCATGTAACCATCACATCATTTCAAGCCTTTAGTTTTAGTCCCAAATCAGAGAGCAGTCTCCATTCCTTTTTAAGTTACAACTTTAAATGTTAGTGGGTTAAGTGGTATGTTCTTTCAATCTTCCTGAGAGATCTAGTTAATGAGCTACATGACTGGTTTTACGTATAATCCAACCTTGTTTCCAGGGTCTCTCATCTTCCAGCCTAAACACCAGGGTCTCTCCTTGCCCACTCCAGGGGGCGGGAAGATGAGAGACCCTGGGAACAAGGTTGCGTATAATCATTTTTCATGATTACAACTTTTCCAAGATTAATATTTGTTTACAAAAAAAATTTTCAGTTCTCCTTAAGTGTTTTTGTTATTTTCAGGGTGCCTTCAGCCGTCTTGATCCCACAGGAGAATTTACAAAGCATGCTATAGAACGCATTCCCACTGGCAGACTTGGTGAAATCCCAGAACTGGCAAACCTAGCAATGTACCTTGTTAGTGACTACTCCAGTTGGATGACGGGAGAAGTATGCATCAAGGAATTTGTCTTTGTTACAGTTGTTCCCTTATTCTCAGTTTTAACACAAACAGGGTGTCAGGAGGCAAAATAATGAAATTCAGAAAATAAGGGAAAAGTAGCCAAAAAGGAGGGAAATTTGGGAAATCTCACCCAAAAATAGTATTTATATCCTCTTAACAATACCAAAAATAATGTTCCACAACCCGATTATTTCTCTTATTAGCATGCAGCAAACACGATGGCATGCATCCTTAATGGCTGTTAAAGCATGTGAATATGGTGCCATTACAATTATGCAAAAACAAGTATTACCAAAACATAGGAACTTGACACCTTGCACAAACTTTTTGAGGACTCACTTTCAAGGATAGCACCAGGAATTCTGATTCACAAACTGATACACAGAGGCGGTGTGGCTGAGTGGTTAGGGTGCATGACTTGTAGTCAGGTGTCCCAGGTTCAAGTCCTCCACCCTGCCACTCACTGGATTTGTTCTCGGCTGCCCCTAGTTCAACTCCTCGGCTGCACTCTGTAAATAGCCCACTGGTCTGCCTCCTACCAGTGGGGATTTTTAAGCACTTAGTTAGTCTACATTGGGGCTGAAAAGCCCCTAATGGGGAGCTTGAATTTACATATTTATTTATTTATACACCCCTGATCACTCTCAGTAATTGTGATTTTGTGTAGGTTGTGACATTTGATGGAGGAGAGTATGTCTCTATGGCTGGTGAATTTAATGAATTCAGAAAGGTATGTTGATAATTTATATCGATACAGTAAATTACTTGAACCCGGGAGTCGCATTTGATTACATAGTTTGATCCTCTGCATGACTAGCAGGCATAATTTTGGCAAGCGAGTGCTCAATACTTTCTTAGCAAAAATTATGGCAGTCATCTTTGATCTTAGTGGAAGTGGAAGGCTGGGGAGAGAAAGAAATTGTACCAAGGGGGTGATTGACAGTAAAAAATAAGGAGGGGGTGA
Source organism: Stylophora pistillata (assembly GCF_964205215.1). Classification (NCBI taxonomy): domain Eukaryota; kingdom Metazoa; phylum Cnidaria; class Anthozoa; order Scleractinia; family Pocilloporidae; genus Stylophora; species Stylophora pistillata. The sequence continues at coordinate 15,907,733 of NC_142521.1, read as the reverse complement.
GGCTGGGGGAGTGAATATTATGCCCCTTCCTACCCCCATCTCCCTACCATTGACTCCAACTTCAAATTACCGGTAAACATAGTGGGTTGAATAAAGGATTGCATACTTCATAACCTTAACTCCACCTGTAAGACACCTGCACTGCAGGCTACTGCCTGACAGTAGTCCCAAGAAGGACTGTTGTCAGCAGTGGTGACTGATGTTTTGACAACCTTAACAGAGGTCATCATTAGAGTCATATGATGAATTGCTGTCATTTGGCTGTTTAAGTTCAGTCTGTGTAAACTGATTGGTCAGGTTTGATCCAGAGGTATGTTTTGTCCAGTTCACATGTTGCAGAAATGTTGTGAATAAGTCATTTGTAAGGTGCCAGAAGTTGTCGATAGCATGGCTCCTAAGTTGACAATGTTCAGCAATGTGATTGTTGACATCACAATCTACATTAATTTTACCTGTTAATTTAAACAATTTCAGAGTTATGCTTCTGTCCTTTTTGTTGTGCTTGCATTTCAGATCCCAAATGAACAGTGGGACCAACTGGAAGCACTTATCAGAAAAACAAAGGGCTCTTAATACACTTGTTGCAATTTAGGAATCAGTCTCTAAAGTGTACATTTAACCTCTCTTAATGTGATCTTAACTTTGTTCCTGTCTTTACATCTATGATGAGAAGATCCTAGATACATTTCCTTCATGAGAATTGTAAATGTTTGATTGAAGAATGAAAGTTTATTTATAATCCATTGTGGTGTTGTGGATTGTAGTTCCTGAAAATCATCTTTTTTTTAAACCTACCTGGTGCATTGTTTTCCTTGAGTACTTTGAGTTAAAAAATGAATTATTTGCATCTGCCTGTGCAGAATCATTTGATGGAACTGTCATAGTTGGGAAAAGCTGTTCATAGTTATCAAGAGATTTGTAAGTCACCGAATCATTTAACCCTCAGAAGTGATTAACATTTAACCTATCCAGGGTTGCTACGGTCAGGGAAAAGTCAGGGAAAAACAAAAATTTTTCTAGGTCAGGGAAAATCTTAGTTCTCGTCAAAGTCAGTGAAAAGTCAGGGAATTTTGTTTTGAGGGTTCCACAAAGGTTTGTGAAGTATTTGATCGAGTGTAGCAAATTGGATAGAAAGCTTAAAAGCAACAGAGAAATGTAAAAGTGGATTTGGCCTGTTTGATAATTAATTTAATTCAAGGTCAGTGAAAAAAGTTTTGAGGTCAGTGAAAAGTCAGGGAATTTTGTTTTGAGGGTTCCACAAAGGTTTGTGAAGTATTTGATCGAGTGTAGCAAATTGGATAGAAAGCTTAAAAGCAACGGAGAAATGTAAAAGTGGATTTGGCCTGTTTGATAATTAATTTAATTCAAGGTCAGTGAAAAAAGTTTTGAGGTCAGTGAAAAGTCAGGGAATTTTGTTTTGAGGGTTCCACAAAGGTTTGTGAAGTATTTGATTGAGTGTAGCAAATTGGATAGAAAGCTTAAAAGCAATGGAGAAATGTAAAAGTGGATTTGGCCTGTTTGATAATTAATTTAATTCAAGGTCAGTGAAAAAAGTTTTGAGGTCAGTGAAAAGTCAGGGAATTTTTTGGGTTCTAATGAGTGGCAACCCTGTTATCCCTATAATGTTCATACATTTTTCAGCAAACAGGTAATGAGAACACTCTAACTTCACAGGCAAAAGTTGTTATCATGACCTAACATCAAATTTTTGTAGCTTATTTATGAGGAAATTTGTAGCAACCAGAGAGATGAATGCAATATCAGATCTTAGGAAGGTGGGGGAAGTTTTGAGTTGAAACTGGGTGAAATATTGGTGATCACTTATCAAAGTTGAGCAAATACTAGGATTTGTCAGAAGTAAGCAATCCAGTAATTAATATTGAACTTCAAGACAGTTACAAATTATGTTCTTTTACCATGACCAAGTTCAATAATAACTTTCATTGTTTAACTGCTAATTAGGATTTTCATAAATTGCCTCTGGAGAATCACTCTCTGACGCTTGGAGAAGTGACCTATCACTCTCCATGGACAAAGGTGGACAAAAGTATACACAACAAGAAGGGTATTTTCAGCCAAAACTGGTTAGATGGTACTATACAACAACTTGTAATTGCAGTTATCATAATTAACTTTATGCCTTAACAAAAAGGAAGAAAAAATAACAAAAGATGAACTAATTAATGAATGATTTTTATGATTCACCACCAAAAAAGGGATAGATGGTTCGTTATTTCAGCATGGGTATTTGCTTGCTATGGCATCTCATAATTTTTCAATTATGGTAAAAATAAAAATTTGAAGAATGATCTTAGTTCAAGTTATACTAAGTTTTGAAAGGACTAAAACACAAACAGTTAAAAGTAAGAGGTGTTTTACTGTCTTTTTATTTACATTACACTGTAATTAGCACACAAAAAAAGACCATATTCCAAAATCTGAGAACTTTTCACATTCACTAGCAGGCTAACAAAAGACCAATGAATTTCAATTACGCCTGGTCAGAACTGACACCAGTGATGGGGTTTGCCCTGCGCTGCCTTGCTAACTTTTTGGCATCCTCTTGCCATTCAACTGTTAGAGTACGAGGCCTCTCTGGACCAACTAGTGAAAAACACAAATTATAGTGTTATAGTGAGGGAAACTGTTAACATGTAGTGGAAGTGCAGCATGATGTGACAAAACCAACACACTTTAGGATAAAGATTTACTTTGCTGGGGGATATCAAACAGGTAATACAAATGGTATAAAATTGCTATGAACAATTAGGTATTTTCAGCAGGTCTGCATTGAAACTTGTGCCATTATTAACAGAAACAAATTCAAAGCCTAAGCACTTTGATGATTTGAAGGCAGATCATTCTGATGAGGTATCTTAGGTTGGTATCGTGAAAAAGTGAACATAGTCCCTGTAGTGGGTATACACGTAAACCTTACTCTCAGTGATACTGATAATCATCAAATTCCTTTATGTAAACACAAATTATACTTTGTGGCTTTCCTTCAGGGTATAAAATCTGTTGTTTTTAAATCAGTTGTAGAGGCCAGGAAGGTTAAATTACAGGAAAATAAAAGTATAATAAACCTTGGGCACCATTTACCAAAGAGTTTTATCCATGTATAAATGAAAAGACAACTCTTTTGCTATTTGTAGGTAACTTTTTTTAGTAAATTTGTCTATTCACTATCAAAGTGAGGATGAGAAATATGCTTCAGATATAAACTACAGTTTTCCAAAATGTTATGTCATTCACCGTGATATGGCTGGCCATTTGTAGGAATATTCAATCATTCTTTCCTTCAACCGTTCAACTGTTCAATTCAACCCCAATTCAACCATTCAAGACCCTCATTCAACCATTCAAGAATCTATTCAACTATCCAACCCCAATTCAACTATTCAGTCCTGCATTCAACCATTCAATCCCGCAATCAGACCTGATGGTTGCAGGACTGAGTAACCTAGCAAAACTACACGAAGACGTCCTAAGACGTCTGTTACGTTAACTTAGAAATATTGTATGCAGTAAATATTCCTTCGATTGACATTTATAGCAATGTAACGTATTTCTTCAGACAGGTTCAATGACAGAATTAAATCAAAATTGAATTCAAAAGACCGAAAAATTTTGTTGGCTAGAGATACACACTAAGATGGGCTGCCTGTGGTTTCCCAAAGTTCTTTGCAGAAGTTTCTCAAGTGTGTCAGAAGATATGTTGTACGATGGCCTCCCGCGGGGAGGAATAATTGCTTGTCTGTTTGAGCCCAAGTTAGCGACAGTTTTTGTGGTAATGGAAGCTCGAGACAATAAATGGTTCCAGCCTTGTAAAATATCATCAAAAGCGTAAGTAATTTTTTGCAACTGTGGTTTCTCATTATCTTCAAACTGGAAACAATCTTCCAGCTTTCTTAACAAGGAGATTGTTTTGTAAAGTGTTACAGCACGCCTTTCCAATGGTTCCACCTCGAAAGGAATCTTACATAACTGAGTTGTCTTGTTTAGGATGTGGTTTAAAAAACTAGGTATATCTGTTAGCTCAAATTGCTGTGCATCTGCCACCATCTTCCTTTCCATGATAACTTAGGTTTCAGGATCCAGCTCAGTTATCTTTCATCCCAGGTACCCCATTTCGCCAGTTAATGGTTGAATGCGCGATTGAATTGGGATTAAATAATTGAATGGGGTTGAACAGTTGAATTGGGGTTGAATAGTTGAATTGGGGTTGAATAGTTGAATAGATTCTTGAATGGTTGAATGGGGGTGTTGAATGGTTGAATTGGGGTTGAATTGAACAGATGAATTGCAGTTGAATAAAAGAATTTTTGAATATTGCTACAAATGGCCTGCTATACTGTGACCGAAAGCTATTCATCTATGTGACAAATCAAAATACACAATCAGTAACAAAGAGTGCGCTTACCATATTTCTTTAGAAATGCAAACAGACCAACTGAAACTGCCATCAAAATAGAGAGCATTCCAACCAGCTTCTTTACGTAAGGTTCTTCTGTCTTTTCCTCTGCTATAGTTTTAGGAAACTGAGCTTTGTACACTAGAAATAGGGAAGAGCAAACATCAGGGTTCGTACACTTCTGACCAGTTAAAATTCCACAACTTTCCATGACTTTTTCCACGACCTTTTGAAAGATTCCATGACCTGTTTGCAAACATTCTCACAATGCATGCTTCTGTTTATTTCTAATGAAGTTAAATCTGATTTTTGGACTTGTCAGTTAACTTTTCAACTTTGGGGGGTCTTATTGCCTTTCACTCATTGGGAGCATATTGACTTTCCATGACTTTCCATGACCCACACCTAAATTTCATGACTTTTCAGACCTGGAAAATGAAATTTTGAAATTCCACGACTTTCCAGGTTTTCCATGACCTGTACAAACCCTGAACATATAAATCTTTGAGAAAAAAATACTGTTCCTTCCTTCTTATCACAAATTTTCACAACTTAAAAACTGCAAAAGAAATGTAAAATAGTTATTGAGTGGACAATGAAATATATCTATTCACATTTAAGCAATGGGTCACATTTCCTTTGATTTTACTGAAACACTTATCATGAAGGGATGTCTTTAAAGCATGTATGAAGCTTGAAAATCAACAGATTTCAACTCATGAAACATTTTGTTTTTTTTATGCTCATTCAACATCTCAAGTAGATTGTGCACTACAAAACCAATAAAGGTGCAGAATTTTAGTTTTATTAAAAAACAAAACAACATCCAAATGCTAATGTTTTCATATGATTTACAAGTACAGTTAAGCCAGTACATTCTTGACCAATTGGAGCCTGTGTGGCTGTTCAGTTCCTTTAAATCACTCTAATATAAAAAATTTATGCACTTTGAGCACAACTGCCCCATAACATCATCATTTATGGACTATAAGTAATAATTCAGCTTTTTGTCAGGCGAGCTGGAGTTGTCCCTTCAAACTATTTCTCTATTAATGCACGAGCGCCCAATTGATCGATGATTCGCAATTCAACAGCAATTAAACATATATACTGGAACACAGTAGAGTAAACTCCTGTCGAATGAATTTCTTAATCATTTTACAGCCAGAGAAGATAATCACATGCCGTCAACACACTCACATTACTATCTAACCCTCCTGTGTAACAAGTGAATCAATATTAATATGACGTACAAATCGAAATCCACTCGAAACTAAGGTTACGATGAACTAAAATCGTCAAAAGCTAAGACCTCTGCTGCTAATCTGTAAAATGCTATCAAATTATTCTGAGTAAAACTAAACTATGTAGTAGCAGTAAGCACTATTAAATGAGAGAACTCACGGTCAATTTTCTCCTGTGTTGTAAGCTCAGTCCACGGACCCTCTTCCTTGGCTTGCAGCGCGGCTAGTTCAGACCCGTACTCTGGTCTGATCTTTGGAACTGGATAATATTTTCGAGCAGCCGACGTCTGGATTGGTCTGCAAGCAATTCTAGCATAGATTCGAGGTAAAGCACCCATTTTCAATAAGCTCGCCATGATTAGTAACTTTCAGAGGCAAAAATCCGACAAGATGGCGAAAAGCTACACTGTCGTTCGTGGCGCGCAGTGTCTTGTTGGTATCGAAAGAAAGTTTGTTCATATAAGAACACACGAATAAAGGGTCACGATTCCCTTGTTACAGATTCGACAGCGTTTGACGTCATGTCAACTCCACTTGGCTTTACGATAAGCGTACACGTGTAGTGAGATACTTAAGTGATATGAGGTAGGCCTGCTAAGGTGAATGAAACAAAATAAAATCGCGACAAAAGATAACCCTTTATGGTAAAAATTTCGACATTTACGTCTGTAGACAAGGTAAAGAGACAGGGGACAAAGAACAGCCATTTGGTATACTTTTTTAATTTGAAAAACCAAGAGACGCCAAGAACGAGAAGTAATTGATTGGCCACCGTGATATAAATACGCAAGGCTCGAAGGATCTTCCTACCCTTCTTTCCATCCGAGACAAGCAATACCGGACACCCCACCCCATAGTTGGGCCTCTATAAAGAGGCCATTTCCAATCACCTCACCATTTCGCTCAGAATAACTTCAAGTTTTTATTACCTTCATTTTTTAAAATTTATTCCACATTTAAATAATAAATTTCGAGTTTAAAAAATCAAATTTTGACAATTAAGACTCTGTTTAACATTATTTTTAACAGCAATCGTAAATAACTTAATATATATACAGCAAGTACATGTACGCACCACGATGGACACTAAGTTTAGTTAGTGCAGAGGATGCAACAGAATCCCTTTACACAGGACCGTAACGTCACCCTCGCTTGAAGTGTCCTTTTAACTACAAAGCCCGTCTTTATTCTCGAGAAAGAATTCAGTTTTAAGGTGACTAGAAAAAAAAGCCAAAATGCTGGAGAGCATTTCACAAAAATCTGATGAAAAGCTTTGTGCACAAATGTTAAGAACAGATTCTGATTTCGTATTAACAAAGATTTAGTAATACATAGACAGGTAAAAACGAACGATGTAAAATCCCGACGTTTCGGCGACTTCATGACGCCATTATCAAGGGTACAAATGAAAATAAAATTTACAAATGCGAGTTCTTTAACTCGCATTTGTTAATTTTATTTTCATTTGTACCCTAGATTCTGATTTGTCTAAGGAGAAAGAAATTTCGAAGAGATGTCATATTGGAAGCCAGTCGTGGGTTGGTATATCAAGATGAAGCTCCATATCCGGTGTACACCTGGAAAAGAATAAAAGTAAAGTTACTACTTTACAACAACACACGTGGGTATGGTCAAAGAATCAAAATAAAAATATCAATTAAAGGATAGAAGAACAACCCAGACTGTTGACGGCGCCTTTCATTATGATCATCATCATCATGATCATCATCATCGTAATCATCATTGGTAGGGTGATAGTTATTACCATAGTTATTAACCATTTCACCTTTTTATGTTTCACTAAAATTGCTACGCTGTCAGGTTGGATAGAGCTAACATAAAATCATGTCGTTACGAGGATCTACAGTAGAGCGGGTTCGATCCCCGGTCAAAGTACGCTGATACTCCAGTGGGATTGGTTGAAAAGGTAACATGGTCGCTGTGACTGATGATCGTCTAATGCATTCACGAGTTGTACGAGTCGTAGGACTCGTGAATGCATTACACGTTTTGTACGGATCATACGGGTCGGATGACTCGTAAGTGCATAAGGCGATCTGTACGAATCGTATGGGTCGTACGACTCGAGAATACATTACACGACCAGTACGAATCGTGCGGATCGATAAGTCAGGTTTACGACGCGTTACGATCCGTGATATTGGACAGCCCTATAGTTTCTTGCATTGAGGATGCTCTACCCAGAGTTCCCACCCTTAGCTCTTGCAGAAATGGATGTAACTTTTAACCAGGAGGGTATTCGGTTAAAATAAGCCATTTTGGCATAAAACTAACATGAACATTAAAACTGCCTTCCGTTTTAATTGATTTAAAGCTCTTTCAATAGGACAAAGGGTTAACAAAAAGTTCTTTACAAAAGTTACTCACTTTTCCCGTTTTCCAAACACTTCAGGAAATATTTCAGCTTGTGTGTCTAAGGCTTCGCTATCTAAGAGTCTCCTGTTGGAAGAGTGAATACAAGAAATTCCATCAGCATAACGAAGTTACAAGAGTTGTCAAATTAATATTAAGTCTCCATACCTAATTTCAGCTTCCAACTTTGCATTGTTCATTTCCAGGGATTTTAGCTCTTCTTTGTGCAATTTAACCTCCTTAAGATAAAGAACATAAAATCAACATAAGTGGAATTATTTTACCCCAAAATGATTTAAACAACAGCTGAACAATTAAGTCAATTGGGTGAAAATTATACATATACACATGTAAGTTACCTTTTTCATGATCATATTTTGTAAAGCCATTTCTTTAATGTCATCCCCCATAGCATTGATTGTATCCTGAGAATGTTCAAGGAAATTTAAAGAGTGTGTTAAAGACTGTTACCGGGTTTCTGCGCTTTTTTTATTAGCAAAAGTCAGACGGTCAACTACTTTCATTTCGCATACACAGATTGTTAAGATCGTTCATGAATAATCAGTTGCTCTCATAGCCTAAATCTCCATTGAATAAAGGCTGATAGTTTCTAAAGAAACTGTTCGGGGCTGCGTCGGTGGGGGTAACGAAATAAATTGGATATATCAACAAAGTTGAAATGGTAAATTGGCCACCGTAACGATTACAAAAGCTGACGTTTCGAGCGATTGCCCTTCGTCGGAGCGAAAGATGAAGGGCTAACGCTCGAAACGTCAGCTTTTGTAATCTTTACGGTGGCCAATTTACCATTTCAGCTTTGTTGATATATCCAAATTAAATCTCCATTGGCTTGATACGATGCACTGCAACCATCATAAAACAAGAGGCAACTCTTACCAAAACTTCTGTTCCAATTTTTTTCTGTGGTCACCTACTCCTAACCCCTTAATACATCATAACCAGTCTCCTTGATACTTAGCCAGGAATGTTGGACTTTGAACTTCTTACATACCTCTGTTGCTTGAGTTGTTATTTCTTGTTGGAAAGTTATTCTTTGTTGATTGAATTTATCTCTCTCAGCATTAGCTATAGCTTGTAAGTCTTCTAGTTCTTCCTGGTAAAATGACATCAAGAAAAAAAAAATTTGAAGAGAAAGAGAACATAATAATACTCAAAGCGAATGTAACTGTATTCCTTCAATATCTTTTGACCAGCCCTTAATACATCAGAATTTCTGTCGTTCTGAGTAGGACTGTACCACTAACTGGAAAGAACATCATTTTTTTTTTGGTCATTAGGCTAAAAATTTAACACCTCGCTTCATCATAACACAAAAACAATAAGTCTACCTCCAAATCCTAACAATGAGTATCCTAAAATGTCTCAAAATCTCTGGGTACACATTTTTTTTACCAAATAAGTATTACTTGGTATGATACTATCTACTTAAGTGTAATGAAATGTCTTAAGTCTTGTGAAAAATCATTCTAACCTTAAATGTTGACTCTAAATGTTCCCTTTGCCTCTTCAGTTTGGCTATTTGGAGTGCCTTTGCAGGATACTCTTTATCCTAGCATAACATACACACAAAAAAAGGCATATACAAAAAGCATTAAAAAAACAAGTATTCAATTTCCATAACATTTCACAATACTAAGTTTAACAATCTGGGGATTTGATGGTGCAGTGTAATTGTCAAAGTGAAGGTGACCCCGACAAGGACTGCAAACCACCATATCAAATGCGTTGAAAGCTAGAGTGTAGTTAAAGCCCTTGGTGCTGTACACCTACGTCAGTAAAAATTCCATAATGAACCCTGAAGAATAAAGATAAAAACTTCACATTAGATGGAATCCCTCCCCCCCTTTTGCTCTCATAATGTTTGGTCATAAATTAACATGATTGCCAAATTTACAAAGCTTTCTACCCTGGAATTGCTGTTAAATTGCCTCACTCTCTAACATTTTCAGCTTGCCTTATAGTTTAGCAGTATGTTCATTTCTTCCCTCTTTTGTGTCAACTTTCTGTCCATTACATTCAGTTGGCACTGTAAATCTACAACAAAAGTACACAGTACAACTCAATAAGGGAAATGAATACAGTAGTGTTGTCCATAGGATGGCTTCACCCTTAAGGTAAATCATGTAGTTCAGGAAAAATGATTAAGATTCTAATTTTTTTAGAACAAACTTCACTGAATGATGACAATTGCTCACATTTCTCAAAAATTTTCTATTTCACATTGAGGTAAAGACATTTATAATTACTTATTGTACCTGCTACTTCTTTATCAACTAATACTTTTGTCTCCTCCAGTTTCTTCTTTGTTATTATTAGGCTTTTATCAAACTTCTCATTTAATGTTGACATGGCACCCTGTCAAGGAGGAATAACTTGATTATTCAATTACCAGTCAAATGCTGAAAAAAAAAAAAAAAAAAAAGGAAAAAAACTTGTCCCATAACAGAACAACCAAACAGAGTTTTCTATGGGTATAAACTTTGTAGGTTTTGCTGTTAAAAAAACAGAGTTTTCTTTAGGTATAAACTTTGTAGGCTGTTGCTGTTAAGAAACAGAGTTTTTTTTTAGGTATTAACTTTGTACATGTTGCTGTTAAGAAACAGAATTTTCTTTAGGTATAAACTTTGCAGGGTGTTGCTGTTAATAAACAGAGTTTTCTTTAATAGGTATAAACTTTGTACATGTTGCTGTTAAGAAACAGAGTTTTCTTTAGGTATAAACTTTGTACATGTTGCTGTTAAGAAACAGAGTTTTCTTTAGGTATAAACTTTGTACATGTTGCTGTTAAGAAACAGAGTTTTCTTTAGGTATAAACTTTGTACATGTTGCTGTTAAGAAACAGAGTTTTTCTTTAGGTATAAACTTTGTACATGTTGCTGTTAAGAAACAGAGTTTTCTTTAATAGGTATAAACTTTGTACATGTTGCTGTTAAGAAAAAGAGTTTTCTTTAGGTATAAACTTTGTACATGTTGCTGTTAAGAAACAGAGTTTTCTTTAGGTATAAACTTTGTACATGTTGCTGTTGAGAAACAGAGTTTTCTTTAGGTATAAACTTTGTACATGTTGCTGTTACGAAACAGTTTTTTTTAGGTATAAAACTTTGTAGGGTGTTGCTGTTAAAAAACAGATTTTTCTTTAAGTATAAACTTTGTAAGGTGTTGTTGAGAAACAGATTTTTCTTTAGGTATAAACTTTGTAAGGAGTTGTTGTTAAAAAACAGAGTTTTCTTTAGGTATAAACTTTGTAGGGTGATGCTGTTAAGAAACAGTTTTCTAAATAGGTATAAACTTTGTACATGTTGCTGTTAAGAAACAGAGTTTTCTTTAGGTATAAACTTTGTAGGGTGTTGTTGTTAAGAAACAGAGTTTTCTTTAGGTATAAAATTTGTAGGGTGTTGTTATTAAAAAACAGATTTTTCTTTAGGTATAAACTTTGCAAGGTGTTGTTGTTAAGAAACAGATTTTTCTTTAGGTATAAACTTTGTAAGGTGTTGTTGTTAAGAAACAGAGTTTCCTTTAGGTATAAACTTTGTAAGGTGTTGTTGTTAAGAAACAGAGTTTTCTTTAGGTATAAACTTTGCAGGGTGTTGCTGTTAAGAAACAGAGTTTTCTTTAGGTATAAACTTTGTACATGTTGCTGTTAAGGAACAGAGTTTTCTTTAGGTATAAACTTTTTAGGGTATTGTTGTTAAGAAACAGAGTTTTCTTTAGGTATAAACTTTGTAGGCTGTTGCTGTTAAGAAACAGAGTTTTTTTTAGGTATAAACTTTGTGAGGTGTTGCTGTTAAGAAACAGAGTTTTTTAAGTATTAACTTTGTAGGGTGTTGCTGTTAAGAAACAGAGTTTTTTTTAGGTATAAACTTTGTAGGCTGTTGCTGTTAAGAAAGAGAGTTTTTTTAGGTATTAACTTTGTATGTGTTGCTGTTAAGAAGACTGTTGAGTAAGTTTTCATAATCAATTTATCATGCTTCCCAGAAACTCCTTAACCCTCTCACTCCCAAGATCTTATCACTAATTCTGCTTACTGTCTGCCATGCAATTCTTAAGATATTAGTTTGGAGAATTTAGTATCAGATCAGCTAATAATTCCCTGATTAACATATTTCTTTATCTCTCATCACTTGTTTCTTGATATTATATTGACATTGTAAGGAGAAATTCAGTCTTGGTGATCATTGTCACTCACAAAAGTCAAAAGGTGAAGTTGATAGCTATACTACCGTTAAATACAATAATCAAAAGTAACTAGTTAAGATTGCCATAAGCTGGCTTTTATATACAATCTTCCTAGTCATAGCCTGACTAAAAAATATTTCAAATTAAATTTCAGGTTAATGCACCTTACCCTGAATCTTTCATATTTCTTCAGTAGGGACTTCACATCTTCATGCTGAAAAATGAAATGAACAGTAAAAGTATACATTAAAGGCTCTAGTTGAAATTCAAACCAGTGATGGTATAAACTGTTTTCTATACTATCACGAGTTGACAAAAGAAACAAAACAAGATTGTAAGAAAATACAGAAGTTTAACTCACAATGCTGTTCTCTGATGATTCAATCTCATCAGTGATCTTCATGTTTTCTATAAGTCTGGTGAAACAGTTAAGGATTGGCAAAGTCATTGAAGTGTTTGTACCATAGGAGAAGAGGGTTTTACACAAGAGCACAGGAGATAGTTACCTCGGCAAGTACTTGGACCAAAGCCTTTCAATTTGGAGTCTAGGAGATCAACAAAAAAGGCCACCATGTCTCCCTGAAATACCCCAGTGTTCATAAATTTACACTAATGTTTGACTCTTTGACTTCCAAGAGTGACTAGCATCTAATTCATCCTTACAGTACAACCCTGAATCATACATTTAGGTCATGAGAATAAAAGAAGGAAATGACCACCCGCTTAAAAGGCTTGCAGTTGTTACATGTAGACAAGCTCTTCTTGACAGCACTTTAGGAAATATAGGGAGAGCAGTATGGAAAATATACATAATAATATATAATAGGGTGTAAATTAAGGGCTGATTCTGTCCAATGGCAAGACTTCAAAACTGTTTGTTACTTGTATATGAAGATATTAATACATCCTCAAAATAAAGGGCATCCAAAATACTAAGAAAGACAAATCTATGATGTTGACACAGTAAGAAGGTTTTATCAAAACAGAATATCAAAATCTATAAAGGATACAGGTCCTTCTTTCTGCTTTCATATTCAGCTATTGATTTCTGTCTTGTTTTAATTTGAATCTGGGGAATTAAGAACAGTACACTGTTTAGTAAACTTTCCCTAAGATTTTAACCATGGGTATGTCTTTTACCTGCTTCCTGCAATCTGTAAAAGTTTGCCTAAAATTTTGAACATACCATTAAATCTAATATTTGTGGATAAAGAAACACTGCATATCTTTCTCAAAAATGTAACACAGTGATCGGGCTACAGCACTACTGAGAAATGAATATTACTAGATAAATAGTTTATTTTAATGTATTTATTTATCTTTATTGATATCTTTTTGTCCTGGAATTATTTGAGTTGAGCCATTTGACTTGAGGATGTAAACATGATGGAAACAGATGGGGAAGCAAACTGGAAAGGAAATGGGAGCAAACAAAGTGTGATAAATAGTGAAGAGGGGAACAGGGTTGGCATAGTGGTGAGAGCACTTGCCTTCCACCAATGTGTCTCAGGTTCGATTCCCGGACCCAGTGTCCTAACTGGATTGAGTTTGTTGGTTCTCTACTCTGCTCCGAGAGGTTTTTCTCCGGGTACTCCGGTTTTCCTCTCTCCTCATAAACCATCATCATTTAGAGTTTATTTGCATTTACACACGACCCCACAAGCTGTTCAGCTTTAAACATTATCATGTCTAAATAAAGGTGTCATTATTATTATTATTATTATTATTATTATTATTATTATTATTATTATTATTATTATTATTACCATTATTATTATTCCCCACTGATTTCCACCCTGTGTGAAAATATGCAAAAGTTTGTTGCTGGTTGTGATAATGACGATGATTTTTTAAAATTTTTTCACTGATGTTGTTAAACAATACTAAATTACTACTACTGCTGCAAAACAAGTTCAAACTCTTGTTTCCTACCCTTCCCCTTTCAAATCTGTGTGGAAATATGCAAACATTTATTATTGCTACTGATCAAAAATGTTCTTAATTTTATTGTTGTTTGTTTGTTGTCATTGTTTGACTTGCTTAGGTATAAATATAATCATATCCAGCTGTAAGTCAAATGAACATGCATTAAGATAAGATAAGATAAGATAAGATAAGATAAGATAATGACTTTATTGGATAACACAATTACTGGTAGAACCAGTAGTTGTCATTGTGGTCCATTGTGGTGCATTGAAACTGAAATTCCTAGCCCTGGATTAATACTGCTTTATACATAGAATAGCTTGGCCAGAACACTTATTACGAAATACCTTTAATACTGACAGCACATTTTGCCTTCGCCTCTCCTCACCATCGTCAATAACTGGGCCGGGTTTTTTCGTCCATGGGTGATTGCAAACTGTAGAGCAAGCCGTACTCGTGGCTGCACTAAATGGCCGCGGTCCTCTTTTCACTGTTTCTTCTCGTGAAAGTCCAGGAGCACTTCCAACAGATACCATAGTTTGCCCAGACAAAGGACGACTGGCACTTCTTCTGGTCTGTCTTTCGTTCTGAAATCTTGACTGCCTAGTGCGTTGCCATGGTTTATAATCACCAAAATTGACGGCAATTTTGCCTTCTAAAGTTTTAAGAAGTGGGTCGTTCTTGAATTGTTCCTTTGAGTTGAGTCTCTGAACTGCTTGCTTACCCCATCCTCTGGGGCTTGAAAGCGCAGTTTGCCCACTTCTTTGAGAGTCGCTCCGAGTTGAACGATATATCGTGAATCCTCCAGCAGTCGCCATGTTGGTTTTGTTTTATCGTCATGCATCAGGAAAAAGATAATTGAGTGTTCGTTACATGACATACTATATGTCGCTCTCTCTAGTGAGGGTGGCACGGCAATCAACGCGTTTGGCTGTAAAATTTATTGAATCGTCGACCGCAATCGATAGTCGTAAACGGTCACAAAACGGGCTACACAAACGATGAAAAATTCTGTGCGAACCAAACACTAAAAAAAAGAGATTTCACAAACAACGAGGGCGCACCAGTAAACACGTGTGAGACTGAAGCATTTCAATCATGTGACTAAGCGCGCACATACGTAAGGGTCACAAGGCGTAACGCAAGGGAGAGACAAGATAAAATGAAATGAATACAACAATAGAAAGAATAACAAAGAAAAACGTCACATCCTGTAAGACCAAACACTCTCAGTGGTCATGAAAATGGGGGAGGGTTTCGTAACATTAGTGTTCCTGTTCAGCTTACAAATTGCTTCTGGAAAACCACCGCACATAGTGTTCATTCTGGCCGATGATTATGGCTTTAATGATATCAGTTATCACAATCCACTCATAAAAACTCCCTTTCTCAGCAGTTTGGCAGCCCATGGAGTGCGCTTGGAGAACTACTATGTGCAACCAATTTGTACGCCAACTCGAAGTCAGCTTTTTTCCGGTAGGTATCAGATTCACACTGGCTTACAGCACGGGATAATCTGGCCATCTCAGCCGAATGCATTGCCCAAAAATGAAACTACGATCGCGAGTAAGCTGAAAGAGAGTGGCTACAGCCCTCACATGATTGGAAAATGGCATATTGGATTCTACAAAAGAGAGTTCATTCCAACTCAGAGAGGTTTCGATTCGTTTTTTGGATACTTGACGGGTGGAGAAGATTACTATACTCATAATAATACCTTCGGATATCCTTCAAGCGAATACGTTGGTCTAAACGGGTATGACATGCGGAGAAATGAAGAAGTCGCTGCTGATGTTGCAGGGAACTATTCAACATTCCTATTCACTGATGAAGCAGTTAAGATAATTTCTTCTCACGATCCAGATACACCTTTGTTCCTTTTTGTCGCATATCAAGCTGTTCATTCACCCCTGCAGGTACCTGAACAATACACAGAGATATACAAAGATATTGACAACCATGCTCGCCGCACCTATGCAGGCATGGTTACCTGCATGGATGAAGGGATTGGCAACATAACAAAGGCCCTAGAGGAACATGGCTTGTGGGATGACACAGTACTTTTCTTCAGTACGGACAATGGTGGACAGATATTAGAAGGCGGTAACAACTTTCCTCTGCGTGGATGGAAAGGATCACTGTGGGAGGGTGGAATGAGGGGCATAGGCCTTGTGTATAGCAAACTGTTATCAAAACCTGGACAGGTTAATTCAGAACTAATCCATGTCACTGACTGGTTTCCAACAATTGTCCACCTATCAGGAGGTTCCATTGAGGATCTACCTTTAGATGGTTACAATGTTTGGGAAACTTTGAGTAATGGAGAACCTTCACCAAGGAAGGAGATCTTGCATAATATTGACCCCATTGATGCCTACTGGAACTCTCACATTGAGCCATATAAGCACTGCAGACAAGCTGCCATACGAGTTGGTGATTGGAAGCTCTTAAAAGGATGTCCAGGGAATGGAAGTTGGATTCCACCCCCAGAGAGTTCTTATCCCATTGAGTATGCACCAAATTATTTTGATAATATAAACAGTACCTTTCTTTTCAATATAAGAGAGGATCCAGAAGAGAGAAATGAACTTTCAAAGGTTTATCCAGAGATGGTGAATACTTTAATG
Source organism: Stylophora pistillata (assembly GCF_964205215.1). NCBI lineage: Eukaryota > Metazoa > Cnidaria > Anthozoa > Scleractinia > Pocilloporidae > Stylophora > Stylophora pistillata. The sequence goes on along the minus strand of NC_142521.1, from coordinate 15,890,952 downwards.
CTTAGGCTCAAGGAGTACAATGCCACAGCTGTACCAGTGCGTTACCCGGCCCCAGATCCAGCATCTTTACCAGAGCTGCATGGTAATGTATGGACTCCATGGGTGCTGTAAAAAGAAGAATTTGTCCAAGGCTCAGCAAGGCTCAAATGTATTTTTAACACTGACTTCTTGTCCAATCTCTTTAACTTATATAGTAATTAGTATTTGAGCAATTTCCAATTGAGTATGGAAAGTAATCATGGATTGGGTTTTTTTTTTTTTTTGCATCACTTTGCTCTGCTGATCTCTTGAACAATCAAATTCATTTATGAAAATGGTTGTGATGGTTACTCATGTTTTCCGGGGCAATTTATTTGTTTTTACTTTGAACTCACTGGTTCCTTATGGTAGCATATTAAATGAGACTTACCTTCAAGTTTCTTTTTATTATTCACTCCAAATATGTCACAGAAATAAATACTTTTTTTTGTTGACTTTCTTAGTCACCATGGCAGTGTACCTAATACAAGTTTCTAAGAACATTTATGGTTTTCAAACTCAAATCAACTCTAATTTTCGTGTACTGGAGGCTAATGAACAACATATTCAAATAAATAATATTTTGAAAAAATTATTATATGCCACTTAATTTATGATTAACAATTTGTATATGGAATTTAAAAATTATGAAATACACAGTTTTTATGGAAGATTTTGTAATCAATAAAAGGAATTTTGTAAATATCTTAGGTGCACATTGTAATTATTTAGAGGTGATATTTTCATAGGTGAGAAATAAACTTTAACTTCACTTGAATTTTAAGGGGTGATAAGATGGGTTTGACTTTAAACCCTTCCCCTCTTCGTTGGAAGAACACGGGCAACCCAAGCTCATGACACTTTTCTTACAAAAAGGGGTAGTAACATTTCTGTTAGAGAAACTTTTTCGAGAATCGATCAAGTGCTATTGGAAAAAATACCGGAAATTGTTAATTTTCTCATTCTTTTCAAGAGAGGTGCTCTTGTCGTTCTTTTAGAGCGTACGAGAAGGCACCTGTCAGCTCCGATCCTTTACTCGACCCAGTGTCCCACGATTTTTTAACCCTCGATGCATGTTGGGAAATGCAAATAATTTGTGTTTTGTGACCGTCCAACCTCCTGTAAGTGTTCTGTGATCTATGCCAATATGCGAGCGGAATCATGGCGAAGTGCATAGCGATTTGGCTGCAATATGGGTACTTACGTTCAGCTAAAGCAGGAGGACTACTCTGAAGAGGATAGCGATGTAGGGATGATGTCCACTGTAATTTCGTCGACAAAGGCTTCCTCGCTATCGGTCGAGGAAGTTTTGAAACAATTTCGGAGTGATCCGGTACATGGTTTGAACAACGATGAGGTTGAGAGAAGAAGAAAGCTCCACGGGCTGAATGAATTCGATGCGGTTGAGGATACCCCGCTTTGGAGGAAGTACATAGACCAGGTTTGAAGTTTGCTCTACATGTTAGACAGATGATTTACTAATCATGTCGCCACTACAGAAATATTTACCACTAAAACCTTGAAATGAAGCAGCGAATGAAGTGAAATTTACAAACTACCGGGATGAATTCCAAGAGACTTACTTTGTTTATGGTTTAAACTTAGCATTTCTGTAAGTGTGGTTTTTCAAATCGAAACTGTTGAAAAGAAGTCGTAGAATTTGTAATTCAATGTGGTGTGAATTTTCGTGGTGACATTAAATTATGTAAGCTGAACATGAATTTTAACCTGTCGGAAGTTAGTTTTATTTTACAAAAGTTTTCTGTTATTTAAATTGGGAGGTTTCAGCGTTAATTCACATACGATTAACTAGATATACACGTATTTGCTCCCATATACTGGTACTGTTTGAATCTAGTATAATAAATTCACTTGAAAACATTCGCGTTTGTTTGGTCAGGTTTATGCAACTGGGCTTTCTCTTGGTAATATTCATGATTATGAATGACAATTCTAATTATGTAGACAAAATTAATGACACAAGAACAAATCCACGCTAGAATATTATTTTTGCATGACAATTGTACCGTTTTGGCTATTGATAGCTTGTTGACGATTTGCACTTACAAGTTTGTTTGCATGCTTATTTTCAAAAAGCTTAGTTGAAACTTTTCACAAGCACGGTTTCCAATACATTCACCTATTTTCTTGCTATTAACCGAAAGCACACCATAGAAACTGTGGGAATTAAAGTTTGCACTTCATCTGGAAAAAAATGTATTGTCCAAAATGTTCAATTTTGTATCATTCTTAAAACGATTGCATTCTGTTCTATGAAAAAAAATCTAAAGAAACAAATAATATTATTTTTATTTCTACGGTTATATCATGAAATGAATTTTAACCGAGTCTATCTATAGTTTCCAATGTCAATTTAAACATGATTTTAAAAATGCCAAATTTGCTGTGATGAAGCCATGGTTACTGTGGAAATCTTTCAAACCTGATTGTTAAAATTTTTTTCCTAACTGTAGCTTTATAAAATGTCTCTTCTTAGTACTTAACAATGACTCTCCATTCATCAAATTTTTATTATTGATATAAATGGCTCCTTAAGACTTCAGTTATACACTGTGTTCATCTTTGAAATTGAAAAAAAAGCCCACAGTCCAATTATTATGTTAATTAACATGTCAGAGTTGGTAAGAATCAGCTGTAACTCTGTTTATTTATTTATTTGGTATTTCCTTTTTTGAATGATATACAAACTGGTCATGTGTGGAAAATAATGGTTTTTAATTAAGTAAACTCCCAAGTGCTCTGTAGTATATTGTTGGGCTTTGGCAAAAGATAAAAGCATTGAAGGCCTTTGAATTTGGAAGTCTCTCTAAAAAGTTGATCTCTTGGTGCTAGTACTGTTGAAACCTTCTTGTCAATTATTTCTTTCATATAGAATAACATTAGCTTACTAATTTTGAGGTGTGTTTTTTTTATAAACTGGTGCAAAAAATGTGGAGGTGTCAGCTATTTTTTTAGCCTTGATGAAACTCAACATTTTAGTGCTAGTGTTAGTTTGATACAGATAGAGAAAGAATTTAATTTCTTTATGCAATGAGAATTGTAACATGACTTAAGATCCTATTTTTTTGAGAATTAATTTGCTATGGTGAAGAATGACATTTTCTTTTTCTGTTACCATCAATCTATAAATAAACACGGTCAAATTTTTTCTTTTAGTTCAAAGAGCCCATGATAGTATTACTTCTAGCATCAGGGCTGGTTAGTGTAATCATGGGACAATATGATGATGCCGTCAGTATTACAGTGGTAAGGAAGATTTATTAACAATATTATTTAGTTCTTATTAACCGAGTGGTAGGTCTGTATGGGAGAATCTTGACCGAGGTCGCCAGTACAGACCGAACACAGTGTGGTCTGTACCAGCGACTAAGGTCAAGATTCTCCCATACAGACCAACCTGGCTCAGTTAATAAGATGTTTATTATATGGCTGTGTCTTATATGCCAATTTTTTATATTCTTTGTACCTTTTTTTTCTAGACCAGTCTAGATGCTGGTCTAGATGGGAAAATCTAGACCGCTTTCAATATTGATTTTAGCCAATCAAATTCATGAATTCGGTAGTTCCCAGTCCTTGTGAGACACAGCCATATAATAGCTAGGCATATTACAGTGGGGAATCCAGACCTTGAGCTAGGGGGGGGAGCCCATTTTTTTGTGTGTTTATACACCTGCTGGCTTTTCTTCCTTCTGTGTTTATTTTTTACCCAAAGTAAAGGGGACCTTGGGTCACTCAGAGCCCTCCCCTAGATCCACCACAGTACTGTTATAGCAGTATTTCATAGAAGCAAACCCCTGCCTGGATAAAAAATATTCTCCATTTAAAGAGGTGTTGTTGGTTGGAAGGTTGAAACCCTGTGCATTAAGCACACCCCATGTTCACCACACAGCTTAATTGCAATAGGCAGATTCAGGTTCATGTCTAAATTGTTATTTTGAGGACAACGCCACCAATATGAAGTGCTCCGGTCACTCAAAACATTTTTTAGGCAAAATGCTTGATGTACTTGTATCACTGTCAGTGATGTTTTCATGAGATTACAATGATCATCTGGAATCTCATTTTAACAGGGAATACTTCTTATCCCCACAAAGTCCTCAGAAAATATTAATTGATTTTGTTTATTGCAATGGAACTGAAAATTATTTAGAGATGTTATGTGCTCAACCATCAAGTGAATGATCACAAATTTTTTATATATCTAATTTATTTAATATGCACCAAACTTTTCTTATTTCTCAGGCTATCATTATTGTTGTTACAGTAGCTTTTGTCCAGGTATGTACAAAAAACTTTTATATCAATTTGAGAATTAGACAGTGTAGCTGACCGTTTTGTGTGCTCAGAAACAATGAGGTGTGGCTTAGAGAGGGTGAAAGATAATTATCTTTTTCACTCAGAGCTTCAGCATTCATTTATTTGTGCGACAAAACGGTAAAGTGCACAGAAGTACCTGGTACATATCAAGCTATTTGGGAACTGCAGTGACAATTAGTAGTCAGTGCACTATACTTAAATCAAGAGGTCTGTGTTTAAACCCCGGCCGGGGGGATTTTTGTTGTGTTTTTGGGAAAAGTAATTGACTCTGACAGTGTGTATCTCCCGGAGGAGTATGAGTGGATATCAGTGGTTCATGCTATTTTACTACATCGTAGTTTATCAATAATGCTTGAGTTTGTGGTACACCCAGAGGTTAGTGTACAGAACTCTGTATCAAAAGTCTGAGCTTGATTGGGTCACTGTGTTGCATTTTATGGATTGATTTAGCACATTATTTAACTTTTACAGTGTCCCTCCCTCCCCTAGAGGACAAATTAGTGCTCAGCTAGCATTTAACTGTAAGGGAAACCTTGGGAAATGTTTTGGAGGGGTGGGAGAGAGGTAGGAGAAGAGAGAAACGTTGAAAGAAATGGCATCCTAACAAAAGGGGAGTAGCATTGCTCATTGTTGCTTCATGCAGTTGAAAGCATGTGAAGTCATGGTAATCTGTGCCATTGCTCATAGTAGCTTCATGAAGCTGAAACCTTGGAAAATGTTACGGGGGGGGGGGGGGATGGGTGGGAGGAGGAGGAATAGAGAGAAACTATGAAGGGAGTGGCATCCCAACAATAGAGGAGCTGTATTACTCAAAATTGCTTCACGTAGCTGAAACCATGTGAAGTCATGTCTAGCTGTGCCATATTTCTTGTAAGCTGGCCCCACCTTTTAACTTTGTTTTGTCTTCACCGAGTTTTCCTTCCTCCTGTCAAATCATATCAGTCATGTTGAGCTATTCAGGTGGCTGTGTGCTTTGAATGAATTTGATTAAAAGTATTATTTAATAATTGAAGTTAACAGGATTACCCTATTGTTTCAGGAATATAGGTCTGACAAGTCAGTGGAAGCCATAAAAAAACTTGTTCCTCCAGGGTGTCACTGGTAAAAAATATTCATTTTTCTTTGATCTCAAATGCTGACAGACACAGCTGTAGAAGATATTATACTGAACCTGTAAATAATGTGAAGGGATGTGAAAATTGTCTGCGAGAGATCATGGGGTTTTATTTGTCTTGTGGAAAAGAGAGCTCCTAATTTTTTTCCCATCTAACATAACACTTCATAGCCTACATGCAATTGGGTTAAGCTCTGTGTTGGTTAGAAACCTTTTCTATCCTAAAATGTTTTCCACAGTAGCTAAAATGCAATGAGCAATGCCTAGAGAGATCATTCTAAATTTGCATTTTGTTTTTTTTGTAACAAGGAAAATTATCATACATCATCTCTTTGGTATACATTAATTCTTTAAAACTTCTATTCCAATAGTATATTCTTTATTCTTTTTAACACAGCATCAGGGAAGGAAAAGTAGCAGACTTTCTAGCTCGAAGTCTGGTCCCAGGGGACCTAGTTACCATATCAGTAGGAGATAGGGTTCCAGCAGATTTAAGGCTAATAGAGGTATGTTGAATGTGTCATCAAGAGGCAATAATTGGGCTTCTTACCTTCTGCTTTCAGCCATATATACAGTTCATTAATTAACTGGCACGAGTGACAAAGGCAGAAATTCTCATTACAGTTACATCAAGTACACAAATCCAATGCCAAATTCTCTAAAAACATCATAAGAATTATAAGGCACCCAGTAAGGAAAATTATTAGACATTTTAGCAGTTCAAGGGTTAAGGGAAACTAATTTAACCCTTGAGCTCCCAGAAGTGATTTAAAACATGGAACTTCTCCCAATAATATCCTTCTATTATCTTGCAAACAGGTAGTGAGAATACTCAAACTTATCAGGTTGAAGTTGTCATCTTGATTGAACACCAAATTCTCCTAACCAATTTACAAGGAAATGTGTAGCAGCCAGAAAGGAGAATTAATAGTCAGACCTTTGGAGTTAAAGGGTTAATTTAATGCTTTTGAGAAAGACATTTTTGCCATTTTACCAGGAGAGTAAAAGTACCAATTTTTAAGTTTTACACCAAAAGGAGTCATTTTTCTCATTTGCCATAGCCACAAACACCATACTTTAACTCATCATTGCTGCATTATCACATTTAGGACAACATGTGTTACCTGTAAATTATTTTTTAAAAAACAGTATTGATCGTTACATTTATTTGACTGATCAAGGTGGTAAAAGAATCTATTCAAATGATTTTCAATGTTTAAAGAAACATGATGCGATTAATGATGTGAGTTTTTGTTCTTTGATTTTCAGGCTGTAGATTTAAAAATAGATGAATCAAGTTTTACTGGCGAAACTGAACCAGCATGTAAAACATCTGAGGAAGTTCCTCCTTCCAAATCCAGTGGAGGTATCTCTGAAAGAAGAAATATTGCTTTTATGGGTACTCTAGTTCGCTGTGGACGTGGCAAGGTGTGTATGTAGTTGTAGTTGTAGTTGATCATTGCCAGCTCTATTTTCTTCAGACTGCAAAATAATGTAAACTCAGAAATCAATCTGGAAATATATAGTTCTTTGGCCAATCAAAAATGCCTTGCATCAAGAGTTAACCATTCTGTGTCTTGGATTACTTTGATATTTAGTCATCATTCTTTTTGCTCAGGGCATTGTCACTGGGACTGGAGAAAATTCAGAGTTTGGTGAAGTGTTTAAAATGATGAAAGCAGAGGAGGTTAGTAAGAAAAATGGTATTGAAAAGAGTTTATAAAATATTGGTAAGTTCATATTCATTGTATTGCATCTTTTTTTTATATCGCAGAGTAAGGGTGCTTGGTATACATGATAATAAAAGAAATTACAGTTGGTGTTTCAATTTAATTTTCTTCTTTTCAGCCTCCAAAGACCCCTCTACAGAAAAGCATGGATATCTTAGGGAAACAATTATCTTTTTACTCACTTTGTATCATAGGTGAGTATTTTCCTCTGAGTTCTATATTTATTTAATATGGTTGCGATAAAAGTAGATTAAAATTTTTATCTTTGGTAAGGCAATTTTACTTTTGTGCACTAACAAAATCTGTTTTTGTCTTGTGTTTAAAGCTCTTATTATTCTTTTGGGATGGTTGCAACAAAGAGCCATTTTAGAGATGTTTACTATTGGTGTTAGGTTAGTAAAGATTGGCGTAAAAGTTTATTTTTGAAATATTTCTCTTTCCATTCAAGATTGGCAAAGTTTTTTTACATTTCATAAGATGGATATTCATCCCCTTTATACTTTGTACATTGTGTATGTTTTCTTGGTGAATCAATATAAGTAACCTGGAGTTATTGCTTCTGATTGAAAATAAACTTTGAGGTTGTACTCAGGGTCTCTGATGGACATGAATCACCTAAATGAACAAACCTGGGATTGGCTCTTTTGAACCCCTTGAGGAAGCTTTAAAAAAAAAAAAACCCCTTTATCCATCTCCTTCCCTTGTGGTACATCCTTTGTCATTTTCTCATCACATCACTGCTGTCTACCATTTTCTTCCCAAGTTTATTTCTTGCACTTCTTGTTCAAAAAGGAAATGTCTAATTGAAATTCAACTAGAAATTGATGATAAAGAGGTACTTTGCTCTCTTGATGACACAAATAATTATAAATCCTCATTTTAAAATAAAACAAACTGGCCCCAGTTGTTTGAAGGTCAGGTAATGCTATCCACTGGATATCCAGTGGATAACACTGTCACTCTGTTTTTTGCCATCACTTATCCACTGTTTAGTGATTTTTCTGTCGGCTATTGTTATTGGCCCTTCATACAACTGGGCTCTGATAGTGATCATGATAATTCATAATAACATAATATTATTGTAATTTTTCCCTTTTCAACAGCTTGGCTGTAGCTGCCATTCCAGAAGGTCTCCCCATTGTAGTTACGGTTACTCTGGCTCTGGGTGTGATGCGCATGGCCAGAAGGAATGCCATTGTAAAGAAACTCCCTATTGTAGAGACTCTAGGATGCGCAAGTGTTATTTGTTCTGACAAGACTGGTACACTGACCAAGAATGAGATGACAGTAACACAGATATTTACTGCTGATGGTCACTATGCAGAGGTTAGCTTGGTTTTGTTAAGGGGCATTTACACTAGACAAATGCATTTTAGAGAAAAAAGTGTTGGCCCTCTACATCCGATAAGGAAATTTGTAAAATATTACTCCTTTGAAATAAAAACTTATATATTTTGGATTTATCTTATGCTTAGAAGAGTCCCTGTTCTGAAATAGGCATGTTGAATACGTTCTATTTTTTATTGCACAGTTTAAGTGGTATAATTTTGGAGAAGGATGATTAATTAATAAAAATTTAACCCCTTTCAATGAAATTATATTCTCATCAGGTATTCACAAACTCATCTTTACAACTACTTCTCATTTGGTGTATTCCTTACATGTGGTTGGTTAGACATCATTTCACTGTATCAGTATTGCAGAACAGTTGTGCATTTAAATTTCCTTTAATCTAAATTTTTCCTTAGCTTTCATTTTGCATTTGTTTTGTTGTGAATGTAACTGCAATGATCTTTCCCACTGTGAGATCCCTCTATACTTCTGTGACTTTATGGTGAGACAATTCCTCAATACTGACCTTTTTCCCAGAGAGGGAGATTTTTGGGGGATTTTTTTTCCTAAATTATAATTTGGCTTCTTCTCAGGTGTCTGGAGTAGGATACAATGGGTGTGGTCATGTAAGCATTTCTGGCCATAATCTGACACCAAACACCAACTTGTCTGTCACAAGAGTTGTTGAGGTAAGACCTGCCTAGTCACTGTGACCTGTTCCAGGCTCGTGGTCAGAAGAGATGAGTGAAAAGTGGGTGTGCAAATAAAAGTGTTCCCAAAATAAGTTGGAGTGAAAAACGAAAACTTTTACTTTGCACTAAAGGTACTTGAGGCAGACAACTCCTATTTTAAAAGTACACACTCGCGAGATTTCCAGGGGTGCCACTTTAGTTCTAGTCTTGGTGTTCATAGTTCTGAATTTGTTTGTTTCTTTCCTAGGTTGGTTATCTTTGTAACAATGCTCAAATTCAAGATGGATCCCTTTTTGGCCAACCAACAGAGGGAGCCCTCATAGCAGTTGGAGAAAAGGTATTACTGGCCATTTTATCTGTATTAGAGCTTCACATGTTGCAGTATTTGCCACACAAAATGGTGTTGTCCGATATTGAGATAAACACGAAGCTTTTCCAGTATGTGATCAAACTCGATAATCTGCACATCTTTTTTTCTGAATAGCTTGGTATTGATGACCCAAGAGGAATGAACTCACGCACTGCCGAAATTCCTTTTAACTCAGAGAAAAAGTGGATGGCCGTTAGATACAAGCAAAAGGTGAGAAGTCTTAGAGAAAGGGTCTGACGACAAGTTGTCAAATTATCTTGACATAACCTACTGACCAAGCTTTTAAACAAAGAAATAACATAACAGGTTGATAATATCCAAAAACCTCTACCCAATAATTCCATATCCCATGCAGGATAATTCAGAAATGTATTACGTGAAGGGAGCACCTGAGAGAGTGTTGCAGCAGTGCAGATCATGCCACAGGCAAGGTTCTCTTGTTCCTCTGACAGCAAGAGATCTGGAGATGTTTAATGACGCCGTGTCTGCTATGTCATCTAGAGGATTGAGAGGTATTCATCTCGTTTCCATGTTTTTTTTTATTTTAATCTTGTTCTCTCGTACGTACTGAATGTCGCCGAGAAGAATTCCCCACTGTGTTCCCAGCTCTACAGAGATCCAGCTTCAGATTGGCTCAGAGAGCTACTTTACAGTTTGTGCACATTGGAAGTTTCAGCTCAAATTTTTCAACTTCATAATTTGTAATCTGTGTTCATTTTCTCTATCTTTAACCATAATTGTTCCTTCTTGGTTCATCGTTGCTTCTTTACCCTCTGCACCCTAACATCAGTATGTATATTCTCCATACTGTTCTCTATACATTTCCTAAGACGCTTACAAGGAGAATCTGTTTAACAATCAAGAGCCTTTTTAGTTTGTGATCGTTTCCTTTATTCTCGAGACCTAAATGTTTGATTGGGTGGTGATATCGTAAGGAGAAATTAGATTCAAGTCACTCTTAGAGGTCACATTCGAAGTCCTCCTCGTTCCTACTTGGTTAAGAGCTGTTTTCAACTGAGTGTTGAAAGTGATCCTGGGTTGGTTTGGTTTTGCTTTCCTTCGCTCTGTGATTGATCTAGAAAACTCGCGGCACCATCTCATCCAATCGAATGCAAAATTGAAACACTCACCTTGGTCACCTGCGTTTCCCACGCGTCAGCAGTTTTCAAGTGCGTATCGAAAATGATCGTGCGTTGCTCTGTGATTGGTCTATGAAACTCTCGCCACCGTCTAAACCAACCGAATGCAAATTTAAGACCTCTCAACTTGGTCACCCGCGTTTTAGGCACTCTGCCTGTTTTTTTTGCTTTGATTTCTCACAATTGGTCAATGATAACGGTAACCTTCTTTGTTCTAGTCGTTTATAATCCAAAATAATCTTCCTCCGTAATCATACTGTTACCGTACACTCATTTAATTCCTACCCCAATCGTCTCTAGACGTATCATTATGGAGCTATGCACAGAATATTAGACGGTGCTAAGAAAATTTACCGTTTTGGGGAAGAGAGTTGTTTACTTTCTCACTTACTATGTAACTTTCATTATATATGTGTCTACCAAACTGCCCTGACCATGCTCCAACTGTTCATTTTAACTTTGAAATTTTCCAGAATGAGACTAAAAGCAGCCTTAGTTTCGTTTGCTTGTTTGTTTATTTATTTATTTATTTATTTATTTATTTTCAGTCATAGCCCTTGCCATGGGAACTGATCTACAACAGTTGTCATTCCTGGGTATCATGGGTTTGTTGGACCCGCCCAGACCAGGAGTCCGTGAAGCTGTGCATACACTGTTAGAGAGTGGAGTACATGTCAAAATGCTGACAGGAGATGCGCGGGAAACTGCACTCACCATAGGTAACTGTAAATACAGTATTCTTTAGTAGAGTGTCTTCATATGGTTATGTGATTGGTAAAGAAAGTTCCCGCCACATCGTCAACCAATCAAATTTAAAAAAAATAAACTCAGTTGAAGCTTGTCACTTGCGTTTTCCCGCGCTTTGCGCCTTGTGCTTCTTTGAGTTCTCATTTGCTCCTTGTTATGTTTTCCTTTGCGTTGATTGGTTAATTTATTTACTACTAGGGCTTTGGATTTGTTTGTACGATTCTCAATTGAAATTCGATCAAATTAAAAATACGTTTCAATACTTTCTTTGAGGTAGCTGATGCTATGAACAGGTAGCCTCAGTACCGTTAGCTCTTCACGAACGTTTCCCGCGGGAAATAATTAAGCCTTGAGCAACGCGAGCCGGCGAGAGGTCTGGAAAGGGGTCCAACACTGTAGTGCCAGACCCCCACTAAAACTTTCTCCGCCTCGTCTCAAATCCTTCAGCGGAGAAATGCCCGTCTTGCAGCGCTAATAATGATGGCATGCTCCAAGGCTAATAACAGGCGAGGTTGACTGACGTGTGACTTCTCTTTGCGATTCTTATATAATATGTTGCGAACAGGTTATTTGAATAGAAAAGCTCATCAACTATAGGCTGTACTCTTGTTATTACACCAAATTCTCCTGGCTAATTCAGAAGGAAGTTTGAGGCAGTTAGAGGGGAGAATTACTCATTTGATCTTGGGAATGAAAGGGTTCAATTGTTTTTCTTCCAGCGGAATTATTAGGAATTCATGTCAAAGGAAGGTTGACGCTTTCGGGAGAAGAACTAGAAACAATGGATAGCTTACAACTAGGAGGCGCCATAGAGCAGGTAAAGTTAGGTGGTTATACATGTCCTGCTCTTTGGTTTTAATGGTCTTGATCATGTTTTTGATTTTGGTTTGTTGATCCCTCTCAACAGGTATCCGTATTTTATAGAGTCAGTCCCAGACATAAAGTTGCCATTGTTAAGGTAAATTAAAGAACGATTTGTAGACTCTTTATCCCTTCATTCAGCGTTTCTGTACATCACCGGAATTTTCTGCGTGTGACATCAGGCGTAAGAGCAATTTTCAATTGAGTGTTGAAAGTACTGCGTGTCTTTTCATTGGTTTTACTCCGCTACGTTTTGTGATTGGCTCAGAAAACTCACGCCACTTTCTCAACCAAGCAGATGCAAACTTAAAATCGAGTGACAGTTGACATTTATTCACATGGAGTTCCCTTTGGCTCCTTGAGCTGTGCGACTCTTTTTAGTTGATGAGCGCCTAATTCCAGTTTACTCTTTTGCGTAACTAATTACCCACATTCCCCCGTAGGCTCTACAGCAGCGTAATCACGTGGTGGCTATGACTGGTGACGGCGTAAATGACGCAGTAGCTCTGCGCCGGGCTGATATCGGAGTAGCTATGGGCCGAGCGGGGACTGATGTGAGTAAGGAAGCGTCAGATATGGTGTTGGTGAATGATGACTTCTCTACCATCCTGGCCACTATTGAGGAAGGCAAAGGAATATTTTATAACATACGCAACTTTGTCCGCTTCCAGCTAAGCACGTAAGTACGAGTTATATCTCGAATGCGTTCTGGCCGAAAAGAATTTCGTTAAATGACCTTGGAAACAGAGTTGCATACCTGATTGAAGATGCCTCGGCTTGAAAAAGAGGTTGAAGAACACTCTAGTCCATCTGCATTGAATTAATCACAATGTCATAATTTGTTTTTCCATGTAGGAGTATCGCTGCTATATCGTTGATCACAATATCGACGTTTCTAAAGTTACCCAATCCTCTGAATGCCATGCAGATTTTATGGATTAACATCATTATGGATGGACCACCAGCCCAGAGGTGAGAATCAGTATTTCTTCGTTGTTGTACTCTGACTAAATTTGTTGTTGTACTCTGACTAAATTGTTCTCACTCAGCCCGTGAGAACAATTTATAATATATCTCAATGTGCGGGTTCAAGTTCATTCAAACCGGGTTTCTGACGGTCTTCCACCGCCTATAAGACATCTTACCACAGACTGTTGAGCCTGCGAGCAGGTTCTCTTGCACGGCTGCCTTAGTATCACACAATAGGCAGCCGCTTATGGAAAAAGTCATCGAAACTGTCAGTGGAGAGGAAGTTACCACGCTAAAATTTTCCGCTCGACTTCTTCCTGCTAACGAGGTCTTATTCCGTTCTTTGTAGTCTTGGCGTGGAGCCAGTTGATCGGGACGTCATGAATAAACCCCCACGGAATGTCAAGAACCCAATGATTACCAAGACCCTGATATCCAACGTTCTTCTCTCTGCGAGCCTGATAGTGACTGGTACATTGTGGGTCTTTTGGAGAGAGGTAAGGTCTCAATCCTTGAGCTCCCATTACTGATTACATTGGAGCATCCCCTCGCAATTTCAATAAGTTTCTCGGCAAATCTTGATAAAACACCAAATTCTTTTGAATAGTTTGCAAGGAAATGTAAATTAGCTTCAAGGGAAAATAAGTAATCAGGTCTTGGAAGTTAAAGGATACGGTGCTGTCACCCGCGCTACGTGATGTGTTTTGTCCGTTAGGCGCACTGTGTACTTGCACTTGTTAATTTAAGTCGTCACTAATGGAAAAAGCTCTAAAACTCTCATAAACCTTTTACGAGGAAAAATCAATGTATTTTTTCCTGAAATTCAACTACAGTGTGAATGCAAAACTTACGACTGAACCTTTCCAGAGTGGGATTTTTGTAACTTGGAGAGGCAATAAGCAGGCCCTGACTAAGATCTTTCAAATGCAATCAGACTACGCTTCTAACAAGTCTTTGGTCTATCGGTGGCCTAACTAAAACCTCTAGTTTAATTTGGGAGAAAAAGTGGCCGTTTTAGTACGGTTTTGATACCTCCTTTCTATGGTTGAGAGACCCTAACCTATTGTCTTCCACTAGAGAGAGAGCGGGTTGTTTCTCGTATGTGTTGAACACTTGCTCTGGTGCAAATTGTTTTCCATCTTATCTGTTGTAGATGAGAGATAACGTCATCACTCCGCGTGACACCACCATGACATTCACGTGCTTTGTGTTCTTTGACATGTTCAACGCACTTAGCTGTCGTTCTCAGGTTTGTACGTCATTTTTTTTTTCTGTACTTGCCAGTCATTTACAGGTTCACACTCAAATTCAACGTGAAAGCTTAACCTGTAAAAGCTTGGCTGACAGCATATGAGGGTTACCGGAGTCGACTCCATATTCTAAATATTGGGAATCTCCTGGGTCTAATCCCATCCTCCATATGTCTGACACCTCTGTCCGGAAGTGAATCGGGAACATCGACCACCAGTGGACCGTTACTGAATTGTGTCCCTGTTCCTTGTGGAGGGTCCGTCAGGTTTTCGCAGTCAGGTGCACAACTTTTGAAATGCGCGTGCGCGGGAGTTTTAGGGGGATCAAGTATCGCAGGAGATGGCTCAAGTAATTGCCAGTTCTTGTGGGTGATTTTTTTTTTTTTTTTCTTGCAAGTTTTGGCTGGTTTATAGTGTCATCCTAACACTGATCTGACCACTTTCTACCATTGAATGACAGGTGAAGTCTATCTTTCAAATTGGTTTCTTCACCAACCGTATGTTCCTGTACGCTGTTGGCGGGTCTCTCATGGGACAGATGTTAGTTATTTACTTTCCCCCTCTTCAAGCAGTGTTTCTCACCGAAGCTCTACATTGTACGGATATTTTGTTGCTACTTTGTGTAGCCTCTTCTGTTTTTCTCGTGGACGAGATTAGGAAAATGGTGTTAAGAACGCTTGCAAGACGCAAAGAGCCTCCGAAGGACTTCCAGTTTTTTGTTTGACAAGTGGAGAGTTATCTCAAGTACTGGAGTAAAACGCTGGTGTTAATTGGACGGGTTAAACAATTTAAAGTTCAAACTAATTCGTAGCAGATGAAGAGAAGCGTCGATTTCTGTTTCAGTCGAATCTACTTTAATTATGTGAGCCCGTGGTGGTACGTTTTTGATCAGTGGGGTTGCGCAGCAACATAGGCTTCCCAATCAATCTTCTGACGAATGGTTGTCGATCAAGCAATGAGAAATAGTAACCTTAGTTAATGACTGCAAATGTCAATGGCTATGGTAAACCATTGGAAACCTTCCATGGAGTAATTGAAATTTTGTGTACACTTCTGGTATCCGTTTACCATTTCTTGTCTCACTTTAGACCTCGACTCAACAATAGTCTCCCACTGGTTTCTATGCCTTTCTCAAAATAGTTCTATGCAGATGAGAAATCATTTTCAGATGGAGAAATGAAAATCCCTCAAGGTAGATCACGTGGTCAAGTTTGTCCAAGGCTCCTTAGCTGTTATTGTAAATGAAGTATCTGTAATCAGGTCTCGCGAGATGTTGTGGATTATATTACGTGCGGTGATCCAATAATAAAATGAAATTGTAAATAGACAGAAGGGTGGAAAATTACTTACACGATTTTATTTCTTTATTTCGCGCGTTGTCTCGCGTTAAGGACGTGTATCAACCCGTTCGTTTAAGTTCAGAAATCTCCCGGAGAGCCCGAAGTATTATTTTTAAATTAAGATATAGCAAAAATGAAGTTTTTGGGTGCAAGGACCTTACTCCCTTATCGATAAAAGTGCAGCGGTGGAAGAGTAGAGAGGTTTATATTACTTAATAGCGGCGATTATGCTGTTTGATTAAAACATGGATTTTCTTTGGAGGTCGTGTTCTTTCAGTGAGGAAGGGTGGGACTACGATTTGCTACTGAGCACCTGAGCAAACGACAAAGTACTTCGAACTTAAACGAACAACATTAGACTTTCTTACGAGTGAAAAAATAACAAAGAATCAGGCAGTTTTAAGTACAATGCAGGCCCTCATAAAGGACACTTTTGGGTGCGTAACTAAGACTAGCCGCTCACGAGAATGGTTTTCGACCAAGTGTGGAAAGGGGAGACGGCCGTATAGGTGGTTTGCAACCAATCTCCAGAGACACAGGTAACAATGGTGAACGGAACAAATGCTGGTGGACGAACAAAAGTAGCTAATGAGATATCCATTGTTTACGTCCACCAACATGGCGGCCATGACGTAACGTGCAAACCACCTATACTGAGCCCGACTCGAATTTTGAAGGTTTTTTTCGGATTAAATCACAGTCTCGTTATCTATCGCCGATAGCACTGACCCACGAATGAACTAACTCGATTTGATTCATATGACCTTCACCCATTTGAAAGCCATTTACGTGATCAGTTTCCGTTACGGATCCTCATTTTTTATTTCTTTCTCGTTTCATATTCAGTCAGTCACCTTTTACTAAACAGTTACAGTTACTGCTATTGTTCATTACAAACCTAATTGGCATACCCTTTTTTCTCGAAAATATTTACAAAATATATTTGCAATTTGTTGAAAGTATTTGTGAGTAGATTCATGTTCCAGCCAAGTCATTTTGAATTTCAGTGAAAGCAGAAGTGAGTTTCTGCAGGCGTTTCTCTAAAGTTTTTTTGGTCAGTGCATTCTCTTGTAGAAGTATGCGCATCTCATCTTCCACTTCCGAGACCTGCAAAAGATATAGAACAATAGATTGTATTAATAATTTCATCTCGATTTCTTCCAAATAAAAAAAAGGAAACGAAAAACATAACCTTTCCGTTTTTTTTCTTCTTTTCTTAGCATCAGAACAAATTACTGGTACTTCAGTTTAAAGGCAAGGGGACACATATCGATACTTGATGGGTAAATGACGCAGCGATAATTCGTTTCTTGTTACATGATGAATTTGTGAGAGAATTTGTCCCTGCAACAAAACTATTTTTCCCCAAGAAGCCGCCCAAAATCCAAATTAATTGAATTTCTGCAAAGATCGCAGTGTTGAAACGAGTCCAAGCGACTTGGTCTTTTCGAGCAGAGCTCAATGTCGCAGCTTGATGGCGCCTAATGCGTTCTGACCATAAAGACTATCAGTGTAAAGTCCCAAGGTTTAGAGGGGTTCATCCCTACCAGACTCTGATTTTCTTTGCACCAAAACATCCTGTCACCTTGTGCCTTCCGGGCCAAAGGTGCGCGACTTTTTCACGCTAGCGTTTGATTTCTGCAGAATGAAACCCATTTGGATTTTCATAGAGCACTGCCATATTTTTAAAGAAACACGAAACAGCCATGATTCAGCCGAAGAAAACGTGCCTTGGTTGTGCAATAGTAGTGATGATCAACATGATTTTCGGTTTTCTTTCCTTACCCTATTATTTGCTCGTTCTATCTCCTGCTGGTTTTCATTGGTTAGTGTCTGAAACTGTTGCTCGTGCGCCCGTCGTTCTTGTTCTAGCTGTTTGCGGAAAGCATCATCACATGCTTTTAATCTCTCTACGGCGGAACTGAGCGTTTTGAAAGAGACAAAAGTCGTATGGTTATAAAAAAAAAAGTAATAACAAATACATCAGGTGGCAACCTGGTCAGAAACATGTCTACATGAGCGTCAAAAGGAATTCAGGATTGCTTTGGTTTTGTATCTAGTTTGCGATTTTCTCTCAACCAATCGCATGCAAACTAAAATCAATCACCTTTCAATCACTCAATTTTTCCCTAACTTCTTGACTTAATTTTCTCTGTTGATTTGCTGATGAAGTGACTCTCGCTTTGCTTCATCAACACTTAATTCTATGCACTCTAAGTTTCCTAGAGTTCTTGGCTAACAATAAATATAAATCAAACAACAGGCCTGAAATTTTTTTCAGGTCTGATTTTCACTATTGCTCAAATAGTGCTTTACTGCGAAGGATCGTGCTCATATACGTAAAATAAATATAAAAACAATACGAAGAAAGCTTTCGTCTACCAGCAAAAAAAATTCTGAGTGCTTACTCGGCCGCCTTCACAGCTTTGTCTCTCTCTTCAATCAAAGTGTTTTCCTTTACTTTAAAGTTATTTCGCATCTCAAGAACTTCTTTCTCCAGCTTTCCTATCAGTTCACTCTTTTCTTGCCATTTGGTTTTCAAAATCCTATTAGGACAGATGACATTTAGATCCTAAGTAACAAGTACAATTTTACATTGAAAAGCTTCCACTTACCTAAGCTACCGTTGACCAACACAGGAGGTGAAACATCACTCATAAAGTTGAGAAACTCGCAAATTCGTAACTTCTTATATACTTTAAATATAAAATGAAGTAAGGCGAAACTCTTCCGTCTTCCTAAAATGTACCTGTGTCAGCTTTTTTGGGGAAATTCAGTTTATTTCACAAGCGCAATACCTGATGACATACCTGTGATTTTCCTTACTGGTTTCTAACTCTTCCTGTGTTTTCCTCAGTTCTTGTTTGAGTGATTCCTTGCGGTCTACGAGTCCATCCAATTGTTCCTTTAACGTTTCAGCAAAAACAACAATTTTTAGCAAAATAGAACGCCTTTTGACGGTGTCTCGTGAAACAAAGCTCAAGGCTATCTCGACAACCAATCAGAACAACGTAAATATCAAGAGGAGCCAATAAGAATTCAAAGAAAATACAGGTACGCGGCTTCAAGTGCGAGAGAACTTAAGCGCTCGCTCTGCGACTAGTTTGGCAATGCATCTGATTGGTTTAAGTGGCACGAGATTTCTGGACCAATGAAATTGACTCCTTTGGACTCTAATCTGAACCCTTTTTTTTCAAATGATCGGAAAGCAAAAGACTTGCCACGAGTCATAGCAAATGAGGTTTCACCCTTCAACTAACAGAGAACCTTACCTGTAACTCGTGATTCGTTGATGTCTCAGCAGCTAGCTGTTCTTCAAAGTTTTTCTCGCGTGTTTTGCTGTCTTCATTCCACTGGCGCAGGTCAGAGTCCTGATCTGCAATTTTCTAAAAAAAAGATAAAATTGTCATATATCACCATTGACAAGGGATGTATAGTTACTACCTGTGTGATTAAGGACTAACCTGTTTGAGCTTCCTGATGGAGTCCGTTTGATCCTCTATAACTTTGGCCTTAATAGCAATTGTTTCATTAGCACTCTGAAAGAAGAAGGGTGAGTGGAAACTTAAAAAAAAAAAAAAAAAAGGGTCAGCTGCAAGTTTGCGATAGGGATTTTAGTGGAACATCAGAGCAACTTCAATATTCGAAAGATTCTACACCAATGAAGCAACCAACATTAAGTATTAAAAGGCTCAAAAACGCATAAAGGAACGTGAAGACGATTGACTTGTTTCATCAAATTAACCACAGCAGCCGATAACGATAATATACAAAGAAGGAGCCAATGGTAACCAGACTTCTAACGTAGGAGGCCCTCAGCGACCGTGTCGCGATTGGCCTTTGTTTTGCATCTGATTAGTCGTGAGGATAGCGCGAGTTTTCTGGACAATCGCAGAATGCAGAAGAGCAAAATCAGCGCACTCCCGGATTACATCCAACGCCCAATCAAATGTTGCTCTATATCTTTCCTTACCTGGCATTCCTTTTTCAGTTCACTGACTTCAGCAGTTAGCGCCTCTATGCGAGCCTCCATTCTACCACGATCCTGAGCAAGGGACGATCCTGTTGACAACAAACAGCACATCTCTTACTCAGTACCAATTACTCAGTGAAAAGGTAGGCTTTACTGCTCACGTTTCCAGTACCTTGTTGGGCAAGCTCCTCGCTCCATAGTTTTCTCTCAGTTCTCAGGCCTTCAATAACTGACAGTTGGGCTCGTATTTGAGCTGTCAACTTATCTTTGTCCTAAAAACAAACACCAAAATATCTACAATCTCAGACAAATTAAATGGAAGATTTGGCCACCTCACTGACCCATGATTGTCTCTATGAATGGCCAGGCTTTTAACTCATATATACATGAAAGGATTTCGTCTTGACCATGAGTCAGAAACAATCTTTAAAAAACAAAAGCTAACTCCACATTTAAATTACGAGCTTCGTTGCTGAAACAGTTAAGGGTCAACCTTTCGCTATACGAATTAAAATTGCTTTAAGAGCCCGTCAAGTATTCACACAATCAAGACAACCATTTTGCGTTTCAGTTTGTGGCAGAAATGTTCAAACAAAAAATAGCGTCTGCCCCATGTGTCTGATGTTGACACTTACCTGTTCTAGGGCTTCCAGTCTTGTCAACTGCTTATTAGTCTCCTTCAATTGTTCCTCTAAACTTTGTATTCTTTCCTACGAAACAAGACAACATCATTAACATAGCTTTACAGACAACTCCGTTGCACATACTTTTTTTCCCTTAGATTTGCCTTACAGTCAGATAAAACCGACTGGAGGTTAACTCTAGCCTTGGGCTTTTACACAAGAAATTCAACTTAGAAATTTTTTTTTATAAATTTAAATTCACATCTTTATAAGAGCAACCGGTCTTGATTAGGTTAGGACATTATGGTATAGGGAACACTGCAATATCCCTGGGATGATAAATTTTCCCCAATGGGTACATCTGCATCGATAATTGCGGCCATACCTTGTACTCTACGACAACTTCTTGCCTCCCTCGCGACAGCTCACTAATTCTCCCACGTTGTTCTTTCACCATCTATTTACATATTAACAAATAAAAAGATCAGTGGTTGCCACAGGCAACAAAACTAAAAGACAAGCACAGAGAGCGTTTAAGACTGTTCATCCGCAAAGCGAACGAAGCGTGTCCAATTTTTGTCGTCCATCTCTCGAAGTACACCGAGCGCGTCCGACTCCCATCGACCGATCGCCGAAGAACATAAAGGGTTTTGAAAACATTCTTCCCACAAAAAAAAAAAACACGAGTAATTAGAAATATTTTGCAACCTTAGTTAAAACATGAAAAAGTAACGTCGCTCATACAGGTCTTGGGACTGAAATATGAGCAGCTTCAGAAAACGTGTACACTATAAATAAAAGGAAAAGAGGAAGTATATACCGAATCGAAATATGGCGTCCAAGTTCTGGACTCACTAGCCTCGTCTTCACGTGGAAACATAAAAGGATTATCACATGCGCGAGAATCCAGTGAGTCCAGAACGATGGCAGTTCAAATTGGGCGCCATATTTCGATTCGGCGTATGTCCCCAACAACCAGCTTAAATAATGACTTTTTAATAAGAACTTACCGCTGTAAGCTCATTGACCATATTAGTTGCTTTGCTCTCCTTCTGTTTTATCATGTGTAGAGCCTCTTTCTGTTGCGCACACTCATCACTCACTCGTTCAAATGCGTCTTGCAGCTATTTTGAACAGAGAAATGGAAAAGGAAATGGAATCAATCTTGTTACTAGGTCTCTCGCAAGTTTTTCTCCATTCAAAGTATTTCGGAACTGGGCAACAAGAGTAGAAATTGTAGATAGATTTCTAACCAAGTTTACTGAATTGGAGTGTGAACGCCAAATTTATCTCAGATTTCTTTCATTTTTCTCCTTATCCTTCAAGGAAACCGTAAAAAAGGCGAGATGGATATCTCCTAATCACGACATACGGAAGTACTTTGATAGTTTTCGAAGTTTAATTCTTGCTAGTTTTTGTTGTTGTTATTTAGACCTCACACGAATTCCCAGTAATCTACAGAGTGTCTATTAGCGTTACAAACCTCGCTGAACTTATTAGCTTCAATCTGTAGACCCATTCTGAACTCGTTCTCAAGTGCAGCATAATCCAGATCGCGTTTGTTCAACCTGTAATGGAGTGAAGACAGGAAGGTGTTGGATGTCTGTCTAGTGCGAAGGATTCGAACCGACAAGATTCGAGACTTGGATCCTCTGATTTAGCAGTTGCACACTCTACCAACTACGTTACAGGCAAGACAGACAAATGCTGAGGTTCATATAGCGATAGACGTCCGGCACAATGCATTACATGTGCTCAGTAACCAGACAGAAAATAAAACTTCTTAACACAATTTCACCTCTTTTTTACAATGCCATCCCAGCTACTCGCACAAGGGTACTCAGAAAATCAACCAAGAAAGCATTGCAGGTGGTTACTTAATCAAAGAGAAAGACTTGTGAAAAAGGGCGAGTCTGAAAAATCTAACGTAAATTGCTCATGTTCGTGATTTTCAATTCACTTTAATCTTTTTATCCTCGGCCATTAGATACTTCCCCTTGATTCCTTTCCGCATGGTTTGTGTCTTTACGTCAAACCCATGTAATCTTTTGTAGTCTCCGGCTTCTGGGTAACTAAAGTTGTACATGGCGCCGGAAAATATCCCGAAAACTTGTGACGTGATAAGATAACGAGCTTTTATCAGCAGCGTTGTTATACTACAGACTGAGAACCTTAGTTCGCTTGGGTCGCCTTTTATTCACTAGTGGTCAGGACTATCAAAAGGCTACAGACCACGGTCACTTGTCGCCAGTTTCTTCCTTACTTGTCTTGATATTCTTTAATTATCTGCTGGTGAAGACCCTCTTGCTTGGCAGCCTCCCGGTCTACTATTTCCCGCATCTCCTTCCCGTCCACTCGCACCAGGCCTTCCACCGCCTTCCTGCCATCAAGGAATAGTGATCACTAAGATTTGCGTGAAATTATCGGTTTAATCATTACACCATTTAAGACTCGTTGAGAACTATTTTCTCCTGACTGAGAATATGGTAAAATTAAAGAAAAAAAATGAAGGAAATCCAGAGGAAAACAACTTTGGTATATGTTACTGCAGGACTCTAATGTACTGTTATGATATAATTTGCCTCTTAACTAGTTTACCTGTGTTCCTGCTCTCTGTTGGCGAGGAGTTCCTGTAGTTGGTGGACCTGGCTTTTCAGTTGTTTCACTGAGTGTTTTGACAGTTCACACTCTTTTGTTAAGGCGCCTACTTTCATCTGCTCCTGCTGAAGTTGTGTGACCTTAAAAACAGCAGAACTATTAAAAGGACTTTGGTGAAACTCACCTTGTAGATGTTTAAACTCCTTTTGGTGAGTTTTACTAACCGATTGACATCGTTTTCCTGACATTTCTGATCTCTGAGGCCACATTTACATTAGCAAGCTCTCGGGAGCAATTCAACTTGACAGTAAAGCTCTTGGAATTGCACTGGTTTCCTTAACTATGGTTTGTGATTAGTATAGATAATTTGCACCACGCTTTCGGCAACCATTCAGACACTAGGCTGAAATCAGTCGCGGGTTGACAACCCGCGTTTTCCCGCGCTTCAGACAGTTTGCTCAGTGGCATTTGCTTCAAGTTCTGATTGACTCCTTGTGATACTTCTCTGTTCTGATTGGTCGACGTGACTTTTTTGCTTTCGATTTTAAAACACTTAGTGGAAAAGCGCCGTAAAGCAAACCGGTTACGATGGCGCAAAAATTCTAAGGAAGGAAAGAAAAATGACAATAAAAATAAAAACTAAAACAGCAGCTTTGATCGAAGCCTATACAATAATTTGAAACGCAAACTAGGTCTTGTCTGATCACTACAACTCCCGGAAATTCATCATCTAAAAAAAAAAAAGAAGGAACTGACTGGAGTTAGAGTGGATAACGTACCGCTTCAGCATGTTGTTTAATCTTTTCAGTCTCCATCTTGCTAGTGGCTTGTTCCAGGGCTCGCAGTGCTCTTTGCTGTTCTTCTTCATTTTCCTTCAATCTCTTTACCTCTTCAGCCAGCTCGACATCATGGATCTAAAACAAAATTGTAAAAATCAGGAGCTTTTGTGCAACACGGAAAGCTTGAATGACTTTGGTCGTCCTCCATGGGACGAGCAATTAAAAAAAAGCTTCGCCTCACGGTCTGATTTTTTTTTTTTGTCTATTTACTCCTTTTCTTTTTCGCTTTATTTCACAAGCTGTAAATGAGTCAAAGGTCGGCACTCGAACTAACGCTCACACCTGTAATTCATTTAAAGATTTCTGTAAAGAATCCTTAGTTTCCTTCTCTTTGAGCAATGCACGCTTCAGGCGACAGCTCGCCGCAAGAGAAGCCTCTCTTAGTTTCTTCTCCTCTGCCTCTATAAAGTAGAAACACAAAAATACAAGAAAATTGGAAAAGATAGCCGGGGAACTCGATAGTGAGGTTCATAACTGATATTGAAGATACAGAAAAAGGTTAAGCCCTTCGATAATCATTCTTACACACAAGTAACTCGGTTACCTATCACATTAGAGCAAACCGTAAAAGAAAAACAAGAGAACGAAAAAAAAATCGTTCCACTCTCTGTTGTGAAATCGGTATGGTTATGTGACCCGCACTTTTTGTAAGACAATTTCCCTGTGTTTTTAATTTTCCTGGACGATGGAGAAACAGACGTCCAGTTGACTTCAGATAATTTTTTAGGAGACATTCAAAAACAAATGTGCCGAGGTAGTGAGGCATTTAATACTGTTTCTCTGACTTGGAAAATTTCTCACTACTAGAAGTCTTCACATGCCCGAAACTTTCAAATTGAAGGAAAACACATGTCAATTCTTTCTGATCCAAAAAGTAACAAGAAAAAGCACCCAAACCTCTCTGTTGAAGCTCTTTGATGGCTTCAACCATCCGCCTTGCAGCTTGTTCAGCTTTCCATCGTCGCTCGCGCTCAGAGTCCAGTTCTTGAATGAGTGACTGCCGAGTAAATTTCATAGGAAAATTCATTACTTGACAAGGGAATTCCGCATTAAATTGCATGCGAAAACCGATGTAG
Organism: Stylophora pistillata; assembly: GCF_964205215.1. Taxonomy (NCBI): domain Eukaryota; kingdom Metazoa; phylum Cnidaria; class Anthozoa; order Scleractinia; family Pocilloporidae; genus Stylophora; species Stylophora pistillata. The sequence goes on along the minus strand of NC_142521.1, from coordinate 15,865,943 downwards.
CAAGAATCGCGAAGCGATGAGTGCGATATCGGTTTTCAAGTGCAATTTAATGCGGAATTCACGAGTGAAGTAATGGATTTTCCTTCAATCGCATAACTGAATAAAAATGAGAAAAAAAAAGGAAACAGCATCACTTAAAATTTTTATGTTTACGTAGATGCGAAACAATATCACTTAGCCTCGTTTTCAGCTCGCAATTCCACGCTAAGTACCTCGTTTCGTTAACCAATCAGAATGTGAGATTTTATTCAATGATGCGATTCTACCTTAGTGAATTCAACAAGGAAACTATAGTAGATTGAGGGGAGAAGTACTTATCAGATCTTTTTAGTCAGAGGCTCAAAGAACTGAAAAAAAAAAGACCAAGTCTAAAATTCACTGACCAGGAAAGTTTCGTCATCTTTTGGATCCCTAACAGGTCTTCCCTTCAATGCAGCCTTGCCTTTTATCGTAAAATTTCTCACTTGTTCATCCGATGGTGATGTGGAGCTTGTTGACCCCACAGCAACATGAACCGCTGGCTTGGTTCGTGTCTTTGTCTGCCCTGGCTTCTTTGAAACTGGAACGCGTTGAGTTCTTTTCGCTTTAGGTGAAAGTTGAAATTTTTTTCTTTTGTCAGGCTGTTCAGTTGATTCAAAATCTTCTGAAGGGCTATTATCTGAGAACAACGACGTCATGTTATGATACAATTGTACTCTTTCACATGAGACTTAATAGCGTGCTGGCCGGACCAACACTCAGGGTCTTAAAATAATTGAGAAGAATTTGCTACCTTTCTATAACATCAAGAAATGGTTAGATATTCTAGTCTTCTCGGATAGGGACGAATAAATGGAGGTCCCGTCTCCTGCAGGGTTGGGGTGGGAGACGTTAATTTCCTACACACGAGATTACTGTGTGATGGATGTCCTCCCCTGGGGTGGGATAGGTGGGAGGGTGGAGTAGCACGAATTGTTCCTATGTTCCTTTCTAGTCCTCCCCCACTGCAAAACTTAATGCAGTGAAAATGGACTAAATTAAATTGGTCTGTTTTTCTTTAGGGATAGAGGAATTTTTGGCAAAAGAGAATGGGATGAAAACAGATTGAAACGAGACATACCACCGAGACAGTATCTCTCTCCTTCCCCATTCAAAAGAACATTTTACATTTGTTTCCCCCCTAATAGGGAGAAAGTAGACTTCAAATATTTGTTTTATGTGTTTATCTGTGCATGTACACATCTAAACTGGTATTAGCGCATTTGCAAAACTGGCTGCCTGCCTCCTTAACATCTGAAGTTAAATAGCACCCTATCACCCTTTCTTTCTTCAATAATTCACAATTCACCTAATGTATGTGATGTGGTCAGGATAAGGGAATACAACCTTGTGTTATTTTGGCTGGTACCTAAGGACTTGAACACCACCAAAAATGAGGTACATTTTAAAGTTTAGACGAGATAAATGGTACCATCCTCCTGATTCAAACCTACCACGCTCTGCACTTGGCTTTCTAGTCTGCCTTGAAACCTGCACTCTTTCCTACAAAAAGAAAATCATCATTGATTTACACTCCATTAAACCATCCTTTTTTTTTTAAAAAAAATCTTACCACAATAGTAAGTTTGTTGACCTCTGTTAATTCTAATTTCCTTTCCAATACATGTACCATAAGTAATCCTTGCCTTTAAAAAAATAGTTCAGACTATTAAATTTCCCTAAGGGTAATGCTCTCCAACAAGTCACAATGATGTAGGCCTCCACTCATTGTGACATAATCCTCCTTTCTTCTGACTGATCTTAAAATTAAAGTCCTTTGACAAATTCTGGAGATCCCCTTTAGATCTTTAACAGGACTGCACAAGCTATATCCACCAGAAACAGTAATTTCTACATTCTACAAAAACTTGGAGAGCATCTCCTTGTAGTGAAGGATCCCTCCAGGCCAACTAGATCATTTCAATGTCTTCAAGCTCCAGTTGTTTAAAGATTGGACAACTCTATCCAATTCAGGCAGGAATCTCTCTCCAATGGAAATTTCCATAGATTTTGTTATCAATTTAGTTTTTTGTTAGCAATTTATCAGTTGGATACTGTTATCTGCCCCTCAAACAACCGAGCCCAGAATGGATATAGTAGCACGTAACTTACTGTGTTGTGAATCAGACGGTTGAGTTGATGTTCAAGAGTCTCTAAACGCACCTCATGATCAGCTGACAGGCTTACTTTAACAGCTCGCTTCTGCAAAACAAAGTAAAAACTAACAAAAAAAAAACAAAACAAAACAAAAAACAGGAAAGCAAGCGGATGACCCAGTGATGAGAGTGCTTCCCTCCTTCAGGTTTAGTCTGGGTATCATTCCTTCACCTGACACTCCAAATTATATCATTCCAATCTGGGAAATGGTGGCCAAATAACCACCCTGAGAAGCTGCCACAGCCTAAGTTCTTTTTTTTTTTTCTTATTATTATTATTTCAGTTGTCTATCTAGTCCTGGTTCTAGTTGTTCAAAGGATGGATAATGTTATCCAAGGGATGAATTGCCATCCACCAGATAAGTGTCAACAAAACATACTGTGCTATCTGCTGGATACATATTTATCCAGTGGAAAGCATTATCCACCTTTTACCACCCATAGGATTTTAAGCATTAAGATGGTATCAAGTGTTATTTGTCTCTCAACAAAAACAATCCTCTTTTCATCTAAATTATACACAACTAAATTATACACATTAACCAAATTATACATAACTTGATTCATAAGTTTCATAAGTTTTATAAGTTTTATGAAGACATTTGATCCAGTCCCATCCATGATATCAATAGAAGGCTCCTCCATTTCCCTATTGGTCCTCTAAGTCTAGCATAGTATTCATATAAACTTTTGAATTCTCCATAAATTACTTCTGTTAGCCTTGTGTCTACCTCTATTGAAAATCTGCTATTTTAAAATTCCAAGGGTATGTAACTTAGTGCAAACCTCAGTAGGGTTCTCTGTTCTTTTCTCATCTCCAGCATCAGTCTCTGATGACAGAGGTCCTCGTTGCCTAAATCTGTCCAGTGCCGAGTCAATCTTTGGAGTCAAAACTTCATACTTCGTTTCTTTCTGAAAAATGAAAAATCTAAATGTACACAGCTCTCCAGGCTACAATGACACTACTTTTAAAGACAAAGTTAACCTGTACAATCTCAAGAAAATATTAACTATACTTTTACAAAATTTTAGAATTCACATACCATGGGGGTTTCAGAGGAACTTTCTGATTTTAAATATTCCAGGTAGTCATCCATTTCTGTAAATTGTCATTAACAAAAAAATAGTTTTCTTTAAGAGAAAGTCCATCCCAAGAAAATCAGATCTAAAATATAACATTAATGAAAGGAAATATCCCTCTTTTAAGATGAAACAAGATTACTAAAGAGCACCACAAAAATATGGCATTTATCCAACAATTCTAAGTAAATATTACAAGCATCATTCATCTCATTGCTATACACCATCATTGTTCAACATGTATCACAAGCAAGACATTCATGATTCTTTCTTGCTAAAAAGGAGAGAAAGGGGCTTTCTGTTCATATTTGTGCAAATATAAACACCACTGCATCAGAAACACTACAAATTAAAAATAAACACTGCCTATTTAATCTTGTGATTATAGTAACTAACAAAAACAAAGAATTTAACCTGGAATATCAAACATGCGGTCTCTTGTTGCTGCTAGTTTCCCAGTCCTGTCCAGACCATCTAACACTTCCACATTTTTCAGTGAAGCCAGTACACTGGATCGATAATCTGGTATTTCACAAACAGGGTTGGCTTCCCCATACAGTGACAATGTCAACTCTTTCAATATTCTGCAGCCAGCAAGACAGTTAATAAAATGATCCAGTGAACTAAGCTGATTTCCATGGAGATATAAGGTTCTTAAGCTAAAGGAGGATCCATGAATTTTCTTGAGGCCTGAGAGATCATAGATCACATTGTAGGATAAATCCAGCTTGGCTAGATTCCTACAAGAAAACAAATTAATCAAAAATGTTTGAGATGTCAAACCCTCCCTTGCTCCCTTGTAAAACAAATTTCCCAAATCTGTGTTCTTTTGCCACTCCCATCAAAATATACTTTGGCACTAGTAATCTTTTAGTTTTTCCTAAATTTTGTAACAAATCAATTAATTTGCATTTCATTATCATAATGATGTCTAACTAAATATATGCTTTAGATTTTAAGCAATAAATAGAAAGAGAACGATCTCGAATAATAAACAGCAGAAGCTGCAAAGAGCGTGCCTTAAACTTGCAATATCCAGACTACAGAAATCCCCTCCTACCCCCAACCCTCTACAACATCTCAAAAAAAAAAAAAAAAAAAACCATGACCTTAAATTTTCTAATCCTTCTACTACTCGCAGTTCATTGCAGGATAAGTTGAGGGTTTTTAGACTCTTCAAACCACCAAGGCCTTGCATCCTTGTGATGCGATTGGACGACAGGTCAAGGCGTTTGAGGTGCTGCAGTTTTCCAAGGTTCTCTATCACAGAAATGTTGTTGCAGTGTAAATTTACGGAGAGTAATCGTGGATCTAGATTTATGTCAAACAGACTGTTAATCTGTGCATCTATGTAACAGATTTCTTTTGAGAAAGAAGTTGACACAACATCGTAACCACCATCTTCGCTCCTGTCAGCTGCCATTTTGTCATTTCAGCTTGGTCTCAAAATAAGTGAAGTTGGAGTTTTGCTCGTAAATTGTGAGTTTTCGTTAAATCCATCGATAAATTTCACTCGTTCCATCTTAATTTACTTCCTTCACTTCAAAAAAATACCATTAATCATGATGCAGCGGCACTAAAAACACAAAAATTACGTCTCAACCGCTGCAAGTACCCTGTTTTCCCCCCTGTTTAATTAAGCATTGTTTTTCAAAATTGCGCCTTATGGAGTTGTCCGCTGTGCACTACCAACAACTACGTGGTATAACAGTCATGTGGTGGTAAGATTTGTCGTTTGCTCTTCCTAACGGCCCACCTTCAAACTTCAGGACGCAGAATGTTGGAGAAGGTTTCAATCAGTCATCATAGATTAGTTTTTAACATCAAGACCATTTGCATACTTACCACTCTCTTACAATTGTAACTGCACAACTAAAGTGTTTGGAAAAGGGGAAACGCAATATACGGAAGTGTTATGTTTCAGAGCATTTTCGAGCACCTGTCCACTGAGTCAACGGAGAGTCAAAAGTTATTTGGAATTCTATTGGTTTTGCTTTACTGAGCAATATGACTGGTAGTCTGATGGTTTAGGAAATTTGTGCCCACCTACTCCTCCCCACCTCACCCCTACCTTCTTCACTCCTTTAAATCAATCAGTTGGCGAAGTAAACCACTTGGTGATTCGCGTTTACCCTTGCTTAGCAGTTTCCTTGTCTGTTTTACTTTTCGTTCTCATAAGCTGCTTGTGTTATTATACTTTGTACTGAGTGGCCATTGTGGCCACTCCGGTTTTATTTTTAACCCTTTCTCTCCCAAGATTTCAATCACAATTCTCCATACTGTCTGCTTTACGATTCTCGTGATGTTGGTTTGGAGAATTCAGTTAAGGATATACCAAAAATCTCCTAATTGATATATTTTCTTGATTTTCATCACCTTTCTGCTTGATATTATATTGATACGGTGAGGAGAAATTCCGTCTTGGTCACCCGTATGAGTTGAAGGGTTGACTGCAGTAAATCTAAGTGTATTCTTATTTTGATTGACGATTTTACTAAGTTTGTATTTTGAAAAGAAATAGAAGCAACTGTTGAAAATAAACGAACCAAATTTTAGAAACCCATCCTGAATGACCTTGCGTAACTGGCCCTCACTGGCTGCAGTACCTTAAGAAAAGGATTACTTTCTTTTAAAGTAAACTTTAAATCTTTTTCACTCGTAATCTTTTCAAATTACAACGATGTACATGACTTTAAAGTAAACAAAAATTGCGAACCAGTTTTATTTCACCAGTAATGCCATTGCCTTGACACCCAGTAATTTGAGCTGGCGTCAGTTGTGAACAAATGATACATTAAGAGGCAGGAGGGTGATGGGCTCCCGATAGAGGATATTACATGGCCACGCAGAGGTACGAAATTTCTCTTTGAGTGTTGAAAAATAAACACCAATGAAAAACCAAACCTTTTCGCTTTTGTTGCAAAAGGCATGATTTAATAAGTAACCATAGTAACAGTTTTGCGTTTTCGCATGAAAGCTCACCTGGGATTTCATTGGTGTTTATATAATAAGATAAGTTATGAAAAACCACAACTAAAACATTTTTATCGTCATACATGAACTGGTAGGTTAGATGCAAATCAGATGCAAATAGGACTCTCTTCCATATGTGCCCTTACATGAATTGTTAAATTTTCAATTTTTCCTTTATCAACAACATCATACATTAACAATTTGGTAGATATGATAGATAGCTTTATTTTAAATCACACAGCAGCCTAATAAGGCTGAATTGCATGATTATTTACAATACAATATTGGCTAAAAGTATAAATTATATTTACAGAGCATATTATTTACAAGAACAATACACAGACCTATTGTCTACACATGGCTGGTAAATATGTCTGGGAGAAACACTTGGTGCACATTATTTGTTTAACAAACTGATTTATAACATAACCAAAGTAAAGTGCGCACTCTGATTGGTCAATTTAACATCCCCCATTTGCCCATGGGTGTACGCTGCTGACATGAGCAAATGCAAAGACTATTTTTCCACTCGCGCTTGTTTTTTCTGGTCACGTAAGATTTGTTAGATAAAAGGGAACTCTTTAGCTACAATGTATCAATGTTATGTTATAAAACAAATGGTAAACACCACAGCATACACTATTGAGTTATGGATGCACTTGGGAGGTTTGCTAAGCACTCAAGAAGCTAGAGTCGCTCTCGGCTATCGCCTCGAGCGACTCTTACGCTTCTTTCGTGCTTAGCAACCTCCCGCGTGCATCCATAACTCAATAGTGTACGCTGTGTTGTTTACCATTTGTCAATTAAAGCAGATTTGGAATATCTAAAGAAATCATCAGCATCACATATCTACTTTGTTCTCAGAACATACACTTTCTCTGAGTTGACACTAGTCACCAGGATTCGGCCATCTGGCATTTCCGTTGCAAAGTTAACATTTCCTAATTTTGAGGTACTTTTGCCTAAAAAGCGACCATCAAGAGAAAACTTTTGCACCCGAGCATTGTTTCGGTCACAGACCAGAAGACAGTTGAACCTGTCAATATGCAAACCAAAAGGTGCCATAAACTGACCGTTAGCAGTTCCTTGACTTCCGAATTTGTACAAAAATTGCCCCGTTATATCAAATACTTTTATGCTATGATCTTCCATGTCAGATACGAAAAACTTGTCTTTGTAACGTACACAGCTCAGAGGATTTGAGAGTTCTTCCGGGCCGTTGTCTCCAAACGTAAAAATACTCTCACCATCCTTAGTTAGTACATGTATTTTCTTGTTACCAACATCAGTAACAACAATCTGCTCTTGATCATCCATAAAAAGTCCAAATGGTCGGTTAAACTGTCCTTTTCCTGAACCATGTTTTCCAAAACTTCTTATAAATGTTCCAGTTTGAGAACTAAATCGTTGTATTCTGTGGTTGTTTTGATCAGAGACCAAAATTTCATCATCATCAATAAAAATGACATCGGTTGGGAAGTTAAAATGACCATCATAGGTTCCTTCACAACCAATTTTCTGTAGAAAATCTCCTTGATTGTCAAATAAATAAACGCTGTGGTCAAACAAATCTGTCACCGCAATAGCTCCCTTCATATTTACCGTGATACCCATGGGAGCATGCAGTGTGTCACCGCGAAAAAGTTTCAGATCCAGTTCACCGTCTAACACAAGCTCACATTCTTTCACCAGCAAATTTACTGGACAAATGGGCAGTTTCTCACCATACATTTTCACTTCCAAATTGTAAGTTCCAGGTACTATGGGTATAAACTTTAATAGGAATGTTCCGTTTTCATTCTTGTTCACAGATGTTATAATTATTGAAACATCATCAGCAGACTCAACCAGAAACTCAATTTGTTCTGATTGTAAGTCACACATCTCCCCAGAAGATGTCTTTGGGCTCAGTAAAAGCTCTGCTTCTACACCAGCTCGCATAGGTTGATCTATTCCTTGAAGCGTTGATTTCTTCGCATCTACCTTTTCCGTCTGAATGGATCCTAGTATCAGGCCCGCCGTGGAGTCCGCAGTAAATCTCATATATACTGTGTTCTGATGCAAAGGAACTTCGGGATTAATCGCACGCAATTCTTCGAATCTCTGTTTCAAGGTACCTTTGTTTTGCATGACATCCGTGTTTGAGCTTCGTTTCACCATATTATCAGCGAAGCTGACTGCTTGGTTCATTTGCTTGAGTTGAGACAAAATCTCTTGTTTGGCGGAATTGATTTGCTCGAGTCTCTTCGCGCGCGTAGTCTCGATGGAAGTAATCGCCTCTCGCTCGCGCGCACGGATCTGCGTGATCATCCGTTCTGCAGCTTCCGTAACTTCATGCTTAGCTTTTGTAACATTGCTTTCCATCACGGAGGTCGTTTCTTCAAGTTGATGAACTTTCGCATTTAGCTCCTTTATTTTCTCTTGGATGGAATCGGCGTTAGCGACTATATCCAGTTTCTCATCGTGGGCCGCTTTGTCGAGCACTACAACTTCGTGATTTCGGTGATCCGTGGCTATGCAAATGTAGCAAACGCAAGTTTGACACGGAATACAAAAAAATCGCATGATTTCCTTCTCGTGAAACTGCTGCGAACAAAACGGTTGACGTCTTAACAATGCTTCGTAATCTTCTGCCTTAAACTCTTCTACTGAAATCACTTTATGTCCTTCAAACGAAGCCTTCAATACTTCGTGTGCATTCAGACAGTCAGGACACATAAAGCGTCCACAATCGAAACAGTAATGCATTTGAGAATTGTTTCTCCTACACTGTGAGCATGTAATACTCCTTCCATCGCCTATCTGTCGAACTGCAAGGACACTTAACAGACTATTATGGAAGAAACTGGTTGGCAAACTGTCGAAGCGGTTGTCTTTGGGTAAATCGATTGGCGCTTGGCATTCGGGGCATCGATACTTCCTGTTTCTTTGGCTGGTCAGTGCATGTTTCTTGAGACACTCGCAGCAAAATGTGTGAAGGCATGATATAATCTTGGGTTCCTTGTAGGTATCGAGGCAAATCGAACAGGTCACTTGCTCCTGGAGGTTTTTAAAAAAGGACTCCATCGCAACTCGGGTTATCAACGAGCGAAACATACTCGAATTCGAAACACACGCCCATAATTCTTAGAAATCAGAATATATTATTATTGGATTTCCTGACAGCTTATCGTTATCGAGCCAACCAAATATTGAGCAGAATTGACCTCTGCAGTCTGCACAGAAATATAATGAGTTGTTGATTGTCCCGCCTAAACGAATACACAGCTATAGCTAGTAGGATAGCCAAGTTATTACATTTAACCCACAATAGGCAGATATCAGTATTTGCAAATAAATTCCGGTCCAAGTCCTGGGTGCAACCGCCCAACCCCGCAAGAAATCGAGCAGGCGAAGGACAACCTCGTTCCCAGGGTCTCTCATTTTCTCGCCCCCAAGAGCGAGCGAGGAGAGAGCCTGGTTTAGGCTGGTGACGTGTTTATAGAGAAAAAAAATTCCTTAGGGACGAGTCGTTTGTTTGCTCGATTTTTGCCTCATATCCTTTGTCATCTTCAAATCGACGTTATCGTTGTTCAGGTCGCCATGTTTTAGCTCTAGGGGGCGGGAAGATGAGAGACCCTAGGAACGAGGTTGGCGAAGGGACAAATGGTTCATGCAGCATGCTAAGGAATGATGGAAAATTTATTTGGTGATATATTCGACCCCCGAACTTGCATTGTTTTAAATGTGCCCGATTGGTCACGCTATTTGCTATCTGTTTGAGTACTAAGTCTTTCTTTTATGGTCTAACTCTTCGTTGTCTTGAGCTCCTCGCGCTCTTTGATGTATCATTGATTATAAGATGGAAAGCGCATATGATAAGTAGCCTACGTCTAATCTTACCCTCTCCCCTTCTGTTTCTTCTCGAGGGGAGGGTACGGTTAGGCGTCAACCTCGTTCCCCTGGGCCTTTTCCCGCCCCACCCTGGGAACGAGGTTGGTTACGCGTAGACTTAAAGGGAAAGTACGGTCTAGAAAAAGTTTACATATATCAAAAGTTCCTTGCTCACATTGTTCTAAATGGCTATTCATTTTAGCTAAAAGCGTTTTAATTGCGAACAATTACGTTCCAAAAATCGGCATTTTCAAATTGAAATCTGCCATCTTTGTAATGACGAAACTATGACGTACCATTTCAACTTTGTTGATATATTCAAATTATGACGTAGCTATAGTCAAGCATGCTAAATTACATCCCTGCTGAAGTATATGTAAACAAGGAAAACAGCGGAAAGGAGAGCGCTACTTATTAAATTCTCGACTTGGATTTTAATCTAGCCGAGAGAGTGTAATACATCCATTTATGTTTCAAACGAAATATGGCTCGTCTTACGGAGAACTAGAATAGGACACCGACTCAATTTGAAAGGCAAAGGCTTTTTCCTCAAACAAATCCAAGCTGTGGAGTGAAAGTTATTTTGCTAAAGAAGACCGCAGTACCCGCGACGGATTCATTTCACATTGATACCTCGGAATGAGACGAATCATTTTTGCAGTTACAGGAAGCCAGCTTCGGTGCATGACTGAACACAAGCCATTTGGAGCTAAAAACAGCCCCAGTTGACATGCAACAAGTTAGAAATGATAGACTTGAAGATCATTCTTAGTAAGTTAGTTGCAAAAATAAACGTAGACAAAATTCAGAAGTTAATTGTTTTGAATTAAATTTTGTTTGTTTCAGCATTTACCTTTAATTTGCAAAGGTGTTTTTATCTTTATTTCTTGGTGTTGTATTCATTTAGTGGAGATACACACTCTTCAATTGCTTACTATATTCTGTCTTTATTCATTGATCAAGTATCTTATAAGCTGGTACAATAGTCTTACTTAATAACAGTACTTTCACATCATTCAGTTATCTTACAGTAATATCACTAACATTAGTACAAGTACTTTTACTGTGTTCTCAATACATTACACTTAGAATTAGCTTCACCGCAGTATTTTTTATTCCAAAGTGTTTGAAATGTCGCGACTCGTAAGAATTAGAGCTTTGTTATTTTCGACGCGCGCCAGAAAGTCGCCTCTTTTATACAGTGTTTACAATTAGAAATTACCTCAATATAACTGAAGCTAAAATGAAACTTTCCACTTCTTTTAAAATCATAAACACTGCATAATTACGTCGAGTAGTTGGTTGGAAGGCATGAAATATTTTCATATTATTTTTATCGTGTCTAATCTATTTGACATGGTGAAATATGGGCGCCTGCCTAACGAAGGGTGATTTGTATTTGACGCAAACGTGTCTGTCTTGATTATTTCCGGCAATAAGGTTTTTTTTCGCGGAGAATGTGACTGGTGGGATAAATAAAATTTACTCGGTGGACTCATAACAGACTTAGGAAAGACAAGATACATTTATACACTACTTGGAAAAGTGCGATCTGGTCGAGCGGAACTGACTGTACAGATATTCAAAATACTTTGAATGATAGTCTAGACAAGGCCAACAGTTGGTTTAAACTGAACCGGATGATACCAAACACAAAAAAGACCAAACACCTGCGAATTGGTTCTTTACAAAAGCTAAACCATAGTAGTGAGACCACAGTGGAAATTCATATCGGTGGCATCAGGCTGGGAGAGGCAGCGGGAGAGAGGCTGCTTGGAGTCGTCATTGACCAAAATCTTTAGTGGAACTTACATCTTGACCATTTGATCAAAAAATTGAACTCTAGAATTTGTCTTCTTAAAAGAGCTAAAGTTTATTTAACCTTAGCTTACAGAAAAATGTTATATACTGCCCTCATCTAGCCAATTCTAGAGTGTTGTTGCACGGTCTGGGGTAATTGTACCTGTAACAATGTATGGTATTGTTGGCAACCGCTACAAATCATTCTTTCCAGTCCTACGAGTACCGGGTCTTTCTTGGAGTGTTCAGCAATATCTTCAAGACGCAAAGCAGTTAGGTATCCAAAGTCAGTGGCATTGATCATTGTAAGCTCTTCTGTAAAGGCACTCGGAGCTTCATCGGTGAGGTAGGTACTACTCAAGGTGTCGGCTAAAAACATTTCAGTCCCTTTCAAATACTTAAGAGTTATGTCATATTCATGAAGCCGAAGCAACATTCGCTGCAGTCTCTTTGGTGCCATGTGTAGAGGTTTCCTTATAATTGACTCCAGAGGTTTGTGGTCAGAGTTAACTACCACCTTTCGACCATAGGTGTAATAATGGAATCGTTCCATCCCATAAAAAACAGCCAGTAGCTCTTTCTCAATAGGCGCATATCCTATCTCACATGCTGTTAAAGCTCGGCTTGCAAAAGCTACGGGTTGTCCTTGCTGCAGAAGTGCAGCACCCAAGCCTTTGTCTGAAGCATCACACTGTAGGGTCAGCTCTTCTTCAGGGTTGTATGATCGCAGTACTGGAGAATTGGTGACAAGCAGCTTGATCTCTTGGAAAACTTTGTCATGGGCCTCAAGCCAGCACCACTCGGTTTCCTTCAATGTCAATTGACGTAGGGGCTCACACACTTCACTCGGCTTGGGCAGGAACTTACTTAGATAGTTAACAAGGCCTAGGAATCGCTGCACGCCTTTAATCTGTAGGTTTGGGCATCTCAGTGATGGCACGAATTTTCCCAGGGTCTACCTGTACTCCATTGGCAGTTAGTAGATGGCCTAGGAAGAGCACTTCAGGTTTCTTGAGCAGGATCTTGTTGTCTTTTTTATTAAGTGTGATGTTTTGCTCTTTGCATCTTTCCATTAGAGCTCGCGTGTTCTTGTCATGGTCGACCACGGCTTCATGCTCTGTATCACCCTTTCCGTAAATTAGGATATCATCATACACTGATATCACACCAGGTAGACCTTCAACCGCTTCATGCTGTCGCCTTTGAAATTCTTCCGGTGCAGATGATATACCGAATGGCATCCGTAGTCATCGATATCTGCCTGAAGGGGTGTTGAAGGTGGTCAGGTCGGCACTTTCATCGTCCAGACGAACCTGCCAGAAACCACACTTCAAGTCAACTGTACTAAAAACTTTGGCCTTGTTTAGCCTAGGAAGTATATTATCCATAGTAGGTATCGGGTATTGGCTTCGTTGCAGAGCACTGTTTAGATCCTTTGGATCTGTACAGATTCGGATTTATCCATTTGGCTTTGGTGCAGTTACCATGCTTGAAACCCACTGGGTAGGTTTAGATATGGGCTCCATAATCTCTAACTCAGTCAGTCGTTGAAGTTCTGCCTCTACCTTTCCTTTCATAGACAGGGGTACCTTCCTTGGAGGGTGTACTACAGGCTTCAGAGATGAGTCAACAACAAGGTGATAGTTGCCTGGCATACATCCAATGCCTTCAAATACTTGCGGGTACTGTTCCAAAAGCGATTCTTTGGTTACTCCTGTCTGCTCTGCATTCACGCTTTTAGTGTTCTCTTCTAGCACTTTGATCAGCTCCATTTGTTGAATAGCTTTGTTTCCAAGAATTGGAGTTGGGGAGCCTGGTAGAACTTCAAAATTAACCAGATATCTACGACCATTCTTTGAGTTTGTCATCTTTACTTTGCAATGGCCTACGGGTCTCACGGTTGTACCATTATACATAGAGAGTATTTTGCTTGTTTGGGTGATATCTGCATCACAGTGACTACGCTGAAGGACCTCTGAGGTAATGACATTGCACGTTGCACCTGAGTCCAGCTGAAACTTAACATCTGTGTTGTTGATAGACATAGTTGCAAATAGTTCTCTGCTGTAACTGTCCTTAAGTGAGTATACAGTGTTTCAGTTGTTACAGTACCGTTGGGAATCTTCAAAGAGTTTTAAGACAAGAGAAACGATGTGCTAGGCTAATTTTAGACGCCGATACTCATGAAAACTCTGTCAAGCTTTTTAACAAACTAGATTGGCCGCCTATAGACGATATTATACGCATTAGGAAGCTTTGTATGCTTCATAAAATAAATCAAGGACATTACCCCGCTTATTTTAATAAATACATTGAATATATAAGCAATACCTCTAATTATAACACGAGATCAGTTTCCAATAACAATATATATAAAAACACCAGGCTGTAAAAGGAACTCTGGCCTCAGAACGTTTTACTTGAGCGCTTGTCGTTTGTGGAACACTCTTGATCCAAAACTTAGGTCACTCTCCCATACAAATTTTAAAAATTACTTATTACTCTACTTATTATTACTCTACCGTAATAAGAATTCCTTTATTGATCATTTTAAGATCTGTAAAACCTTCTAGTTTTATCAGTAGTTAATTGATTAATATCGTTATATTAGTTGTTCATTATATAAATTCAGTTTGTAGATTATTCTGATAGTTAATTAATTTGATCGATAAGTTTTATGACTTTTAATTGTAGGGGGGCCATTATGAAAACTACTGGGTGACCAGTAATCAATGTGTTTTACCCTCGTTAAATAAAGTTTTCTTCTTCCTCTTCTTCTTCTTCTGCACGATGTTGAAAATGGGCTTTGGTCAAGGGTGGCGACAGAGAATTTATCACATACCGTGTGTACCACCATTTCGAGCTTCAATTTATTCACTTGCAATAAAATGGTTTGAAAAAATTCATATGAGAAATGACTGAAATTTGTGTTGAATATGGAAAAGGTAAGCATAGCTTTCAGCTCGAAGTGAAGGTCAACAAGGAAAACTTATATGCTTGTATATCTCGCCAGAAGTCTTAAGTTTTGCAGCGGGTTTGGCAAGCTGTCCTCGCGGGTTATAGTTGCCGGAAAACTTTTCAGTAATATTTCACTTCCGGTAGCTTGTGGAGGCTTACACATTTTCCTTTTGACTTTTGGTGCGTATTTTGACATTCAACCCCACAACAGTTCACCTCATTTCAATTATTAGGAGTATTAGAAATTGTTTTCACAAAGGTCAAACAGGTCAACAAGGACAAAGCGCCGAACAAAGTTTGACTATTGTACGTCACAACCGATGTAATACCCAAGATGGCGTTTTCCTAACCACGAAAGTCGTAAAAATGGCCAACTTCAAAGCGCTCTTGTCGCCAGTACAAAGCAAACTGGATAAAATGGCAGTTATTTTCAAACTCCTGAGGAAAATTTCTTCTTATTGAGATAAACTTTGCCTAGACCGTACTTTCTCTTTAATATGATAAGGTGAATTATAGATTCATTCTGATTGGTTCTTATTTGTGATCTGTTGGAAGACAAACTCATAGATGACGTCGCCATTAACAACAGTTTACTTTCTCATCATACAAAACAAACAGATTCCATGATGGCGTGGGTCTGCACTGAGATAGATTAAAGATTACTTCAAAATGTGGTAGGAACACCAGTAGCAAGGAAACATGGAATCTATTTGTTAACTGAACAATCTCATTTTTTAGAATGTTCGCAAAGTCGATTTATGTCATATGTACTTGAAACGACCTTGCTATCGTCTTGAAGAATCCAACTACATAAAACAGTATATCTAGAATAGATAATAATTTTTAAGTTTGATTCAAACATTTACTCATCTCTCCCAGTTCTTTCTCAGTTTTTTTTGTCATCTTTGAGCATCAGGGGTATCTTGCTATCTGTCACCCCACAGTTGGTCACCCCTATTGGTTTATAGAGGGAGTGCTCAGCTTCAGTAACCGATCAAATTCAAAAGCCTTCTGTGCCTGTATTACATCCTTACCAACTAAAGTAAAGGGACCCTTTTCATAAAGCTTGCATAGAGAAAACTATCTTTTTTAAATTACTTCCTAATTCCTTTTTCATTCAATTTGGAAGCATATGAATGCTAAAAGAATTTGTGCATTGTGATCTGTTTCATTCTTTGCAAATCATCTCGTAACTTCACGAGAAACAAAAACTTCTTGTACTTTTCTATTGGAAAAAAGTGAGATTGCTTCTAGCAGCAACAAATCAGCTTTTTCTGCCTAATAGGGGTTAACAGCGGTAGAATGGAGGGGGGGGGGGGGGGTAAAAAGCTGTTAGATCTCAGGCTGCCGGGAAAATTTCAACCTTTACATCCAAAATGATTTAAAACGAAATATCAGTTTGAGAGGGAGATATTTCTCTCTTTCTCCAAACCCATATTCTCCTCTCTAGATTAAATGAAATGTCCCTGAGGCTCCCCGCCAGTCTGTCGAAAGATTCTATCGACGAAAGAGTTTGCACGTCAGGCAGTGAGGCGCCTGGGAGATTTTTTTGGTTTTTGTTGTTCGTTTTGGAGGCTTACAGCCTTTGCCATAGCTTCACAAAATTTTTTCATGCATACCAGAGATATCTGCACCAGTTTGAGTACAGAATCTATATCATAAGTTAGATATATCATCGCTGAAAATTATTATGACGTCAGTAAGTCTATTATTTTTAGAGGTTGACGTCAAACCGAGGTCATAAACCTGACCAGCGGTATTCCTAGAATTGGCAGCCATTTTAGTTTCTGTGAGTTCCTCTTGATTAGCAGAGGATTCTTTCCCTTTGCTTCATCTGCTAGGCTGGTGTGATTTACCTGCAGCTATGTCAGAAGGAGGCACTTTAAAGGTGATGTTATTGTTTGCTCTGAAGAAAATGTTTTGTTTCAAAGATTTCCCAAATTGATCGTAAGCCGTGGCGACTCAGGAAAACCTGCAAAAACCTCTGATTTACTTCTAGCGCCTCACAAAACATTCAAGCTTTCAATCTACTGTGTCCTTTTGTCATGTTTGCAGAAAGCTATAGATATTGTAACTAAGGCTACAGAAGAAGATAAAAATGGAAATTACGAAGAGGCCCTTAGACTCTATGAACATGGTGTGGAATATTTTTTGCATGCTATAAAATGTAAGTACAGATTAATTTGAGGTATTTAACTGTTTTCACTTCTTATTTGTTATTCCGTTTGACAGAGATTCCTCTGGATTTTATTTGGTATACAAGAGGTTCTCTCTGTTGTTCTTTTACAGACGGACTTAATCTCCTGTCAATCAGTAGTTACACTTTTCAAATTTATTTGTGATTAGTGTAGCCACACTAGTCATTCACCAAAAGAAGGAATTATAAGCGAAACTTAGGCCATTTGTTAAAGTGCCTATGACATGAATTTTTTTTCTCGGTTTTTCTTAGCTTGATGCATATAAAAAACGATTCTAACCTTCAATCTGGCGGAAATGTTTTCAAACCTGAATTTGTGCGCTCTAAAAAGTACTATTTTGTAGTGAAAATTGTCTCAGGGTCTGAGACCTAGTTCAACCCTTGCGACGGCCTTCATGACGTAATTTTTAGTACACAAAACACCAAGTTGCGGAACGTGTGGAGGTGAGAGGCAAGTCATTCATTTATTTGAGCGAGTTTCACTCTGCTGATTCTATAGATTATGGAATCACTCTTTTTGCTGCACTGTCATCCATGTTAGTTTCGATGGCTGTACACAACTTGATGTCACGAAAGAAAATCATTTAACATTTTGGCTGTGCAGAAGAGGGGACAATTTTGTTCGCAGGTAGCGTGTGTTTTGAACTAAAAAAAAAGGGGTTTGAAGACATTTCCGCCCAGATTAAAGGTTAAAATCATTTTTTATATGCATCAAGCTAAGAAAAACCAAGAAAAAAATTCATTTCATAGGCACTTTAAATATGGTTCATGCAACCACCCCTAATGTTGTCTTCTAGTTTGAGGAAAATATACTTTAATATCATTTTAAAGTGAAAAACATGGAACTTGTTTCCTGAATAATATCATCGCATTATCACCCAGGACAAAACTTGCTATTTAGTAGATTTCTACTGTTTCCCTAACTGAACAAAAACTGCTTTTAAGTCCAAAAGGACTCTTTATTTAAGAGTCTGAAACTTAAATTGTAATGTATTTTACAGGTGCTTTAATGCAGTTGGCATTAATTGCTTTAAATTTACTGGCAGAGATAGTTAGTTTTCCACCTGTAAGGAGTGAAAAGTGTTCCAATCACTTCACGTCATGTAAACAGAATTTAATTTGACAGGTTTTATTTAATACATGTAAGCTCATGATCCAACCCTGCTATTAAAGGAAAAAACTCTTAAACCTTTCTCACCCAGAAATAACTTTCTCCCTTACAGGTAAAGAGTGCTCACTGGGCATCAAAGATTGGAAAATTCTGCATTTAAATTCTTCTTCTAAATGTAGTTGGTCTAAGCTATTTTTTACATAGACATAGATGATTTTCTCCATTTGCTGACACATGACCCTTTGTGATGTATTTCCTGACGAAATCCCTCCAAGCCAGTTCTAAGAAAAGTTTATTCAGACACTCAACAAAAAATTCATTGTGTTGTAGAAGGCCAAATGAAGAATTTTTAACAAGAATAATAGTAGCAATAATCCCTATTTCCTCTCCTTATTTTACAGTGTTAGAATTGACCTGGTGTGTGATTATGCAATGATCAATTCAAAGCTTTAACATCCCCTCCCCTGGGTAACCCCAAGGGGGGGAGGAACCTTTGAAGATTGGTTTGATCAAATTTCCTCCCCTTAGGGCCAAAATAGTGTTTGAACACCCCGCCCTAGTGCTAGATTTCATGATCAAGTTTTTGGTAATAGGCTAGATCAGCAACTGTGACTTTCTTGTAGACCTATGTATGCCTCTTTTGCAAGCAGATGACTCCTATGAGTCATCTGCTCGCAAAAGTGAACTCTTTACCTATAAACACCTCGATATTAAAAGATAACACGGGTGGATTCCACTGGAAAGACTTGATGATTCTGTTTCAAATTCCCACCCCACCCGAGCCAAGTTCAAACTCCCCACCCCTTAGCATGGACAACAGTCAAATCCTTATGGATTGGCCAGGGGAGGGGGTGGGGATATTGAGGCTTTGATTTGTTCCACACATTAGCCAGTGCTAGTCAAAATGGGCCATTTGCAGTTACTATGGATGTTATGATAAAACTTACTAATATTGAAGTCAAATATGCACCTTGTAATACTTTAATAGTGGTCAACTAGTCAATCTTTGTTCCTTATTTTCTCATCTCTTTGAACCTTAAGATGAAGCTCATGGCGATAAGTCCAAAGAGAGCATCAGACTAAAGTGTGTTCAATACCTTGAACGGGCTGAGAAGCTTAAGACATTTCTTAAAAAAAGCAAAGACAAAAAGAAACCTGTCGCATCATCAGGAGGAGGAAAAGAAAGCAACAAAGGGTTTGTAACTTTTATTTCAATACAGCAATTTTGTGAAAAGATTGTCCTAAAGTAACTCCAAATTTCCACCATCACATTTATTGAAAAAAGAATTTGCATTCTAAAAAAAGTTGCAAATTACCTTTTTGGATAAAGCCATCCAATTTTGTTGCTTTGGTTACTATAATACTCTTGTGGGAACAACCTTTAAAAATACTGCTGTATGCAATTTTATTGATCTTCTATCAAAAAAAGAAATTTGTGAATCCTAATAGGGTTAAATGAGTTTTGTGGATCAAGTTTCTTTTTTATCTAAAATTATTTTTTTAAATGTTGCCTTAAATAATCGCAGATTTATCCTGCTACCTGGTCCAATAGTCTCTATCCTTGAGCTAACTGCCTCCCGGTTAGCTCAATGGATAGAGCACTGGACTGTTGTGCGGGAGGTGGAGGGTTCGAGCCCCAGCCGGACCAACGCTCAGGGTCTTAAAATAATTGAGAAGAATTTGCTACCTTTCTATAACATCAAGAAATGGTTAGATATTCTAGTCTTCTTGGATAGGGATGAATAAATGGAGGTCCCGTCTTCTGCAGGGTTAGGGGTAAGAGACGTTAATTTCCCACACATGAGATTACTATGTGATGGATGTCCTCCCCTGGGGTGGGATGGGTGGGAGGGTGGACTAGCATGAATGGTTCCTATGTTCCTTTCTAGTCCTTCCCCACTGCAAAACTTAATGCAGTGAAAATGGACTAAATTAATTTAAATTAAAAGAGACAATAATTTATTAACCTTTTCATGTCCATGATCAGTTCTCCATACTGCCAGCCACATATTTCTCATAATTTAGCATTGACAATTTGCTGCATTTAATCAAACGATTTCCCCTTGTTGGGATTTTTCTCTCTTTTTTGCACATTTTTTTCTTGAAATTTGAATGATACTTAAAGTACTAATTTCTATGTGGTCAGTTCTGTGAGTGAAAGGATTAATGAATAACAATCATGTAACCATATGTGCTTCATTTTTTTTTTTTTCCAGCAGTGGCAAAGATGGCAATAAAGAGGATAGCAGTGATGAAGAAGATGACGCAGAAACGAAAAAACTTAGGGGTCAATTAAACAGTGAGTAGTACTCAACCTCTTAAACCCTCTTTAGACCTAAGTCCACGTTCTCCTTCTTACTGTCCTGTACAGTTAGTTTTCAGGAGTATCTTTGGTCAGGTGTTTCATTAAGGGCTGGGCACTGGGCAAATTGAGCAGTCAGGAGGATGAATTTGTCCACCTGGTTTGACGATCTGGAGGAAAGTTTATCTTATAAAGAGGTTCAGTTAAAAAAGTTTTGCCCACCTGTGAAAACCAGTTGCCCTCCTGCTGAAAACAGTAATGAAACTCCTGTTAGGTCATTTGCTGTACAGATCATTTTTCTGTCTATTCCTTTCACCTTTCCACTCCCCATCTAATTCATAAGATGTGTTCAAAAGCTCACGTGGTTTGTGCATTTGCACTCCAGAACATGCATCATTTTAAAACCACTTTGAATTCATCCTCTCCAGTCTTAACCATCCTCGGTTCTTCCTGGTGTATTTTTACCTCTTTTGTTTTCT
This sequence comes from Stylophora pistillata, assembly GCF_964205215.1. Taxonomy (NCBI): domain Eukaryota; kingdom Metazoa; phylum Cnidaria; class Anthozoa; order Scleractinia; family Pocilloporidae; genus Stylophora; species Stylophora pistillata. Next base: position 15,844,996 of record NC_142521.1, on the reverse strand, counting down.
TCTTTCCAACTTAAGTAATACTAGGTCTCCATCAAATTAAAGGTAGTTTTGCTAAACACGAAAAGTTGCTCAAAATATAATAGGACCTTTGGTGCTTTGTAAAATTGCTCTTGGGAACTTGATTGTTTCTCTTTTCCAAGGTGCTATTGTCATGGAAAAACCCAATGTGCAGTGGTCTGATGTTGCTGGCTTAGACTCAGCTAAGGAAGCTCTGAAGGAAGCTGTCATTTTACCAATAAAATTTCCCCATTTATTCACAGGTAAACAATGACACAACTGCCCTCATTTTTACTTTCAGATTTTGAAAATTTAAGTTTTCTTCCTAGTTGTGGCAACTTTGAATAAGATCCATCTGAACTCTGTCAAAGCCCAGTTCTACAGTTCTGAAAGAACAATCATATTTGTATTCCGCATCATCCAGATGTAATTTGATGCTGTGGTAAAAGCTACTTGTAACTAGGAGAATAAACAAATGATTGATTTTGGCTCAACACCATTTATTTTTTGATACAGTAATCCACAATCCACAGGTTAATCGAGTGTGTGGAAAATTTTGTATTTCAAAAACAGCACACTAGTGTTTTAATTAATGAACAATGAATTGATTTTTTACTTATCAATTAAGTTTTCATCTTTCCAGAAATTTGGTTTATACATACTGTATTTTCTCGATTAAACGCCGGACCCCGATTAAACGCCGGCCTAAAAAAAACACCGGGTTAAAACTGCCGATTTTTAATTAAACACTGGGGGGCGTTTAATCGGGGACCCGGCATTTATTTGGGGTCGAGATCACAAAGACCGATTACAAGTAAATAGTAACCTCTTGAATGGCACTGTTACGACATACTAAGTACAGTATGCTGTTTTGGTATTTTACTAAATGTTCAAAGGAAAAATACCGGAAAAATACAGCACAGTATGTATAGAGTAGGAAAAACACCGAATGGGTACAGTATGTTGTAGGCCGCTTCTCTTTTGCTCCAAGATTTCTTGTCTGGGACATATACAAATGTCACACGACAAATGAAGTAAAAGAAGCGCTACTACAGGCTGGTGTCGATATAGCATTAGTACCTGGTGGGTGCACGAAATACATCCAGGCTCCTGACGTGTCATGGAACAAGCCATTCAAGGATCTGTGTCAGATAGTGTATGATGACTGGATGGCAGAAACAGGGCACAAAATAACTCCAGCTGGTCGAATTGAGGCACTTTCAAGGCGCAGCTGTGTTGAAAGAATTTCATCAGCCTGGGAAAGCCTCCCAAATGACGTAATAAGAAATAGTTTTGAAGCCTGTGCTGTCTCATTACCTATAGACGGATCTGAGGACAAGAAAATCCACTGTTTTAAAGCAGACAGCCCACTAAGTGATGGAAAGCAGGAGTTTATGGAGAGGGCCTCAGCATTTTTCAAAGTGCTGGAACAAGGCACTCCTGTAAATGAAGATGACCCCTTTGCGGATTTGGAGCCAGACATCTACGAAGAAGAACTTAATGAAATTGTGGTTTACGAAGATTAGCATGTAATCAAAACTTAAATGATTTCAACACATTGGCTGACACAAACGAGGCGGACGTTTGTGACATTGCCATTTATAAACTTAAACCTTTGCATTCACGTCATTTACTACTTGTTCTACATCATTCATATGTTGTTTATGTGCTGTTTGTTAGTGATACAGATCTTGATTGCAACATTGGTACATTTGCCGCATGTACGGTACCGTAATAATGTAACTTCGGGTAATCTAGGAAAAAATTGTCCAGCACTGACAAACTGCCCTTAGATTTCCAAAGATCGGTAATAATAGATCAACCTAGAAAAATGGCAGACCCCAATTAAATGCCAGCCTCGAAAAATCACCAGGTCAACACTGCCGATATCTAGTTAAACACCAGGGGTATTTAATCGAGAAAATACGGTAATTCACTGTTAAGCTTGTAATAGAAATCTCATGATTAGCTGAGATTGAGGTAGCAAATAACTTATGCAGTATGCAAAGGCCTACCGTAAATTTTAAACATGATGATTAATGCTTCATTTTGTAGTAACAACAATTTTCTTGAGGGTAGTCTCTTTCAAGGACTGAAGTTAGTTCTTTGTCTAACTTGCATAGATTTGAATCGAGAAATTTTTAGAAACAGATTTCACTATGAAAAGTAACATTTAAAAGCAATGACATCTCAACTGTTCAATGGTCATTTTCAAGTTTAAAGGTAAAAATTTTACAGCATACACTTAAATAATTATATAAATAAATTATGAAAGTACTAATGAATAAGTATCTCATTAGCATTTTAGCTATTGACTGTATATATCTTTAACCACATGCTGTAAAATTTTTAACTTGAAAATGACCATCGAACGGTTGAAACATTGTTGTTTTTTAATGGTAATTTTTATGGTGAAATTTGCTTAGATTGTTAAATAAATGATATTATACCCACTGATTTATCACTTGTTTTGAATGACAGGAAAACGGAAGCCATGGAGTGGAATCTTGCTGTATGGAGTAAGACACATTCATTTCCTGATGCCATGAACTCAAATATTTGTGGTAATCTATTGCAACTAACATGAGAATAGGATATTGATATATTATGAAAATTTTCATTTTATTTTGCAGCCTCCTGGTACAGGAAAATCTTACTTAGCAAAAGCAGTAGCAACTGAAGCAAACAACTCAACTTTTATATCTATATCATCATCTGACTTGGTGTCAAAGTGGCTTGGAGAAAGTGAACGGTAAAATCCAGCGCATAATGTTTTCCTTGTAGAAGTTGTCATTTAGTTATTTTTCCTGGCTTGTGATGAAAACTTAGCCAATTTTTTTTACTGGTTTAATTAACATTTATAAACAAATCCACTTAGCAAGTAAGGAGACACATTTTCATGTATTGATTTCTCTTGTGATGTAAGGCAAACCCAAAACCGTGGCTCACAGTTTGTACAACAGACTATGTTGAGAAAAAAGTAGAAAATCTAATTTGCAAATGTTCTTCAATTGAGTAATCCAGGTTACCATTAGTTTTGATTTACTTAGTGGTTCAGGAAACTCATTCCACTCCCTCTCAAACAATCTGATGTATAATAAATTAAACCAGCTGTAACTTCACTCTCCTTCTCTTGTGATTCAAACAGTTTTCTACCCTGAACTCTCTTTGGGTCCAACCATCAGTGAAAACAGCCTCAAAAATTAAATGCATGTGGTGGGATTAACAGCTGCAATTACCATCATAATGTGGTGATGATAGAAAGTCATGCTTTTAATGATTCCTGGAGGGAAGCAATGCCACTAAAATGTTCACGCCTGTCCAAACCCTTTAACTCCTTCACCCCATAGATCTCTTTTAGTAATTCTCTTAACTGTCTGCTTTGCAATTCAAATGATGTTAGTTTGGAGAATGTAGCATTGGATCAACTGATAATCCCTGTTTAATATTTTTCTTTATTCTCATCAGTTGTCTGTACTGATATTATATTGATTTTGTTAGGAGAAATTCTTTCCTTGTCACTCATGGGAGTTAAGGGGTTCGGGTCGTACCTAACACCCATCTGAATATTTTTTCAGGCTTGTAAAGCAACTATTTGAATTGGCACGAGACAATAAACCAGCCATTATTTTTATTGATGAAGTGGACTCCTTGTGTGGATCAAGAAGTGAAAATGAAAGTGAATCAGCTAGGAGAATAAAAACAGAGTTTCTGGTTCAAATGCAAGGTAAGTTTTTTATAAAAGACATCTATCTGATCTTGAGTTTTAAATCAAGAGTGAAAGGATCAGGTTGTACAGTGTAAATAAAGCATTTGCTTTCTACAGAATGTGGACCAAAGAAGAGGAAAAATTAATTCCTTGAATGTTACACAAGGCATAAGATAAGAATAGATTCCATTGATTTTAGTTTTTATTTAAGGGATATTCAGTCACGTGATGCATTTTACCAACTGTACGTGAGCAAAAATATTTGTTGGATCATAAAGAGTGGTATGGTAAGGATTTTGTGTAGCTGATAGAGGGAGTCTGTTTTGTATGAGGAAGGACTGGAGTGCAATTTCATTTATTGTTATTTCATAACTTAAGGTGTTGGGAAATAAATTATATGAACTTCATATATTCATTGTATCTTAAGGTGTTGGTGTTGACAACAAAGATGTACTTGTGCTGGGAGCAACAAATATTCCATGGACTCTTGACTCTGCCATCAGAAGAAGGTATATTATGTATGACTTTGTATATTTTTTTGGCATTTCTTTCTGATCGTTGTCCTAAGGCATTTGCAATTGTGCTTTTAAGAGGTTCATACCCTGAAAGTTTTTTTGTGAAATCTAAAAGTAGTTAACCATTATTTATAGTTTAGAATTTTGTTCTGATGGTAATTCTTTAGTGTGTAAAAAAAAAAATGTAAGCTAAAAAAATTTTAAAGTCTTTGTTTGTGGCACCCTTCTTAAGAGCGAATGTTACCAATGGTCAAACATTTTGATGGCAACATCTGAAAAATCAATTTCGCCCATATTTCAAAGTGAAGTAGGTCTCAATGGGAAATAAACCACTTCATACTTCATTTGGCTAAATGTTGATTTATTTTCAAGAAAATTGATAACAACTGAATTCCCCCAAAATTTGGCTTTTGAGGCTCAAAATTTCAGACATCTCAGAGCATTGCGTCCCAAAATGAAAAAACCTGGATTGATAAAAAGTACCAAATCTTGAAAAACAACATCAAAACATAAGTTGATTGCAATTTAAGCAATTCTTGACCATTTATTTACACAATCTAATTGAATTTATCTGACCTACTTCCAACTAGATTAAAAATAGGTCAAAAGTAGCCCGTGATTTAACTATGTGCTATACAAAATGACCAGAAATCTGGGTTTTGGGAAGCGGAAGGTAGTTCTCTTGGATCTCCAGAGGATTTTTCGGGGAAATGATTCAGGGTGATTTACCGTATTTGTTCGCCTATAAGCCGAGCGATTTTTCCAACAAATCAAACTCAGAACAGGTAAATTCTTGCCAAGGAAGGGGGTTCGGCTTATAGCCGTGTATTTTCGCCAAAAAATATTTAAGGGTGCTTAACAAGATTCGAAATTCAATGTTTATTCGACTGTAAGCCGAGCGATTATCAACAAACACAAATTTCCGAGATCACGAAGGGTAGGTACATGTAAATCATTGTTGGTTCTGCTCGACGGAAGCTCGAATCGCATAGGAGTTTCATCCATATTGAACAGCCTGGAGAGCGAATGGCCATACCGCTGCCAAAGTGCGATCACGAACCGATGGAACTGGATGATCTTTTCTTCCAGATCTTGTGGGAGTCGCTGGGCCAGGGTTGTCCTAGTGCGAAGGCTGATGGAATGGCGCTTTTTCCATCTCTGGTAGCAACCCAGTGAGGCTTTGAAGTCTGGATCACTGCTCAACTCATTCGCCTTTAGCCGTAGAATTAATCCGCTTACAGCAATTCCTGTAAAAGATAACAGAGATCAATTGTTTGACTTGTTTTGACGACATGAAAAACTGGCCAATCAGAAGCGGTCATTCCCACGGTTTGTGTAAACATTGCAACACGATCTGACAGATATCAGTTGATCGAAGCTTTTCATGGTTTTAAAGAAGCGAAAGACTTACCTTGACTCCCCTGCTCTGAAAACCAGTCCAGTAGTGTTTGATCCAATTCAGGATACTTTGGCGAAAAGCAGCCCATCGTCTTTCGCTTTGCTGACATTTTAAGCTCACCATAAAACAGGTTCGCTTAATCTTTTCGCCAGCGACGCACCATCGATTCACTGATTCCGTAATCTCTAGCGATGTCGGAGTTGTTCTCGACGGCCTCTGCTTCAGCAACGACTTTTAGTTTGAACGCTAAGTTGTATGAAGAACGACGAACTTTCGGCATGATGATCGATTACGATAACTTTGAAAGAGAGCGATTGTTTGAGACAGGATTCTGAACTCAGGTGAATGTTTTGTTATGTCACGCATGGTTCTATTTATTTACACATTAAATTCAACTTATCTGTGATTTGTTGTTACTTTCAATTAAACGACCAATAACAACTGAGTAAATAACCTACTTTTTGGTTACATGTTTCCCGAGGGGGAAGCTCCTTTTGTTTTCGGTTTATGTTAATTCATCTCAGTTAACGACACGCGTGGAGTACTTTGCAATTATTAGGTCTCGGCTTATAGCCGAATGTTTTGTGTTTATTTTTTATTTCAATGCAAAGCTGCTGACATGAAGAAGTTTAGGGTCTCGGCTTATAGCCGAGATCGGCTTATAGGCGAATAAATACGGTAATCAAATTATAAAGTTGGATAAAATGCGCCATTTTGACCGTGTCGTCAGTTAGTTGAAAATGTACACATACTCATGCAAACTAATTTTTTTTCGCATTTTATGTCCAATATACTGCTTATTTAACATAATATGCTCTTACCTTCCATGTTTCTGAGGATTGCAGTCCTGAAATTGTTGCAGCTCCCTCACAATAGCAATATTACTTGGAAGGATTGTCAACGCCTCCTAATAATGATTGTTCTCAAAGCGTATCTCGGGGTTTTTGATTTGAGGTTTCTCTATTCCCATTTTGTTGAAAAAGAAGCTGTAATTACTTCACATAAGAGATCTTTGCTTAAATGTTAGTCTTTAACTGAACCACGAACCAAATGCAAGTGGAATTTTGCTGGTTCAGAAACGTGTTTCTCGCGTGTGGAATAGCATGAATTAATTCAAAATGATATCTACTGAAATCGACAACATCGTAAAAACGAACATTGTACTGTGAAACACGTGGCTTCAGGAACTTAGGTCTTGTTTTAAATATACGAAACATTTCGTGATTAAATGTATCATTATGATAATTAAATGTATCATGGCATTTTATCATGCTAGCAAAATATAGATGTTAGCTTTTACGCAGTGGGCCTGAAAATTCTGTTCTAATCAAATAACAGGCCTATAATGTGTCTTTGCGCATCATTTCACCTTCACCTATCTTTTTCATGCCGTGTGGCACATTACGCATCATTTACACTTTATAATATACCGCCATGTAATTCATTGATGGCTGAGAACCTGACCGTATTTGAGGGGTACAATTGACACGGCAAATATGTATTTTACTTTAAGTCCTTAGCCATACCGACTCGCACTCGAGTCTTCTGTATCAGCTGGTGCAGTGATTACTCTAGATTATTCTTGAGTTTCGAGATACGCAGAATGAATGGTTTTAGTACCAGACATGAGCTTTTGGACCACTGCCAGTAATAGATGAAAGTGAATATGAGAACACACTATTTGGTTGTTGTCTTACTGGCGGCACAAGTAACTTAACAAGGCATGACAGGCTCTGGGAAAGAAGTAGTGTAAAAATAAATCTGTTGAACATTGGCTAGTACAAAATTTTCAGTAAAGGTTGTGGTTTTCCAGTTTTAACTCTAATACAGCTTCTTTGAAATACACAAATATTCTAACACTGCATTTTTCTCTAATGGCACATCTGAAGTGATGGGCGATGCCATTTGCAGATCTTTCGCTCTTTTTTGGCCTAATATGAGCTTTATCCACCTAAAACACATCCTCGGAGACCCAGGGGCTGTGGGTCGATTTCAAGTTAGGGCACGAAGAGCTCCTGGGGACATTGTCTTACAAGACTAGTTCCAAACGGTCGCAGTCGTTCTGCCATCTGATTGGTGCCAGAAAATCTTTGTGTTCTGCCCAATCAGAGTGAAGTGTACTTTAGAGTCCTTTCGTGTGTTTTAACACGGAAATAGACTAATGGCTCAGTTGCTCGCTATGTTTAATTTGTTTGGGCCGTGTGAAGGAGATTTGCTCGAGGTGAAAACTTTCAGTCTCAGCACACAATGTAAGAGGAATCGATCAGATTGTCCGCGAAAATCTTACCGGAAATTATACTGAATACTTTCGCAGGTATCACTAGAGAACGTGTTTTAAGGTTTGCGAGGTTTGTATACAACACGATGGTTGCAGTCATTGATATGTCGCTTTAAACGTTAAACTAGATTTAAGCTTAAATCATTCTAGATTTTTTGCATAATTTGCTGTGACTGAAACTTTGCCAATCCCGTAAAGTTATTTCATCGCACGGGCCATGCAGGTATGTCGAGCAACTGGCGCTTTTGCCTTTGTAGCTTTCTGCTTTCTGTGTGCGCCAAAATCTAATCTTCGCTTTGTAGTAAAGTCATTCACAATACGGCTTAAGTTTGTGGACGACCTCCAGCAAGCGCTTAGATAAAGCTTAGCTGTATTTCCGGTTAGCTAATTAAAATCTGAACAAAAAGTTATTAACGAGAACATCGTGGGAAGGAGAGATTTTTTCGGGCAGTTACCGAATGGGTTTGGAAAGAGTTTAATCTTTCAACTGCTGCCTAGAGAGTTGAAATTCTTGAGCTAGGAAGGCCACGGATTCTCTTCTAGTCCCTTGGTCATTGTCATTTCACCTCTTCTGTTGATTGTTGAAGACCAAGTTAAATACCTTTGATCATTGGGAATTGATACGATGCTGCTTTCAATGGGAAAAACAAAACCAAAGACCAAGAAATATTGGATGGAAAGGGCGGGTTTGCTTTATTGCAAATGTCAGCTTAATAGTACAGGGTCATCTACCCACACCTATTAAGCAAAAGTTTCCACGCTTAGCTTTTTTTTTTTTTTTTTTTTCAAGCGAAGATGAGATTAGGTTTTGGCACCCACAGAAAGTTGCGGAAGTACCAGTTGCTCGACATACCTGCGTGGCCCGTGCAACGAAATAACTTCACGGGATTGGCAAAGTTTCAGTGACAGCAAATTATGCAAAAAATCTAGAACAATTTAAGCTTAAATCTCGTTTACCGTTTAAAGCAACATATCAATGACTGCAACCATAGTGTTGTATACAAACCTCGCAAACTTTAAAACATGTTCTCTAGTGATACCTGCGAAAGTATTCAGTATAATTTCCGGTAAGATTTTCGCGGACAATCTGATCGATTCTATTACATTGTGTGCTGAGACTGAAACTTTTCGCCTCGAGCAAATCTCCGTCACACGGCCCAAACAAACATAACGAGCAACTGAGCATTTGTTTGTCCGTGTTACAACACACGAAAGGACTCCAAAGCACACTTCACTCTGATTGGGCAGAAAAACACAAAGATTTTCTGGCACCAATCAGATGGCAGAATGACTGCGACCGTTTGGAACTAGTCTTGTAAGACAATGTCCCCAGGGGCTCTTCATGCCCTAACTTGAAATCAACCCACAGCCCCTGGGTCTCTGAGGATGCCTAAAACAATGATTTAAAAATACCATGATACATTTAATTGTGATAGATTTTTAAAATCACGAACTAGGTTAGATGGTTGTTTTCTACTGTTTAGTATATTTGAAACAAGACCTAAGTTCTTGAAGCCACATGTTTCACAGTACAATGTTCTGTTTTAACAAAGTTGTCAATTTCAGTAGATCTCATTTTAAATTAATTAGCGTTGTTGAACTGCCCACGAGACACACATTTCTGAACCAGCAAAATTCTGCTTACATTTGGTTCGTGGTTCGGTTAAAGACTAACATTTAAGCAAAGATCTCTTATGTGAAGTAATTACAGCCTCTTTTTCAATGAAATGGGAATAGAGAAACCTCAAATCAAAAACCCCGAGATATGCTTTGTGAACAATCATAAGGAGGCGTTGACTATCCCTCCTAGCAATATCACTATTGTGAGGGAGATGCAATAATTTTAGGACTGCAGTCCTCAGAAACATGGAAGGCAAGAGCATATTATGTTAAATAAGCAGTACATGTAGATTGGACGTAAAGTGTAAAAAAATTGAGTTTGCATGAGTATGTGTACATTTTCGACTAACTGACGACACCATTGAAATGGCGCATTTTATCCAACTTTAAGGTTTGATTAAATCGCCCCAAATCATTTCCCAAAAAATCCTTTGGAGATCCAAGAGAACTACCTTCCGCCTTCCGAAACCCAGATTTCTGGTTAATTATTTTGTTTAGCACACTGTTAAATCAAGGGCTACTTTTGACCTATTTTTATCTCGTTGGAAGTAGGTCAGATAAATTCAATTAGATTGTGTAAATAAATGGTCAAGAATTGCTCAATTTGCAATCAATGTAGGTTTTGATGTTGTTTTTCAAGATTTGGTACTTTTTATCAATCCAGGTTTTTCATTTTGTGACGCGACGCCCCAAGATGCGTCTGAAATTTTGAGCCTCAAAAGCCACATTATGGCAGAATTCAGTTGTTATCGATTTTCTCGAAAATAACTCAATATTCAGCCAAATGAAGTATGTAGTGGTTTGTTTCACTCATAGGCCAACCTAACTCGAGAATATGAGCTGAATCGATTTTTTGGCTGTTGCCGCCATAATTATTTAAAAAATGTTTGATTTTAGGGCACATTTGATCAAAAACACTGCAGTTCAAGGTCAAACTGACAAGGTCAATTCCACGTTGCGGATTTGACATTTAGAGGCAAAATTTGGGTATTAAATGTCTCCTTAAGTCAGATCCACACTATTTGAATTGAATTGAGTCATGTCATAAAATTACCCCTGAAGTACCTTTTATTTTGCCAGAAAACATTTTGACTATCTCTTAGAGATCCAGAGAAAATAATTTTTCAAAGTGTGTTGTGGATGTGACTCCTAAAACAACCATTGATTTGAATTGCTTTTGGTTACTTCAAATTTCCTGTGAATTGAAAACCTTTCAAAAAACTGCATGTACTAACTAAATGCAATAGTAGTTGGGCTTCATAAATCTGAAAAGATATTATAGAAATTACTTGTTACCATGGATTTATTAACAAAAATGTTGTGTTGCGGACGTGACCAAAATATTTGTGGACGTGACATTTTGGTGATGTTCAGGAAAGAGCTTTTCATTCACCCCTAATAACATTCAGAGTAATGTGCCACTGAAGTAAAAATGCTATTTTTATTACTTTTATCTGTAAATTGGGAAATAAATAACAAATAATATATATAAAGAATAAAAATGTTGTGTTGTGGACATGACCAAAATTTGTTGCAGAGGTGACATTTTGGGGATGTTAAAGAAAGAGCTTTTCATTCACCACTAATAACGTTCAGAGTAATGCCACTGAAATAAAAATGCTGTTTTTATTGCTTTTATCTGTAAATTGGGAAATAAATAACAAATAAAATATAAAAACTTTGATGATCTAGGTCATTTTGTACATCAAAGGGCATTTATATATTTTTGGAAATTTGTAAAAGTGATAACCTTACATATATCATAATATGTCGACTCTATAATTATCATTTGCTGTCATTAAATATCAACATATCTTCTCATGTTTGAAAATTTTATGAGGTTTTCTGGGTTTTTACAAATGAGTCATGTCCGCAATGGTCATGTCCGCAACCCGATATCTCTCAAATAGTTGACAAATTTGAGCAAGCTGGGGTGTCAAAATTATCATAATACTTAACAATAAGAGCAGCATAAATAAGACCTGAAACAGGTGAGGACCTACATAGAAATTAAATAAATGTTGCTCTGAATCATACCCTGAAGGTCACGTCTGCAACACTTTTTATGTCTTTGTATGTCTGAGGCATTAAATGTTTGAGAATTTTTTTCTTTTGGCATTGAAAGGCTCATCCTAGTGGGTAGTTAAGATCTCAAAATCTGATTCATGGCAATCATTTTCTTTGAGATATAGCAATTTAGATATTGGTATGTAAAATGGCTTATTCGGTTTATAAAGATACTCAAAAACAATGGCATCACACCATCTGGGCGTGGCCACTACTGCCAATCTAGATTTGGATTCTTATAGAACTATGTATAAGCTTTCATAAAAAGTAAGTTTGGCTCTCATATTTTGAATTTGAAAATCTGTCAAATTTTCATGTCTCATGTGGAATAGCCCACAAGTTTTATTGTGTCTGTAATTTAAATCATCATCAAGCAGAAGCAAGCAAATTGCCTTGAAATCTACCAGCTTGTGCATGTGCTTACATCACAGAATATATCTTGAACTCAATATCCTGCATTTTATGGAAAGTTGGTTTAATTTCCTTAACATCTTTTCTAGATTTGAAAAAAGGATTTATATCCCATTACCTGAGGCATCAGCCCGGGTGAAGATGTTTGAACTGCATATGGGAAACATCAAGCATTGTATTCAGTCCACACAATTCAGAGATCTAGCCGAGAAAACTGAAGGGTGAGGACAGTCAAACTTACTAATTGGGAAGAAACCTTAGGGATGAGAAAATAATTTAATGCAGTTCTTATTTAATCCAAACACTTCCAGGGTCTTTGTTTGTCATACATTAATTTTCTTGAATGTTAATTCGAAGAATTTGTCGTAAATCAAACTGTGTTCTCAAGTATTATTTTTCCTTGTTCCTATCACCTCTAAGTTTGGCTGCAGGGAAGCATCATTACATGCCTGAATAAATTAGCGTTTGATCATTCCTGGTATGTATTAAATCAAGAATTATCAGTATTGGAGAAATAAATATGAAAGTGCAAACCTTGTTGGAGCATCAAAGCTTATCCCTCTGACCCCTTATGAGTGACTAACATCTAATTTCTCCTTACAATATCACCTGTAAATCACACATTAAGAACATACGAATATAGGAAACGATCACCAACTAACAAAGCTGGTGATTGTGGACCAAATTCTCCTTGTCAGTGCCTAAGAAAATGATATTGAGAACAGTATGGAGAATATGCATGCTGATGTTAGGGTGTAAAGGGTTAATTTCCAAGACTAATAATCTTAGTTTTTTTGCACGTGTTTGTCAACAATAATTGTTGATTTAGAGCTCTATATGCTCTCTCTTTGATTTCAGGTATTCTGGCGCAGACATCAGCATTGTTGTGCGTGATGCTATGATGCAGCCAGTCAGAAAAGTACAACAAGCAACACATTTTAAACTGGTTTGTATAATCTCTCTTTCTCAAATCGTGCATAAAATATAGACTTCAGTTATCAAGTCATCGTCCTCGAGAAAACCAATTATAAAAAATAAACATTTCTTTCCTTTCTCTTTGTTACTTGAATAAACTGCTGTAATGTATAGTGCCTCCCCTGTCACATAACTCCCTACTCAAATTCCAAACCTTTCCTTTTTCCATGTGTCAAGGATCAGTGCAAAGGCATATAGCTAGATGTGTACAATCACCTTGGTCTGCGTACTTTCCTGTTCTTGTTTCATTTTCTGAAAACTTTAAGTTTGGAAATCAATCACAGGAGAGGACCCAATGATTATGATGTTAGGATCAGCCCTTAACACTTTCTCTTTTGTAAATGGTGCATTAGGAAAAAAAAATAATCCTACATGTACTATGCATGTGGCAATAGCTTAAGCAAAAAGGGATCATTCTTATTCCAAATCTGAAATAAGTACCAGTTTTTTGAAAGATTTTCCCACATCAAAACTTAAAGAATACTCAGAGTTTGTGTAATGTTAAGAATAGTTATTTGCTGATTTTCCCTTTCTTTGCCACAAATTTGTGTCAATGTCGAAAATCTTTCTTTTCTTTATTTGTTTGGTTTTAAAAGGCGAGGGGTCCCTCCCCACAAGATCCAAACAAAATAGAAGATGATCTGTTAACACCATGTTCACCAGGTATATCTGTTGCAATTTATTTTTAAAGAAGTTGAGATTAAAAAGTCTTAACTTCTTATCCGTACTGTGTAAGTATTTTATTATATACAGATATGTTAACTGTGGAACTTTTTTAACTGCCTATGTCTGAATCTTTAAGTTTTCAATGAATGCAAAAATCTCAATAAAAAGCTTGTTGATGTGCCCAGTGACACCTGATCACATGTAATTTTTCAAATGTTGATTGGGTCGTAAAAGCCCTTGGATAAGAAGAGGCTTTTCACGTTTGGCTAGTTTAGTCTTTCAAAATCATAACGCTTGTCAACAAGGTTTTTTTGCCCATCCTCATTTCCCAGTCTGTGACCCTTTTCCCAGCCTTGATCACAATGTGTATGAAAATGCTTCAGGTACCCAGAAGAATATTTAGAATGGATGGGTCTTTTCTTCCTTATTTTGGAAGAGATAGCCTATAATTTGGACTTTTGTTGGGTGAAGGGTCATAAACAAATATCAGAACATGGGCAAAGGAATATTTATATAGTTATGAAATCTGCTACCATTTTTGCATTCACTTATTACAATGCCTTCCCTTGGTTGTAATATCTTCTTTTTGGTGAGCACCTTTTCAAAAAGACAACCCTAGTGTTGAGAAAAACAACTTCTCTAGATCTTGACAAAGGTTTCTGTTTCTTTCATTTCTCTAAAGGGGACTCGGATGCAAGGGAAATGACCTGGATGCAAGTACCTGGAGAGAAACTGTTAGAACCTGTTGTTGATCTGGTAATTATTTTACTATTTCTGCCATGGCTCTTGATACAATAACATTACTGTCAACCCCTCACATGCTAACATCGGTATGCATATTCTCCATACTGTTCTCTATATATTTCCTAAGTTCTGACAAAGAGAATTTGTTTAACAATCAAGAGCTTTAGTTGGTGATCATTTCCTATATTCTCATGACCATAATGTGTGATTCAGGGCTGATATTGTAAGGAGAAATTAGATGCTAGTTGCTATTAAGGGTCAAAGTACAACTTTGTGAGCAGTCAGTAAGAATGGATAAACCTTTGGACTCTCCCTGTCTTAAAATAATAGGCTGAATGGACTTGTTTGAATTTGAAGAAAGATTGTTGCAGTACTTAATATAAACAGCTAACAAATAACTGCAAAAATTGCTTCCTAGAGAAAGTTCAGTGATCTATTAACCTTTACACCCTATCATCAGCATGCATATTCTCCATACTGTTCTCTATACATTCCCTGAGGTGCTGACAAGGAGAATTTGTTTAACAATCGAGAGCTTCTTTATCTGGTGCTCACTTCCTTCATTCTCATGACCTCAATGTTTGATTTAGGGGGATATTGTCTGTAGAAATTAGATGCTAGTCAGTTTGAAAGGTTCAAGAAGATGAGATTCATTCTCTTGTGGGAAGGGAGAGGCTTATTATCACCAGGGATGCATTGTTGAAGTTTTAGAAATCCCAGCTTCACAGTTAGCAAATGACAGCCATTCAGAACTGTTCAGCTTAAAGTTAACCATTCAGAGACCAAAGAGCAAGCAAACAAAGCAAATTGATTGATTATGGGTCTTTTAGAATATGAACAAGTATGTGAATTTTTAAAGACAGCACTCCCTGTTACTGCACCACTTGGTCTTCAACTGGACCTTGTGGTACACATTTTGTAACTGGTTATTTCACAGTTTCAGTGCTATTTAGTGAGGGTATCCTTACTTATCAAGATATGTAAACAGCTACAACATTCCGTTTTACTCTTCTTAGGCGGACATGCTTCGCTCCCTGGCAACTTCTAAACCAACAGTAAACTCTGCAGATCTAAAAAAGTTTGAAGACTTCACCAGAGATTTTGGACAAGAGGGATGAAATCAACAACATCCACATTGTTTTATTAATCTCCTCTGTTACTAGAAGTGTTCCAGAATAATCAGAGTTCGACATTTCACTATTAATATCCAAGAACCAATTCTCCTAACTGATGGGCATACATTTTGTTTGTTGTTTATTTCTGAGAATCTTGGGTATTATCAGGGCAATACTTGATTTTGTAAATTCTCACTATCTGTCTGCCTTAAATATCTTATAATTGTTCAAAGAATTCACATGTTGATCATTTATACGAATGAAGGGGTTGATTAAAGGGGCGTGGTCACATTATTTAGGAAATTTCAGTCCCAAAGAACTGTATGTAGATATTGCTAATTAAAAATAACATGGGATCAGTTTGAACCTGTAGAAAAATCTCAAAGGAAGCTCATAAAAACTTAAAAGGGATAGGCATAAACTACATGGATTCCCTTTAAGCAAAGGAGAAAGCTTTGGTCCTGCTGTACTTCAAGTTTATGGGAGATTTTGTCTTGTAACTGGGATTTTGTCACTAACAGTCTGTTCGCATAGAATGAGCACCTTGATAAATTAACAAAGAAGAGAGGTTTACTAAGTGTGACCCGCCATCAACCCTTTAGACTTCTAAATCAGTAAATTACCCATCGTTGTGGACAAGAATAACCAACCATCAAAAATGTTTTTGTTATGCCTCATCAAGGGGAGGAAGCTTACTTCGCACAACATTTTATTGTAGAAAGATGTAGCTTAGTATGTTTTATTAGTACATTTAGAAGAGTGGGCAAAGGCTGGAACAGTGGCTTTCTATGAGAAGTGCACCCATGTAACAGATCCTTGCAACTCTCAGTATACTTAAAAAAGACTCAAGCTCTAGGTTTGAAGAATTTATGAGTTACAGCAAATTTCTGTTCTCTGAACTTAAGCTTTCTGTTAGTTTTATCCCTTTTCAGAAAATTGATAAAGATAAAAGAGGCTGTTGTTAACCGAGGCCCTTCTCCTTTGCTTCCCTGCAGTACTAATTTACATGAAAACCATCTTATTGGAGTATCCATCAAAATGTACCATTATTTTTACCTTGCCCCAGTAGCTATAACTGATGTACAGAATTACCAAAAGCAGCTTAATGTGTCATTAAATTGGTAAAATTACTGGTTGAAGGTTGTGTTATTCCAGCTGGTTTTGCACTTATTTTGGATACAAATTGTAGGTAATTGTAGAGTGATGCAACTTTTAACATTCTGCAGTGAATGGTTTAAACCCGGGGGTAACATGTGAAGGTGTAGTCTGATCGTCCGGGTGAGTGTAGTCCTGAGAAGGACTGTTGTCGGTGGTAGTGACTGACGTTTCGACAACCTGTGCGGAAGTCATTATCATCAGTCATCACTCTGATGATGACTTCTGCACAGGTTGTTGAAACGTCAGTCACTACCACCGACAACAGTCCTTCTCAGGACTACACTCACCCAAACAATCAGACTACACCTTCACATTTTAACATTCTGCATGTTTACTAAGGTGGTGCAATGGATGTACTCCCCTAAAACTTTATAGTCTGGATAAAAACATGACCTGACGTAATAGCAAACCGGGGAAAGCCCTCAAGAAATGATGTGCTGGAGGACTGTTGTGCGTTGCTGGTCTTACAAGTGCATGATGGGAGATCACCAGTATCAATATTATTCAAAATCTTCTCCATACATTTCTTCTGGTACTGACAAGGAGATTTCACTTAAAAAACCAAAGCTTCTTAGGTTGGTGATCATTTCCTTAAATCTAATTATCTCAAAAACTGATTCAGCAGTATCAGTGTAAGGTTGAGCAAAATCCATAAACTATGAACAGGCCATACATCATCAAAACATGGCCAATGTATAGTTCATGCGTTTGTCATGCATGTCTTTCTTTTGGGAGTATGGTTATTGACTGAGTCAAAGGTCAGGCCTCTAGCTGGAGAGAAAAATATTCAGCTATCAAGTAATACAAAATGAATGTTAGATATTTGTAAACAAGCCTTGTCCAAGCCTTCATTATCTCAGTTTCAACAAGTAAACAGGAGACGCATAGCAGGTCACTTTTTATTTCGTGCTTCTTTCCTTGATTTCTAGTACCATCAACACTGTTTATAATTCATTTTACATCAAGTAATTCAGTCGGTATGTTTATGGCTGCCATAATTTACCATCTTAGTTACATATAATCATCTGTTTGATGAACTATGGCACAAAAAAAAATATTTTTCAACAGAAATGTAACAACCTGAGAGAACCTAAGACAATAATTATTGCTTGGTAAAGTTAACAACCATGGCCATGAATTGTCAGCAAAAGGTTCTGCACAAAAACAGAACTATTACTGGAATACCTTGCAATTTTTTTTAATGCTTGTTACTCCGCTTTAGTTGATGTGTAGTATATTAGCAACAAACTCCATCAGAGATGAATGGAAGTTTTGTACCGCAGCCATCTTGGATGGCAGGAACAATAGATTATTTTACCCATGGGAAAAAAAATTCTTTCTTATGCAAAATATTTTCATTGTTCCTGCCATCCAACATGGTGGCTGTGCAAAACCTCTATTACTAGAAATTATTGGATGAGGTTGAGTATAATATTGTGAATTATTAACAATTATTCCACTGTAGTATTTTTTTGAACATTTCATCACTTCACTACTTTCAATTATCCTTCACCCAAGCATACTAGACTTCTGGTATTCCTTGTTTCTAATCCTTTTTACACAATTGCTAATCATGCTATAATCATAAACATGTATTATTAGATAAGTTGGGTTACAGAAGTACATCACATTATTCAGAATTTCCATTGTCACTGTCAAACTTAAACTCTCTGAAACCTATACATTGAAAATGAAATACCTCAGTGGTATAATTTTTTTCTTAACTCAAATTCTTTCTTTGGCAAGTTCTCTAGTTCATTATACTGTCAGATCTTTCCCTGAAAATACATAACTAAAGTCTACACCCTTCTCTTGACCCTTTAACTCCCAGATCTCATTGAGAATTCTCCCTACTACCGGTAGCTACTATACATTTCCTTGTAAATTAGTTGCAAGAATTTGGTACTAGATTAAGATAACAACGTCTACCTGATAAGTTTTATTAAGTATTCTCATCACCTGTTTGCTGGGTAATGTATGGATAATTTCTGCAGATGTTACACCTTAATCACTTCTGGGAGTTGAAGGTTTTACTTAAAATTATTAACATGCAGCAACCAACATAAACCAAACTTTACAATTTCTAATTTCATTTCAGTATGTCATGGCCACACAGTGATTGCAAAGTATTGTAAGTTTAGAATATTGGAATATAGTTATCAATTTTGGATTTATTTCTCTGAGCAATGCATTCTGCTATCCATACAATATTCCGACACTCCTGTTCTTTAAGCTTGACATAGGCATAAAACACCCCTAGATGGAACTGCTGTTGGAATGCTAGAGTGTTCATCTTCACCTGTACAGAGGAAACAATAGGCATAACTTTTTCATACCCAAGATGTGATGAGCAATTTTTGTATTCAGTAACAAAAATCTTGTGTTGTATATTAAGTAGAACACCCTCTAGCTTCAGGTTATCCACCATGCTAACCATTAGACTGATAAATCTAAGTATGAAACTGGGTAAAATGGCCACATTTATCAAAGGTAAACTGACATTGTTTCAAACATTTAAACAGTAAAATTGTCAAATTCAGGTTTGAATTTACAATTTTCTAAATCTTGATATCTTCACATACCTCATGCTCAAAGAATTTGTCTTCAAGTGTCTTTTCACCAGGATTTATACCAGCTCCTTCAAAGAGAGACTTGTAATCCTGTGACAAAACCAAAGTACATGTTGTCAATGGAAGGTTCAGGACAAAAAAATAACCCTATTTGTGCACGATCCTCGCAGTAAAGAGCACTAGCAAAAGTGAAAATCAGACCTGAAAAAATTCAGGCATGTATGGGATTTGAACCAATGACTTCTGCAATAATAGTGCAGTGCTCTAGTATTGTTCTAATAGTACTCTTTACTGTGAGGATTGTGCACAAATACGTTTCTATAACCGCAGTTCAGATATATGAATT
This sequence comes from Stylophora pistillata, assembly GCF_964205215.1. Lineage (NCBI taxonomy): Eukaryota > Metazoa > Cnidaria > Anthozoa > Scleractinia > Pocilloporidae > Stylophora > Stylophora pistillata. The sequence continues at coordinate 15,825,426 of NC_142521.1, read as the reverse complement.
TCATATATTCGTTGTGTTTAAAAAAAAAAACCTTGGCGTTTTCGTTTCCTCTATGACCGCTTCATTATAAATGTACATATATCAAAGAGAAACTTTCTCACAAAAAAGGGAAAGCTGTTCCAGGCCAAATCATGTGGTTTTACATGACTGACTTTTTTCATGTGTGCAATTTACAAAATTTTTAATTTAATTTTTTAATTTTTAATTTAATTTACTCAAATTCAATTACACAGATAATCAAAACAAAAACAAAAACAAGGAGTTAAATATATATACAAGTATAAAAAAGAGATATCTGAGTAATTAGGCCAGTTTATACAGAATTCTAGATTCCTTATTTTAAATAAACTGCCTGTGATAAAATACAAAAAAAATTAAAAACTAACTTAGACAAATAGCAACAACAATACGTAATCAAAAATTATAAAAATTTATCCTTACTTAAGTTAAATTTACTGATATAAAACTGATTCACTTTCTTACTAAACAATGATACTCGATCAATTGTCCTAATAGCTACAGGCAGGTCGTTCCATAAATCCACAATGCGATTAAAAAATGAGAATTTAAAAACATCGGTTCTAAAGCGACCCTTGGCAAGTATGGCTTCTGTGTTCCTCATATTGTATTTATATGATTTGAAGCTAACATATGATAGGACGTCAAAATCAATGTGCCCCTTCAGACATTTAAAAAAGAAACATAAATCTAAAAAATCTTTAAAATGAACATCAAGGAAAACACAAGGAAAACCATGCTCTCTCAACATAACATGAAAGAAAACAACCTGAACAAAATGGCAACTGTGATGGAAAGATGATAGACCAACAAGGGTTTCAAAAGAGTGAAAAGTGAAAATAAACTGGTTGATGATGATGCTGGAAAAAAAAAAACCAAGCTTATGAAGGGAGGGTGGACAGGATATCACACATGCACACAAAAATAATTGCTAAACAAGGGCACACCGTGTGCAACATGTGAACCCTTCCACCCAAAACTTCAAGTGTCCAGACCAAACATATTTCTTACACATGTAAATCATATTCTGCCATGTCCTCCTCAGCAACCTTAATTTACACTTTTAAAATAAGAAGTAAAATTGTACCGAATAGTAATCTGCCACTGCTCTAACTTGTTCATAATCATCAGCTCTGGCCAACCTCGACAGACCCTCTGGGTACAGCTTGCCGCACTTGGGATAAAGCTTGTTGCGATCATCCTTACCAAGTTCAGTGCCAAAGGAATTAATGGTGATAATGAAAGCTCGGCGATCAGCTTCAAACTAAGAAATGCATTAAAGGAGAAGGGGAATATTTCAATAAATTAATCCTACTTTACCAACAGTAACATTAAAGGGGGTAGGGGATACAAACCTGCAGTTGACCCTCTTGAGTTGGAAAACATAAACATCAATTCATGGTTAAATATCCTGGTATTGTACTAAATTACAATGAGAAAAACTAATGTAGGACCCCATATTCAAGGCTGTGCTCTATGAAAAATTGAAGAGAGCCCAGTGCTCAGAAACTGTGAAATCCAGGGTGCCTAGCATCTGCTTTTTATGAAAAAAAACTAAGATTCCTGGGTCGCCCAAGAACAAATGTAAGGCACCAGGAGCCACCGGGCACTGCTAGACCACAGCCCTGATATTGAAAAATCCTTGCAATATACTTGTTAACCTTTAATACTCAAACATCAGTATGCATATTCTCCATACCATTCACATTCTCCATACATTTATAAAGATGCTGACAAGGAGAATTTATTTAAGTCAAGAAATTCTATAGTTTTTGATCATTTTCTTATTTCTCATAATAATAATAATAATAATAACAATAATAATAATAATCAGTTTAATTACTCTTTTTGTAGCTTACAGCTAAATTACAAGAGTGGTCAGGATACAAATCATATCTATACAATAACATGAAACATTTAAGTAAGAATATCTATATGTAATAGATTTATCGAGACGGTTAGTAAAAGCCATAGCGGGATCATCTCTAAGAGTGCCTGAGTGTAGATTGTATCCATGGGACACAGTTGTGTGATGTGGCAGAGGGTTAGCAAGGACACCAGTGTCCCAAACTCTCTGGATAAACTTAGTGCATGCAGTGGCACGCCGATCAGAGAGAGTGCAAGGACCACACAGCACAAGTGCATCCCTGTAGGGAAGCCCAGGAAAGATTATTTCTAAGGCTTTTATTTACACACTCTCAATTAGGAGGCTAAGATAATCATGCAGGTTTACCCAAACTGGGGAGGCATATTCCAACACTGAAGGAATCAGGCTGGAATACACCATAACTAACTTCCTTTCCATAACACCTGACTTCTTCAGACAATGAACAGGACCTCAATGAGTGTTTGAGGGGAGGTATTGCAAGGAGAAATTAGATGCTGGTCACTCTTAGTGGTTCCCTTAATAAGTGTTTGAGGCAAAATGCATCCAAGTGACAATGGCTCTCCATATACCGGTATATGCTTTAAGATATATATAGCCATTCATATGTAAAACATTGTCCCTATTCTCTTATTGCCAAAAGAGGAAAACATTCAAATGCTACCTAAGAACTAAGAGGACAGAAAATTTCATTTACTTGAAGAATTGGGCACATAACATCTGCTGTTGTTCCGCCTAAATCTTCACAAAACTTGTGGAAGCCTTCAAGGTATGCCTGATGATCAAAATTATAACAGAGTGTTTAATTTTCAGCACTGGAAATATGCCACAGGTGAATGTGCTCTCCATTTAAAAGCTGAGTTATTTCTTTGGAAAGACACAAGACAAGGCAGTCTGCACGTCGACATTCAGTGGCACAGTGATAGGGAAGTTTAAGGTTATTTTCTCTGTTGCTAAATATGATCTTCAGATTAAAAAAAATAATATTTGTTGATTTGTATTTTTAACAAATAAAAATGAAAAAAAATGACATCATTTCAAACTGAAATTCATTTTAAAGTGCAACATCTACAGGTATCTAAGTCACTCTAGCTCACCTTGTATAATGTGTTTCTGATTATCTCAATGTTCATCTCATCTAAGTCCTGCTCAGAAATGCATTCCACAAAAAATGGTGCTGGAGATCAAATAAAGAAGTACTTTATTACTTTATGTCTGTATTCTACCATCAAGCAAAAAGAGTCAAAGGGTCCTAATCCAAAAGAATAACCAACCACAGTTCATGAAATTAAACCTTCTCTATAAAATATATACACTTTGCCATACACGCAGATAGTGAGGATAAAAATAAATAACCAACTGAAGACTATCATCTAAAGTAACAAACAATTTTCAAATGATTTGGATATATCAACAAAGTTGAAATGGTAAATTGGCCACAGTAACGATTACAAAAGCTGACGTTTCGAGCGTTAGCCCTTCATCACTCCGACGAAGGGCTAACGCTCAAAATGTCAGCTTTTGTAATCGTTACGGTGGCCAATTTACCATTTCAACTTTGTTGATATATCCAAATTATTTTGTTACTCCCACTGATGCAGCCCCAAACAGTTTCTTTCGAAACTATCAGCCTTTAAACAATTTTCAAGGCTAGCCAACAAAAATTGTGTTGCCATCTTTGAGGAAAAAGAACTTTTTGTATTACAATTTAAAGGCAAGCATCTACATTTTTCCTGATTGCTGAATGATAAATTATTTATCCTAACTAAACAGCTAAGCAGCATATGAAGCCACTCCACATGCTGATAATATTGTTTTAGTTTAGTGTAATTGTAATTGTAATTGGGAATTAATGTATGTGCGCCAAGATGGCTGCCGCTTACTGTCGTCGTTGTTGTTTTTTTAAGCTTTTGTGCTTTGTTACCTTGTTCGTTCAGTGTCTTGACAAGCACAATTCAATCTGTTCGCCTCCATCTACCTTCAAAGGCCCTTTTAGCGTTAGTCGAAAGCTATTTTCTGCTTCTCGCTGCGGTCAAGACCTTGCTGCTGCAAGACGCTCAACTAAGTTACCGATCACCAAATGGTCAAAGCATGGTTCGACGATTGCTGCTCTGTCTGAAAGAGGTTTCATCAAGGACCTATCTATTGCAGTGGATGTTGAAATTAACCTGGGTCCAGAAAATTTTAACTACATGCCGACTGCTTTATTTCAAACTTCAAGACCAAGATTTTCTTTCAGTCGATGTAATTTATTTCAACTTCGCTCCTGTTGTCCTAAGGTTAAACTGGATTATTATCTTATTCATCACTTAAAGTCATTGGGAATTTACAGAGCTAGAGGACGTAGAGCTGGTGTTAATTCTAGAATTGGATCTCGTCAACAACATCACAAGATTCCAGTTCGTGTCACTGACCACTGTTTTTTATCAACCAAACGCGCACGACTTTGACCCAAGGATACAAATTTGCATTTCATTTCTACTCACTCTTCTTCTTTACCCCGAATAATCCCCAAATGTATGGTCATCAATGCAAGATCTCTTGTTAAAGTTGATGCTGCTTCTGCTTTGCATATGGAATTGCACTCAAACAACTGCGATATTTGCATCATCTCTGAGACATGGCTTAAACCAAATTTTCCATCTCATCTCATTTGTCCGCAGGATTACTCAATTTTGCGAAAGGATAGAATTGACCGGTCAGGTGGTGGTGTTGCTATTGTCTGTAGGAGCGATTGGTTATTGGAACGATTAGACAGCGTTTTTTATAATGCCTTTGAATGCTTGTGGGCTAACTCCCAACTCAAGTTTTTATGTGGCTGCTGTTTATCATCCTCCAGATCCGCCATATTGTCCTGATGATTTATTCGAACATCTAACAAATAGTTGTGATCATTTATTGACTGGTAATCCTAACAGCAACCTTATAATTTGTGGTGACCTCAATCAGCTAGATTACAATGATTTTCTTACACAACTAAATTTATTCCAGATGGTGAATACATCGACAAGAAAGAACAAAATTTTGGATGTTTTTATAACTAACGTCCCACATTTTTGGAGGAAAGTATCGGTCGCTCAAGGACTAGTTCGATCTGACCACTCTATGGTCCTGGTATATCCCAGAATCCCACTTAAGGCTGAAAGGAAAACTGTGATGTTTAGAGATGTTCGTGATCATCATAAACTGGATATGGACAAACTGTTGAAGTTTCATAACTGGGACAATGTTTATCAATGCGGAGATGTGAATGGAAAACTTAATCTTTTTTGTACCAAGATTAAGTCCATGTTTGATGAGTGTTTTCCGCGTATATCAGCACGTGTGTCTAATAGAGACCCCCCATTCTTTTCTCCTCTAATCAAACATCTACTGGACCAACGGCGAAAATTGATTCAGCGAAGTAACATATCAGGAAATTCTGTTTCGATTGAGATCCAAACTCTTCAAGAGAAAATCAACAAGTTGATCAGAGATAATCAAGTTCGGGCAGTTAAAGGGAATTTTGAGAAACATAGTGCAGGATCCAAATCTTGGTGGTCAACAGTTAATTCCCTGACAGGAAGGAAGTCTACCAACTCGCAAGTAAGCTCAATTATCTCCCCGAGCGAGATCAATAATTTTTTCTGTTCTATTAACACTGATCCCCTTTATAAACCCATTGACACTGTCACTATCCCGGAATCAAGCGACATGCCTGTTTTAACGGTCTCCAGTGTTACAAGGAGTCTACTGAAATTAAAAAGAACTGCCTCTGGTCCAGATGGAATCCCGTACTGGTTTTGGAAAGAGTTTGCGTACGACCTCGCTCCTGTTGTTACCCATATTTTCAACTGTTCTTTGGAAAACCACACTGTGCCTGATCTTTGGAAATTGGCTGACAGAACTCCCTTGCCTAAAGAGCCCAACTTTAAAAGTTGCACACAGTTGCGGCCTATTTCTCTGACTAATGTAATAATGAGGGTTTTTGAACGTCTTGTATACAGACAAGAATTATCTCAATATATGAATAACTTCATTAGCTTCGACCAGTTTGCATACCGCAAAGGCCACAATACGACAATGGCCTTAATTAAGTGTCAATATGCTTGGCTGAAATGGCTCGAGTCGGGTTTTGATTGTGTTAGAATTTTCTCTTTTGATTTCAGCAAAGCTTTTGATTCAGTCCCTCATGATATCCTCTGCTCTAAGTTGAAAACACTTGACATAAATCCATACGTGACCAATTGGATTATTAGTTTTTTACAAAACAGGAAACAAAGAGTTGTTGTTGATGCCATTGTTACGGATTATTTAAATATCAATAGGGGTGTCCCTCAGGGGACAGTTTTAGGCCCTATACTATTTTCTATTATGGTCAACGATATTAAGGCCATTCTACCAAATCAGAATTTACTTGTGAAATATGCTGATGATTTAACATTAAGTAAAATCGCGGGCTAAAAACGGCAATTCAGCAGCTGAGGAGGTCCGATCGATCGTCGCATGGACATCTGCTAACCGTATGCAACTAAACTTCAAGAAAACGTGGGAGATGCTTCTTAGAGGCAAATCCACTATGGCCTTACCTGCTCCTCTGGTTTTTATAGAGCGTAAACCATGTCTGAAGTTGTTGGGTGTGACTTTTCAATCTGATCCGTGTAACTGGGATTTACATTTTGATATTATATCGAAAGCCAGTAGTCGTCTTTACATCTTACGTGTTTGTAAATTCTATGGACTGCCGCTGGATCATCTTCATCTTCTTTTTATCAGTCTTATTCTACCTATATTTACATATGCTGTAGAAGTATGGAGCTGCGTGTATTATCATAAGTATCTGAGTCGCATAGACAGGCTGTTCAAGAGAGCTTTTAAGCTTGGCTACTGTAAAGAGCTTTTTTCGATTGAAAATATTATTATTCTGAAAGATAAGAAGTTGTGGGCCAAGATCACCGACAGCGATTTTACAACAGCTTTAGATGACCTTTTGCCACCTGAGCGACCAATGGTTACGCTACGTAAGAGGCGCCATAATTATATTCTCCCGCTTGTCAGAACTGAACGTTTCAAGAGGACTTTTGTTAATAGATGTTTGTTCTCTTATTAGTTAGTCAGTTAGTAATTTAGTTAGTTCATTAGTTTTATACTTGCTGAGTTCATATCATTGTAACTAAACACGTTTGTTGTTTAGAATGCTTAATAAAGACTTTATTATTATTATTATTAATCGTTACCTAGTTCTAAGCATGCTTGTTTAAGAAGCTTGTACACTGGAAAGAAGCATCTCCACTAAAAACCACTGTATTATGGATGTGTCTACACTGAAACTCAGAAAATTCTAAACACCAGAAATGTTTCTGGAATGCTTTTGTGCTTCAAGGAAACTGTCAATTTGGTACAAAATTGTTCCAATAACTGTAATAGTTTTTTGTTTGTGATTGATTCTTGTGTTCTGAACTGTATTGTGTTATGATAGTAAGTACATGTTCCTGTTTTACTTATCAGAATTAAATTAAAGTTTTAAACATAATCTAAGTATTGCAGAAAATCAGCATGAGCCATTTAAGATACAATAGTGACATCAGAGAAATTGTCACTGTCAAAACACACTAAAATCATCTAAGATAAGGCATGTCTATGATAGAATTCTCACATTGCAATCTGTACTAACCTAAAGGAGTGTCAATCATAACAGCATTGTACAGCTCTGCAGGAGTGGATGCAATATTAATGGAAGCCATTTCCTCAAAGCTGCCCAATGGATGACATTTGGGGACTAGCTCTGAAATGGGTCTCTGATGCAGAGTGCCAGTGATCAACAGAATGATATTGTCAATCATGTAGCTATACCTAAAAATCAAACCAATAACTTAACTTCAAATTCATGATGCTCAAGTTGCAAACTCTCCTGTGCAACTCATACAAACAAAGTTTACAATCAAAGAGACTCATAAAAATCACATTAAAAACAGCATAAATCCAAGCAACTAATAAAAACAACCTCATGGGAAGTTGTATTTGAGAACTGACAAGTAACTTTAAGACCACATGAAAAAATCAGCAATGCAATAGATATCATAATATATTGAGTGAAATTCATGTGAGTAGAATCACTGTCAAGCAATGGATAAAAAAAAGTTGTGGCAATAACAGGGACTAAAATTAGACAGACTATTCATCAACTCCTTTAAATCCCTGATCTGATTTTATTAATAATTCTCCTCTCTCCCTGCTATATATTTAATTGTAGATATGCCACGAGAATTTGGTGTTAGATCAAATAACAACTTCTACCCAATAAGTTTGAGTATTCTTATTACCTTTTTGCTGGATTACATGGGGATATTAGAGGGAGAAGTTAGATGTAAATCACTTTTGGGAGTTGCAGGGTTTATTAAGTTCAAAATGAGCAAGATGTCATTGTCACCAGAGGGGTTTTAATAGTAAGATCAATTTGATGGCTTACGTGATAAAGTCCATAAAAGTTGCCATTGGTTCAAGAGCTTGATTGCGTAAATGCCTAAACTCTGTGACTAACTTCTCCCTCAGTCTGTCGTCAATAACTGACACATTCAAAGGACCAGCCTCATTTTGAAGAAAGTTTCCATAATCTGTGCTTTGCAAGTGAAGCTTAAGATCTAGAAAAAGAGGAATCATCTTTTAAATACTTAAATGCTTACAGCCCATTTGATATAGTCTGGTGACTCATGCATCAAAAAAGGATTTCCCTACAATGTTCAACTCATCAATTTCTAACACGGTAATTTGGTTTTATCAATTGAGTTGACAATGTAAATTGTTTGTTTCTTTGTTTGTTAAAATTGGTCGCTGTAAAGGATTTCAAAGTTGACTTTTTAAGTTTGAGCCCTTCATAAGAGCATATGAACAACAGCACCCTAGCAACTCAGTGTAGCATTAAGTAAACATTTTGCACTATGTAAACTTTCAGTAATATTTCCGTACGGCCCCATGCTCTTGTAAAACAAAGCTGTTGCCCCAAAGGCAGCATTGTTTTCGCCATTCTTTTCTTTATTCAAGAACTGTATGCATAATGAAATATGGAACTGTACAGAAATCTTACCAAACTTTGTTACATGCACACCAGCCTGATATTCTCAAAATTATGACAGGCACCAAAGCCAAATTAAGCATTTTTTGCGTCCTTTTTCGTGCTTATTTCCATTTTCAAGCACTGAATTGCGATGTAAGGTGCGAACCTACATCTATCAATCTTTTTGAATTTCGTAATTTGCTGTTAAAATTACATCTAATGTATATTTTATGAAAATACAGATGATCCCCTAATTGTACTGCATACCGCCATAGAATTACTCCGAAGGATATTTAACTATCGGGTTATTACATTAAAATGATTTCTGTTTCGTCACCAAACATACGAAAAACAAGAAGGCGAACAGACCAAAATTATTTGCAAAGTATAAGTGTTTCGTTCTGCTGGATGCTAAAAATATCCGCTCCTTCTTACCTTCCAGCGTTTCGCATTGAGACAAATTAAGGTAATCACTTTGACTTAAGATTCCTGATCGAAATCCTCTGACCAAACCTTCAAGATAACCACTATCTAAGTTGAAAAACAACTCATGAAACGACAACATTTGAGTTGTCTCGGCCATTTTTCCCCGTTCCAATATGGCGGACAGAATAATTCGAACCAGTCTTTCCGACTGTCATTGTCACAGGTTAATCATGTGATTCGTCACGCTAGACATCACGTAGTCATCACGCAACGCTCCTCAGCCCAGTACTTTTTCTCGTTCAAATTATTAAGCGCGGGAAAACATGGCGGAAAAGAATTAGTGTAGAAAATTATCATTGCCGTTTTAAAAGTTCTTTAAAACTAGTTGCGTTACTAAATCCGTCGACGTAAGCTACTTGAACATCCCACCCTTGTCGTAATGGATCCTTCAGAAGTGGAATTTTTAGCCGAAAAGGAAAATATATCCATTCAAACTAACTTCTCTGAGAACAAGATTTATTTGATCGGGGTAGGTGTATTATAAACAAGAAACAACGATATAAGTGAATACTTTTGTTTGTGGTGAGATGAAGAGACATTCACTTGCCGAAGGCTATTTGCCAGCGCTATCCATTGGACTACTGATACTGTGAATGCAACGGTTGCTGTAATTCTGTGAATCTGCATTATGCATGCTTCTAATGGACAACTTGAGGCAAGAGTAGCATATAACCCCATACATTAATTATGCATTCAGACTGGCAGACTTTGTTTTTAAAGTTTTGTCGTGAAAGACAAAGAAGTGGAATGCATAATCAATGTATGGGGTTATATGGTACTCTTTCCAAACTTGATTACGATTTTCTATGCTATCTTCACTTTTTGATGCAATTTAAACTTTTTTGATTTGCAGGGAGACATTGGACCGTTTAATGCATCTCTGCCAACTGAAGTACCCCTCTGGGTTGCAATATTTTTGAAACAGAGAAGAAAATGCAGAATACTGCCTCCCGAATGGATGGATGTTGGTAATATATTTTTTTTCTCAGTACCAAAAGAGGAATTTAGAGTGCTAAATAAGGTAGAGAATCAATTGTGTGCCCCAGGATACTTCAACACTATTTTGAACCATATTTTGTAAACAAGGTCTCATCCACACTAATGCAAAGTGGGAATTTGGGGAAAAACAACCTTACATGCCTTAAAATGCCAGTGCATGGTGCTCTTACTGGAGGAGGGGAGGGTGATATGCCTAAGGTCCCCCCCCCCGTCTAGCTTGCTGTCTTTTAAGTACTAGAGTGCACCTTAAATGAGAATTCTGTGGCCAACCACTCTTTCTTTATTACTACAATCTGTAAGAAAAGCAGCCAACGTGTAGGAGTCTTAATGAGACTCAGAAACTTAATACCTACTAGCACCAAGTTGCAATTGTTTAAAGCTGCCATTCTTCCTTATTTAACTTACTCTCATCTTGTTTGGCACTTCTGTCGTGCTAGTGACAGCAGAAAACTCGAACGCATACAGGAAAGGGCACTTAGAGCCATCTATTGCGACAAAACGTCAAGTTATAACACACTATTGGGTATGGCTAATCTATGTACTTTACATAACAGAAGGTTACAGGACATGGCTACTCTCATGTACAAGGTCAAGAATAATATATGTCCTAAGTATATTGCTGACCTATTTCGGAGGTCTGATACGAAATATGCCCTACGTAGCAAAGAATTTGTTATTCCTAGATTTAATACAGCAACATATGGTAAGCACTCCATCAGATATACTGGACCTAAGTTATGGAATATTGTACCTAAGAACATTAGAGATCTGCCAACATTATCATCTTTCAAGATAAATATCCGTAAGATTGATCTAAATACTTTACTGACCGATAATTACTGTACCAACTGTATTTTATGCAGTACATAATGTAAAAAAAAAAAAAAAAAAAAAAAAAAAGTTTTCAATGTAAATTTTATCTTGTACATATTGTAAATATTTTAGCATGCTAACCAATCTTAGTATTTTTAGCTCAATTAGCATTTTAACTTTAATTAATATATGAATTTAGTCATTTTTAATTTATTTTGTAGTGTCCCCATTATGTACTGCTATTTTAGTCTGACACTTAAATAAAGGTATTCATTCATTCATTCATTCTACTCAAAATTCAATTATGGTTTTGCAGAAAGGTTGCAAGAACTGAAGGAAAAAGAGAAAGAGGCAGATTACTTCACAAAAATGCCTTCTAAACACTACATGGAAATAGCCTCTCTTCTTCTCAACAGGTATTTTTGAATTAAGTGTGGTAAAATAATTAGTAAATTATGTAAATGACATGAATTGATTCTTACAGGAAGAGTTTGTTTTGTGGGGTTTATGTTGTAGTGTTAAATGAGCTCCAGGTCAAAAGGATTTTAGTTTTTTTTTTTTTAATTGATGAATGTTCATCAGCATGGTACCTAAACAAAGGAAAATGTAAATCAAACCAGTTTGAAATAGTGAACTTTAGAATGTTGAATTATTGATTCTGTTTGATTATCAGTCAGTATTGCATTAGTCAGTAAAAACCATCAGCCATATCAGGAGGTGGCGTGGCCAAGTGGTTAGGGTGCTAGACTTGTAATCTGGTGCATGAGCTCAAGTCCTCCACCCTGCCACTCACTGGATTTGTTCTCAGTGGCCCCCTTAGAGGGCCACAGGTTTTTCGGCTATACAGCTGTTACGTGTCTCCCTCTATAAATAAAGTCCTTACTTACTTACTTACCTAGTTCAACTCCTCAGCTGCACTCTGTGGCAGGAGGCAGACCAGTGGGGATTTTTTAGTACTTAGTTAGTCTACATTGTGGCTGAAAAACCCCTAAGGTGTAGCTTCAATTTACATATTTATTATTATTATATTATTTAACCATTGGTTCATGCTTTAGCATGCACTATTGAGTTATGGAGCACGTGGGAAGTTTGGAGAGCTCGAAAGAAGCATAAGAGTTGCCTGAGGCCATAGCCGAGGGCAACTCTAGCTTCTTGAGTGCTCTCCAAACTTCCCACGTGCTCCACAACTCGATAATGCACAGCTAAAAGCATGAACCAATTGTTTTATAACCGCCGGAATTTTGCATCAAATCCGATGCGAAAAACCGACAACGATATCAGAAGCGAATCATGACGGCGCCAATGCCGAGTCTCCTTTTTCGTTGTTTTTCTCGTTTTCTGGCTCATTTAAGAACTCTAGCCCAAGGGAAAAGGTTGGAAAATTGTCTTTGTGCCAAAACTACAGAATACAGGGCCACTTATTTACATCTCATTGAATCACAATGCATCCTTTTGTTTTCTGCCTCATTCTTCAAAGCATGCTGACAAGGTGGACCGCAATGGCCCTGTATTCTGTAGTTGCTCCTGTCTTTGTTTTGGGACTGGTGGGCTGAGTCTCTGTTTGTGTCCATTATTGTTGCAAAATATATTCTTTTTCCCCCGCACTTACAATGGCCGCTCGCGTGAAAAAAAATTTCTGGCGAAGCGATTTGCTCACGCTATCAGAGTGCACTATCGGGATTTTAAGTATGCTTACGTATACTGAATTTGATTGTGCGTCTCTGCTAGCTATGTTATCAATATACTTATTCTCCCCATACTGTTCTCCATACATTTCCTGAGGTGCTGAGAGGTGCTGCTAGAGAGAATTTGTTAAACAATCAACAGCTTCTTTAGTTGGTGATCATTTCCTTTATTCTCCTGACCTTAATGTGTCATTCAGGGGTGATATTGTAAGGAGAAATTAGATGCTACATGTAGTCCCTTGTTGGAGTCAATCAGTTATTGAGTCCATCAGTCAATCGGTTAATACAACTTGTGTTTTTCAGTGCTTCAGATGATATTCCTCATGCAGATGAAGTACGCACCTTGATTAAAGACATCTGGGACTTGAGAATTGCCAAGCTTAGAAAGTCTATTGACATTATGGTCAGTCAGCAAGAAGTTTATGCCAGAGTAAGTTTTGTCCTGTGACATGGTAGGGGTTTCTGGGTGAAGTGTAGCAAAGTGAGATCGTAGTTTTGTGTGGATGAACACAGTAACGTTAGAATTTCCACCTGCACTGTTTCAAAATTTTAGTGTGCACACACACCAGCAGGCCACAAAATCTCTGTATAAACAAACACTTATAAATTAAAGAAATAGATACAATGCGAAACTTGGTGAATGTGTAACCTGCAGTGCAGGTAAGTCTAGGCTAAAATGTTGATTTGCAATAGTTTGATCATTTTCAATTGATATTATTTGTTTGTTTTCACAGTTAGATGATTTATCACTGATGGAAATTAATGTGATTCGCCCATTCCTCACACAAGCTCTAGATCATATGCATAACTTGAGGTGTCATGTTGCAGAAAATCCAAGTAATGCTTAACAGAAGATTGTAAAATGTTTTTGATTGTGACTGAACAGAAGGTTGTGAAAGCAACACATGACAGGTGTCTTTATGAGAATGTCCATCTACAAACACCACTAGAAATACAGTAATAGCATTTATTTTTACTGCATTAGTTTTCAAACAATACAATTAGGTCCCAGGGCTCGACACTAACTTTTCAACTTACTATAGCGAAGTGGCTAGTGACATCTGAGGTGTTACAACAATTTCAGTTTGTTTACTAGCCTAACTGGGTAGTGGAAATTGAAAACTGCCAGCCAAAACTGAATTTTTACTAGTCTGTGGTTAGTGGGCTATTTAGCCCATCTAGCCCCATAGGAGTGTGTGGTTTTTCTGAAAATGAAAGCGTAACCAAGCTTGTAAATACACCGAAATACTGATCATGAGATGCTGTCAGTCTGGAATAAATTTTTGGTGATTAAATTTGTAGTGGAAGTGTATTCTGGAAGTGGTGTAATTAATAGCAACCAAGCATCTTTTTTAAGGCTGGATTCTCTTTAGCAAGTGACTTTTGAAAAGAAATATTTCACTTTTCTGGGGACTCTGTGAGTGAATTGCATTCAAACTAATCAATGGTCAGGGTACAAATTGATCAGAAAAAAGTTGAGGTACAATTACCAAGGACAGGCAAATTTGCTGCAGATTCTGTCACTTAAATTTTTCAGCTAAGAAATAAGGTCAGTTAGACTGCAAATGGCTGGAAGCTTGAGAAAATGCAAATGATCAAGTCACAAAGTTTGCATCTTATTGGTTGAGAGGGTAGAGCGAGTTTTCTAGACCAATCCCAAATTACTTCAGAGAATCAATTGAAAATTTCTTTAAACTGCAGTGGTCTAAACTGTGCCACTCTGAGGTTTTCTAACAGCTGAATCCAAGAAATTTTGCTCAACTTCAGGAAGTACTCAACATCTTACAGTCTACTTTTTTTTTTCACCTGGTCAACGCCATTTTCTGTGTGCTACAGACCCATCCCATATGTTATGATTTTTCCAAAGAAAAGGAAAAAAAATGATGAGGAACATGTTAACATGGACTCTTACCTCCTGTAAAAGGTGGTGAAGGTCTGTTTTGTAAGCATATTTCTGTTGATCAAGTGCACACCACTTCTCAAAACATTTTACTGCCACCTTGGATTTGAAAAGCAGAGAGAGGATTGGGAAAGAATTATATTTCTACTACGAGGTTAACAGGAGAAAGCATTAACCCTTGAACTCCCACGAGTGATTAACAAGTAACTTCTTTAATATCCTATCCATTGTTCAGCAAACGAGTAATGCAAATACTAAAATTTATTATGTAGAAGTTATCTTGATCTAACACCAAATTCTTGTAACTAACATAAAAGGAACTAAGTAGCAGCAACAAAGGAAGAACTAAGAATTGGATCTTGGGAGTTTATGGGGTAAGATGGGGTATAGAGGGAACTGCCTTATCTTTCTTGAATCTCCCTTCCCTACTCATTTTTGCTGCAACAAAAAATTGCTGGTTATATTTTACTAACTTGCCTTCACTTAAACATGAAGGCGCGCTATAAAAGGAGCCTTAGGTCCCACTGGACTATTTGTCAATCAACCGTCGTGTGATGTAGAACTCTTAGAGTCAAGTCAGCTTGAGCTACAACTGCTCCAAAGCAGTGAATAGCGGGCGCATTCCTCAAAATTGTTTTATGTCTTCATCACAATACAAGAATTTTTGAGATTTGTCTTTCCTTTCTCCAATGGAAACTCTTTATTTGTGGCAGTAAATTTGAGATCGAAGTAGGTGGTTCACATGTTACCTTATGCCACCATGCTGGTGGAAGTAAACAATAGATATCTCATTAGCTCCTTTTGTTCATCTACTAGCATTTAAATTTGACCCACACACGTCAACAGTGAGTGACAAATGAGCCTAGGTCTTCCCAGGGAAGACTTCCTTATATAGCGCGCCTTCGTGTTTAACCCTTAAAAGTAAGAGTGACAGGTATCTAATTTCTCCAATAGTCCCTTTTACAGTTGTGGGCTTGGTGGCCAAGCCTTTGAACAGGAGTGAGGCTAAGGGTGACCCTGTTGTGATAGAGACTTGTATCTAGTTAGCATGATAACAAAGTAATTTGCATTTGAAAAGTAGCAACATCTCTATCATAACAAGGTCACCCTAAGCCTCACTCCTGTTCAAAGGCTTGGCCACCAAGCCCACAACTGTAAAAAGGACTATTTCGTGCTGAATCAGCTGTTAAGGTCATGAGAATAAAGGAGGTGATCACCAACTTAAGAAGCTTTGATTGCTAGAGAAATTCTCCTTTTCAGTACCAAAGGAAACATAGACAATAGTATGGAGAATACAGATACTGAAGTTAATAAGGTGGTTGGAATTGGCTTTTGATTCATTTCAAACTTCTTCACATCAAATTTTTTCAAACAATTTATTTACTTGTCAATCGCTTAAACTTCTCTTTGGCAACCTTACAGATAATTCTTGAAAAGCATGGGGAAAAATTAACTTTGCAAACAACATAGAAATATTTCTTGAAGCTTAAAAATACATTAATGTATGGGATTTAAAGTTTTCTGACACTTTTGTGTCTGTGCATAATGTGAGAGCAAAACTTTGTTTCTTGGGAGAATAAAATGAAAATCTAGTTCTTAAATATAGAATCTTGCATCTATGTTACAAATATATTAGCTTTTTAAACTTTCAATAAAGTAATGAAGCCTATCCAGGCCCTCTCTTAATGTGCTTTTTTCTTCTAGAAGTTTCTTCTTGGCTTGGACAAGGTTCTAAAAAGAAAAAAAAGCTCTTTAAATGGATTGAGTAAAGTTTATGAAACAGATGTGACAAAAATAATAATTTAAAATACTTTGAGAACTTCCAATCAATTCTCTTAAGCCTTTGTATCCCAAATGTGATCAACAATAATTAACAACTATTCACCAAAGTGGAGGTGGTTAGTGGTGGATATTTACCGAGCCGTGAAGCGGTGAGGTAAATATCCACCGCTAACCACCGACACTGAGGTGAATAGTTGTTTTAGTATATACTAAAACAGTGAGATAATATACACCACTGTCGTTAATTTGAGTGATTTCTTCGCTTGTCTCGGATGCAAACTGGGATGCCACTTTTTCCCGAGTTGCTTGGAGGTAAATAGCAAAGGATATTCGGAGTTTGACTAGCCAATCAGAACGCACCTTCAACGCTATCCACTGTTTTAGTATATACTAATTATTATTTATTAACTTCTCCCTGTGATTCCAATACTTGTAATTTTGCAAATAAGTTATGAGAACAGACAGGCTTATCAGCCAGAAGTCATCATGATGTAACACCAAACTCTCCCCTCTAATTTACAAGAAATTACATAGCTGTCAGAGGGAAGAATTGCTCATTGGATCTTGGAAATTAAAGGGTTAAGCATAGTCATCAAAGGAAATAGCAGGCAAAACAAATGTTACTGCTAACAATCCTTAAAATGTTCTAAAATCTTTATCAGGACATGTGCTTGATGCAGGATGTAGAAGGCCCACAACAAATGAATTAGTCGCAATGTATTGATGAACTCACAGTATTTGAGCAACCATCATTGAATAATAAGCTATCAGGTTTGCAGTATTTTTCCCTGCATCTGAATGATGGGAAAAAAAAAAGGAAAGTTTCTTTGACCAATCATACAGAGCAGTTGCAAGCGTAAACCCAATTCAATGTGGTCATAAATTACTTTTGACAATCAATTAAAATTTTCTCAGTCCCCAGCTTTAAACTTACTGTCATTTGGAGATTTAGAGCCTGTGCCTCCTCACTCAGGGAAACGTTTGTGGTTTTTAACAAATCAGCATTGTCTTGGAGAACACCTATTTCCAAACTTCTCTCTGCAACAAAAGAATTGGAAGAGAAAAAAAAACTGGATTAGTACAAAATGGAAAAAGGTAAAGGATGTGCATAAGCCATGTGGCCCATATTGTAAGAGCTTATTTCAGTGTCAGCCATTAAGTGGAAAAGGGTTCGAATATTTAAAATTTAGTCATCTTGAAATAATCCTTAGCCTGTTTAGGTCACAGCATTAACAAATCCTAACAAAGAAAGAATCTGCTACGACTCAATCAATTTGATTTTAAATGGTACAAACAAATTTCTCCAATTGTGATTACAGCTAAACCAGCCTTAAAATACTGATCTTCCACCTTCCTTTGCCAATTCAAAAGGTGAATATATTTTACACACCTCAACTACACATTTGTATGTTAAATCTCCACAAGAATCCTACCTGCCGCATGTGTATAGTAAGATTGCATGACAGCCTCAATTCCAGACCACTTGAACCCTTCCTTTCCTTGGGATGATGAGTGCTGCTCATTCTTAAATTAAAAATTGAGAAATCACACCAAGTTAAATAAATAAATAAAATTGTGGATTTATATTGCGCCGTTTCCATGACGGGATGATCAACTGCACATTAGAACAATGCATGGAATAAATACTAATTACATCATTACAACAATGCATGAAATAAATACTAATTACATCATTACAACAATGCTTTGTAATAGATGCCAGTTACGTCATGTGTAGTATAAAATATTAAAAGCTGAGCTAACTAAGAATAAAAAGCCTTACTAAAAAAAATGCGTCTTTAAGAGTTAGTTTCTACAGGGATAAGCTTTCTCTCTCATCTTTTTCTTAATGGCACATTGCTTGGCTGTTTAGGAACAAAAGATTTGCAAGAATCTTTGATGAATTGCTTGATATTGAGTTTGCAACTAGATTCCACAGTTTAAGTACAAAAGTTATATTATGTAAAAGATTTTAGGGTCACATCATCAAAACTAAAACTCTGTGATAATTTGCCTAAAAGTATTCCAAAATGCGTAATCCCTTTGTGATTTGTAACAAATCTTAATTCTATCCTAGGCTGCAACACAGACACGACTATTTTTAACCAGTAAAAAGTGTAGCACAGTTTAGTTAAGTGATACAGATAGCAATTTTCTCCAAATTAAAATCAGTTTGAGAGGGGTATGTCCCAATGTCTTCAATCTCATCAAGACAGGAACAAAACTGATCTAACCTTGGAGGGTTCTCCTTGTTTATTTCTAATGCTATGCTGCTGGTCTGACAAAGGTAACGGTCCAAACTGACGTCCTTGCATACTAGTTGGGTGCTGAGAAAGGTAATCTCTTGTCTCTTGTTCACTAAAAGTTATCCCCACACTCCTAAGGGGCTCTGGGCGGATAGGTTGTGTCACAGTTCTGTGGTCAGCCCTGGCATGAGAGGTGGCATTCCCACGTTCATGTGAGATTGACAAGAGCCCCGTGTGCCGAAGATACGGTGGACGAAATTGTGATGCACTGATGTTGCTAAAAGGATCTTCCATATTTGTAAGAGACTGTAGAGTTAGGCGAGGAGGAACATGGTTGGAACTACTGCTCATGGTAGGACTTTGTCGAAATCTTTCATCACTGCTGCGACGAAAGGGTCTATCAAATGGGTAAGAAGGAATCCTTTTTTCAGCCTCCTCTATTTTTATATTAACTGGTTGCTGTTTTTCTACATCTTTGTTTTTGTTTTCCTTTCGTTCCTGCTCCTGTAGTAGCTGTTGCTTTTGTCGAGTTATTGGTCCGGTTATTGTGTCTGGGTCCAAAGAACCTTGGCTGTTGTCAGAATCTCTGTCATTCTAGAATATAAAAAGAATAATTTTACAGTCAATCAACAACCAGACTCTAGAGAATGCAGACCAAAATAGGCCTTCATAAAAAAAATTCCATCACAAAATTATAATTGAAAAATCAACCGAAATTATAGTTGGGTGCTTGGTTGCCAAGCCTTTGAACTAGAGTGAGGCTTGGGTGGCATTGTTATGATACAAAAACTGCAGCTTTTGAAATGTAAGTTACCATTTTGTTAACATGCTAACTAAATACCGGTCACCTTCAGCCTCAATCCAAATCAAAGACTCAGCGAGACAAGTCCAGCAAGAAAATACAGTATTGACCGATGGTTTATGCATAGTTATTAAAACAAGGAACCATCTACAATAACCTACAATGATCTACAATGATCTACAATGACCTACAATGAACTACTGTAAGATCCCTGTAATGAAGGAAATGAAGATTTTAGAAAAAGGCAAAGACAAAAAAACAGGAGACGTGTGCATTAACATAATGTGTTTGCTTTTTGTCTACCGAATAACAGGCCAAATGATAACAGAATTTCTAGCTAGGAGATAAATTTATGGTGTATTATAATGAGACATGTATAATGACGAAAATGATAAATAAAAAATGCAAAAAACCTTTGGTTTAAGATGTCTTTGAGGGTCTTATAATTATAACAAGTCTCCCATAATTTCACACTATCATGAGGCTTTGAGTCATATTTGGCCTGTCAACTCCTTGCACTCATTGATATTTTTAGATCAAAACCATTAATAAGGTCATGTATCACAGTGCCGCAAGACTATGCGACATTTTGGCCTGTCAACACCTTTAACTCATTGATATTTTTAGACAGCAAAACAAAAAGGTCATCACACCATCATGAGGCTATGTCAGTCTTCCTTGGCACCATGCATTCACTCTTTTTACCCATTCTGTGTCATCTTAACCCTTTAAGCCCCACAGGAGACACATGTGTAACCAGCCCCTATTCCCAGGACCCTATTGGAAACCGAGACCATTTTTGTCTTGTTTCTACCATGTCTGCAATTTTTCGTGTTATCTTGAAAACAGTAGGTTGAAAGTCAACACACTTAAGACAAAAAATGACCATCAATAAATTATCTTTAATTTGAGACCTCAACTACAGCAAACAGTGAAATATATAGTGAAAAAGACCTAGTAGAAGTAGGCATCAAATTGAAAATCTCCATTCAATTCTGTGATCGCCTTATATATTGTGACAATAAAAAGGCAAAAAAACTATTAACATGGCTCAGAACTCAACAGAACTTGAACAGGTCCCTAAATATCATTATAAATTTGAAATACATTGCCATGAGTGGTAAGTTCAGGATATAAAAAAAAGTTGAAGTCAAATGTTTGTTGCTTGATCATTTTGAATTTCGCGCACTCGTGACGAATTACACGTCCCCAACATGATTTGGGAAACACTCCAAACAAAGTCTCTTCTCACAGCTCTGGCAAGCCATCATTGTAAACTTTGTCCTTTTCCGTTTAAGACATCGCTTGCAACGGCCTCTGCTGGAATTTATCGGCCAGTGTCCACCCTCAACTTGCCCAGAACAAACACTTCTTTGCCGACTCGAAAAGTCTGCGATCAGGTCTTTCGCAAGTTCGATTCGAAACGCTAGTTGCGTTCTTGAGGGGTGATTAATGGCTTTCTTTTCGAGGATGAAGGCATTAACTATGCTCAGATCCATGACAAACCAAAAAAGATAACGCCACCATTTCTTTGATTTTTTTCCAAGCGAGTAGTAGCCACGCAGTTGATCGTGAAGATCGACTCCCCCCATGCTCGCATTGTAGCTTTTGACGACAGGGACGCTCGGCACTTGAATAATCGTTCCATCTCGTTGTTTTCTGTTAACGGTTTCGTTTCCAATAGGATTACTTTGCGTGCTTAAAAAATGAACGATCTTTTTGTCCTTCCACGCGGTTGCGACAACGTTCTCCTTTCGCCGATGAATAGACTCTCCCCGCTTCAAACGCTTCACAATTGGACTCTTCGCGGCAAGATCTTTGGGGAAATCTTTTCTGTTCGCTCGTGCCGTTGCGCAACAGTATATGCCGTCTTTCAGGAGATCCTCGGCAAGCTTAACAGTCGAAAAGAAATTATCAAAGAAAACATGATGATTTTTTCCGACAAAGTTGCGGGTCAGATCGTGAACAACACGATAACCAAGATTTTGTTCCGTCGCGCCATCTTGTTTCTTTCCAGTATAAACTTGGAAATCGCAAACATACCCGCTTGACGCTTCCGCACAAACCCACACTTTAATGCCACGCTTTACAGGCTTCATTGGTAAATATTGCTTCATGCCAAGACGTCCTTTAAATTTAACCATGGCTTCGTCCACGGACAAATTTCTCCCCGGTCGTAGTTTCTCTTTACAATTTTCAACAACGCAGTCCAGTACGGGGCGAACTTTGAACAACTTGTCGTGTCTCGGATCTTCTCGCGGAACTTGTCTTGCATTGTTATTCAAATGAAAGTACTGAGACAATTTATCAAAGCGATTTCTGGACATGACTTTTTGTACAGATGGAACACCGATGAGTGGATCACTGCTCCAGTAGAGGTGATTTGCTGGCAGTTGTTTGATGCCAAACAACACGTGTACTCCGAGGAACGCTTTCATCTCTTCAAGTGTAGTTTCACGCCATTTAGGGTCAGGTTTTGCAGCAATGCACTCTTGTGCAAATCGATTAGTTTCACTGACAATATGTTCAATCAAGTCCTCTGGGAACATTAAATAGAAAAAGTCAATCGCAGTTCCATCCTCTGCGACTCCCCAGGTCGGACCAGTGGCGGCGGTGAACGGTGAGACTTCGACCGGATTGTTGTTGTCATTCCACTGATCGTCGTCGTCTTCTTCTTCGCTCTCGGACGAGTCTGATAACTCTTCAGTCGCAACAGAAGATACTGAAACGTCTGACTCCGATTCTTCTTCTCTCGGTCGAAAAACAGCAGCTTGTGCTTCTTCGTCAAACCCCAGGAATTCTTCGTTTGCGCTTTCGCTCTCACTCTCAGTAGCCATTTTCACTCTACTCACTTCAACTCAAATTTTCAGCGTGACACTAAGTCACAACCTATAGTGATTTGCATATTGAAAAAGAACTAAAACTCTCTGCTATTGGCTAAGACAAACTTCAACCACCTAGCAACCAAGTAAAAGCGTTTTTTATTGGTCAAAGCACAAGCACTCCACAGAGTGCAAATACGCACTATCGGGAATGTCACGCAGTCACGTAAGAGTGCAGATACGCACTATCGGGGCTTAAAGGGTTAAGTTGCTGCTGTCTTGTGTAAATATCTTGTGCGGAACAGATCATAAGCTTGATTCATGGAATAATCGTGGTAAGTTTATTCATTAGGTATCTTTATTTAAACTTTTTCGCCTAATGACAAACCCACGTGCAAAGTCATGCAAGTCACACCACAATTTTTTGTAACATTCATAATAGCTCATTGTAGCCCACTGTAGGTCATTGTAAATCATTGTAGGTCATTGTGGATCATTTTAGGTCATTCCTTGTTCCCACGGTAACTCATTGTAGGTCATTGTAGATCATTGTAGGTCATTCCTTGTTTTAGTAACTACGATGGTTTATGGCCTAAGCTTGAAATGACGCACTAACCTCTTTATCCCTTCGTGCCCTTTTTGGAGGACGGCCTCTACTTTTCCGGTTCTTCCTTTCATTTCTTTTGACCTCGTATGTTTGCTCCAGCTCTGCAGGTAAATAATCAACATTACTAAACAGTTGAATTGAGGGGATCATACATGGCTCAAGTTTACGCTTTAACTGATCTCACCCATCATACATGTTGATTTCCAATTACTTATCGGAGCATTCTGCAGAGAAATGATTATTTCGCCTGCCTCAAATAGTCACTTGACTCTCACAATGCCTTTCTGAGCCAAAAATTAAAAACAGGTTCCAGTGAAATGACAGGGAAACCTGATGGACTGCTTAACAGCAAACTGCAACTTCCATCTTATTTGGGAGGGGGGGAGGGGGAGAGAGTTGCCATTCTGAAAGTTGTTTCCTTTTTTTTTTATAGAAACTTAGATACACTTTGGTAACTGCAGAGGTCAGTCTTTACAAACCTATAACCTATTCACACCAGACTGTATCACTGGAGAGACAGTCTGTGATACAATTCACATTTTGTAGTTAACATTACCCAACATTCAAATTGACTAAATAGCTGTGTTCAACTATTTATCATTTGCTAGCGTGAAAACACACCTGCTATGCTGGCTATTATTAGTAAGTAAAAGTAGTGAGTACTTGTAACAAACTTAGGAAAACATTTTAACTAGTAGGATAATTCAATAAACCTGACTGTAGTTCTAACCATTTTCACTGCATTACCGTAGGGTAGGACTAGAATGGAACATAATTATGTGATACATGCGAGTAGTCCACCCAATAAATCCCACCCATCCCACCCCAGGGGAGGACATCCATCACACAGTAATCTTGTGTGTGGGAAACTAACGTCTCCTACCCCAAACCCTGCAGGAGACAGGGCCTCCATTTATTCATCCCTATCCAAGAAGACTAGAATATCTAACCATTTCTTGATGTTATAGAAAGGTAGCATATTCTTCTCAATTATTTTAAGACCTTGAGTGTTGGTCCGGCCGGGGCTTGAACCCTCGACCTCCCACTCAGCAGTCCAGCACTCTATCCATTGAACTAACCGGGAGGCAGTTGAGGAGTTCTTAGTGGTAGCAAGTGAGATACACACCTTGTCTTTTGCTGGGGGGTAACAGACCAAGCTTTGCCATAAAGTCAAGCTTCTGTTAAGGAAAATTGAAATTTTAGTCATTATCTTTTGCACTCTAATATAAAAAATAATGCCTGATTCACCACTGAAAATAATAAGAGGGAATAAGGATAAACCTTCCCTATCTTGACAATATTTTCAAGAATGCTACAGGATGGATTACATGTCACTTTTCTTGTGCAGATACCAAACATTTTTCTGAACAGAGATGATTCAGAACATTTGTGTCACCACAACACCAAATGCACAATCCAGATGGCATAACTTCCATATCCCCATATGCAATAACAAATGAACCACTTTCTGCAATTCTCAATAAGAACTGGTTTTCCCACAGAACTTAGTGTACTCTGTTAAAATAATTATTAATTATTTTTTCTCACCAACCCCTTTCCTATTGTTCATATCTTCATAGCAACATGCAATGTTCTTTGAATATTAACCAATTCAGAGACTTTCAACAGTCTGATGTTAGCTAAACAATGCTAATGGACTGACCTCTGGGCTAGGAAGAGGTGGTGGTGTGTTTTCAATGTTTCCATCATTGTCACCATTAACATTGCTATCATTCAATAAGTTATTGGGGGAATCAACACCATTTTCATTGTCATGATCACCATCATACTTTCTTTTGGAGTTTGTTCCTCCTTGGCTCAACTCTGCAATGAAAAGGTACATAAGCATAAACACATAATATAAAGAAATCTATAGACCTATCGCTTCTGTTTTATTAGTGGGGATTTCATCCCAAAGTGCATCAAATTTCAAAGCAAATGTCTGTAGCTTGCTGGCAACATAACAGAAAGGTGTCATCCCCCCTCATAGCCAAATGCCCTGAATATTTTTTAAAAAATCACACACTATACAGGGCTCAACACTAACTTTTCAACTTACCAGCCAAGTGGCTAGTGACAACTTAGATGTTACAGCAGTTTCAGTTTGTTTACTAGCTAAACTGGCTGTGGAAATTGAAAACCACAAGCCAAAACTGAATTTTTACCAGTCTGTGGTTAGTTGGCTGCCCTTAGTGTCGAGCCCTGCTATAGCAAATTGTTTAAATTGTCAATAGCAATTATTTTCCATCCTATGGCTAGTATCTAAACAGTTGATTATTTGATTTAGACAAAGGGAAGATTCCGAGAATATTCTGAAAAAAAAATTGAGACAAATGAATGTCAGGTCCAAAATTGAAACTTATAATCATACAAATAAACCGCTTCCCAGTTAGCTCGATTGGTTAGAGCGCCAGATTGTGTTGTACGGGAAGTCGAGGGTTCGAGCCCTGGCTGGACCAATACTCATGGTCTTAAAATATGTGAGGAGAATTTGCTACCTTTCTATAATCAGAAGAAACAAGAGGAAGAACTAGAAAAGTAGAGGCCGTCCTCCAAAAAGCGTGCAATGGGATAAAGAGGTTAGTGCATCATTTCAAGCTAAGACCATAAACCCTGAGTCAAAACTGTATTTTATTACACATCTCGGGCAGTCAGTCTGCTCAGGGCCAATAACTAAAATCAACCAATGCTCTATTGCCGGTCAATATTCTCTCAGTATTGGACCGGGCACATTGAATGGTCCCAAATGATACCACACTTGTGTCCCTTTGAACTTCAGTCAAATAATAAATCTCTTATTAACCAAGCTTGCTCGGGACCGTACTGGAAGAATATCGGCCCTTGGTCTTTTTTTGTATGGACCTCGCGCCTCGCTGCGCTTGGTCCATACTGTCAAGACCTCAGGCTGTTATTCTCCCAGTACGGCCCTCGTGCTTGGTTAATAAGATATATTTTCTTGCTAGTGGGGTGATATTGTTAGGAGAGATTAGAAGCTAGTAACCATTAGGGCTAAGAGGCTTAAAAAACTTTCATACCTTGATGAGATTAAATTAACAGTTATTACCTTTTTTCTTTCCTACAGTAACAAGCCCCAGGCCTTCAAGAAACCTTAGTTTATGGGGATCATGTCTAATCTTGACAGGAAGCTCATCTGCCACTCTCTCTGCTTTAATTCTTTTGGCCAGGCTGCTGGGAGATGATCTTTCAGTTGATTTTGGTCTCTGCATATCTACCAAAATAATGTAGAGGATTTAGCAATAATTTCCATAAAATCCTCTACAATACAAAATATTAACAGCGTAAAAAAACGATCCAAAATAACTCACTTTCGGCTCACATCTGCTCCATTTTTTTTTTTTTTTTTTTGTCAAAGCGTCTGGAAAACTATAAATATCAACGGAGTCAAATCTGAACAGATTCAAAGTCTAATAATCTGATAAGTAAAAGCATATCTAAAACTATACAGAAAAGAGAAAGGTGAATGGCAATTCTAGAACCCTATATACAAGGCTGCTAAAAATCATTAAACAATGTCAATGGCTCCCTCGGCAGCTGTGATTTCAACGTCACAATTATTAGAGTCATACGCAGCGCAGCGCTTCACCCGCGATCCTCGAAGGCAAACTAAGGCTGACCAAAAAAGGCCAATGGATGTCTTTGCTCGGATCCAGGAAATTGTTTGCGAGTATCGATCCCCTAAATAATGTAGAGGATAGCTTTTACAAATTATAATTCCAACAGCAAAGCAGTTACCAGATGTGACCTTCTCTGCCAGTTCACTTTGCCTTGTATTGATGAAAATGTAATTAAATATTGGCTAAAATATAGACTGAGAAAATAAGTAAAATGAAAATAAAAGCCAAATTTCATGATCACTTTCCCATTTGCTGCTGTTTTGAATGGGTAACTAACATTTAAACCAATGCAAGTGATTTTCTTCATTGATTCACTAAGCAGAGTTCTCTATAAGGAGAAATTCTGTCTTGATCACTCATTGGAGTTCAAGAGTTAAGGGTCGATGCTTGCCCTTCATGGCCAAAAAAAGTAGACGGGCATTCATTGTTGTTTTCTCTGCCTAACTTTACACTGAAGACTTTGATAGCTGATAAAATCCTGCTGGGAAACAAGTAATATTTGCCTGCATGCTGCTTGTGCTCATTTGAAACACTGCAAAAATAATAGTAGATTGTCTTTACCAGATTTGTATTCTCCATTGACAAGTGCTGCCATGTCTCGTCTCTGCCACTCCCTCTCACTACCACCTCTCTCGACCCTTGGCAAATTCCCATGAAAACCTTCACGGTTAAATGGATGGGAATCTAGGAAAGGTGCATCATGCAACCCTAACCGCTCTGATGGACCAACAGAAGATCTTCTTCCCCCATTATCAGGCTGAAGATGTCTAAGGTCAAGTTCATTTCCATAACGATCACCAAATCCTTTTCCATCTGGAGGTGGATGGTGAAAAGGATGGAAAGGAAAGCCACGGTACAGGTGATCTGCCTCCCTACTGGTTGCCATGCGAGCCAAAGATGGGTCCCCTTTGTGAGGGTCAACTAAAAGGGGGCTCTGATGAAGAAAATGCAAAAATCAATTGAGTAGGAATTAAAGGAAACTGGCCTTGAGTTAAATGTTCTTCCTTACTACAATGTCAGGATTTGGTCCACTGGCTCATTTGTGAGAGTTTGCTCTGGGATCTGAGCTACAAACCACAAACACAATACACTGACCCAGCCAAGTCTCAAACCTGTTTTCTCTCCAACAGGAAACCAAAGCATCTCCCGTACTGAGTAAATGGACCAATACATAATTTCATGACTGCATCTTCACAAGTGTTTTCTGACCTTGATACTGATGGGTGTGGTGGGAGAAGAGATAAGTTTAAAATGTTAGAAGATATAAGTTTAAAATGTCAGACAATACCTTGCTGGTGTCTAAGCGCTGTTGGTGATGTGGTTGTGGATAGCGCATAACACCTAAACCTCCAGGTTTTTCTTGTGGTAGGTGATGTCTTGGCCAGTCCTCTCCAGGTGCACGGAGGTTGTCTTTCTGCTCAAACATCAGCCGTTCATGCAATAAGAACTCCTATAAGGCAGGAAGCATATCAATATAGTGTCATGCAGGAAAGTAATGAGAAAAGGAAAAAAACAAGGGGATTTTGCTAAGTCTGGCACCAGATTCTCAAAGCTAAAATTACCTGAAATCCATGGCAGACAATATGGAGAATTCATATTTAGATCTTTAGTGAAAAGGGTTAAGATGGTGAAATTCACATTATGATCAGTTATTGGAAAATACTTACCTGCCTTTCCCGTTCTCTGACAAATTCAACATGCCTCTCATCCAAGGGGTGGAGGGGGTAAGGAGCATCTCTAGGGGGGTGCACCATGTATGGATGAAGAACAGGCACTTCATGTGCTGGGAGAAACATCCTTTTGTATTCACCAGGTCGTGTCATCTTGGAAACCATCATAGGGTCACCTCGAACATGAAGTGCATGACTTCTAGGTGGCTCAGATGAACTTGATGTTGGTGCTCCGCCAGGGGTGCCATGCCCATGAACAGGGCAGGATCCTGGTTTGTGTTCCTGGTAGAGCCCCCGCTGCAGAGATGCTTCTGCAGAACTTCTTTTTGGCTCTCCTGGGCCACTTTCATTTTCTTTGCCTTTCTTTGCAGACTCAACAGATTCCTAAATATCCAAAGAGGGATTAATGAATGAAAAAATGCTTTGTAGCACTTTTTTAACTTAAAAAATGGCTTGTACCCTCATGTGGCAAAGGAGAGGAATTCACCAAATCAAACTTTCAAATAAATGCCTAATCCCAAGTTGAAATTATTTTTCTGTTCCAGTCCATTACCTAACACATACATAGATGGAGTGGTACTGATAGTGATGACAACCATGATAATGATGATGACAATTCATCATGGTTGAACCCTTTAACTCTCAGTAGTGATTAACATGTAACTTCTCCTTGTAATATCCATGCAATGTCCAGCAAAAAGGTAATGAGAATACTCAAACTTATCAGGTATAGGTTGTTATCTTGATCTAACATCAAATTCTCATGACTGACTTACAGGGAACTACATAGCAGCTAGTGTGGAGAATTAACAATCAGATCTTTAGATAGATAGATAGATAGTTTATTATCAAAAACCTTGCAGCCACAGGCTGAATTACGTTTGATTTACAATAAAATATATACTACAAAAAATACATGGCTAAGAAGAACTAATTAAAAAGACAAAAATATATAATTAAGAGAAAAACAATATTACATCATTGCTTTATGGACATAGTGATGGATAAAACTATTTCGAGTACGAATGGTGTGGAGGCGCCGTGTAGTAAAAGAGTGCTGACTCCTTAAATTGACTTCGCACTCATTCTTGGGAGGTAGTAAGCTATAGAGCTTGTGCGAGGGATTAGACAGGATGGAATTAAAAAGCTTATCACATAAGAACTCGCGGCGGTTGTGTAAGGGAACTAGACCAGTCAAAAGAAGCGCCTCATTGTACGAACAATCTGGATAGATAATACGTAAAGCTCGCCTTTGACATCTCTCAAGATCTACTGAAAGGTATTGCGGGAGGCTATGATGATAAACAGGGCATGCATATTCAGTGACAGGCCTAATACAAGTCAAATAGAAGAGCAAAAGTTCCTCCGACTTGACCTGTGCACGCTTAAGCTGACGCAAAAAATACAGGCGCTTGTTTACTTTCTTTACAACTTCGGATACGTGATTATTCCACGTGAGATCGCAAGATATCTGCAAACCTAAGATCTTTGCTTGCTCTACACACTCTAAGTCCTGATCATTAACCTTAATTGGATCAAAGTTCTTTCTAGAGTGACTGAATGTTATGCGCAGTTCCTTGCACTTGGTTTCATTTAATTGGAACTTGTCAGCAGAAGCTTGCGTCGCGAGTTCGTCAACCGCTTGTTGGACTTTGCTGACCTCAGACTTCATGACTGTTTCAGAAATAGTGGAGTCATCGACATATTTCCACATGTCTGTACCCGGGATGATAAGGTCGTTTATCATAATAGTAAATAACCAGGGGCCAAGTTTTGTGCCCTGTGGGACCCCTGATGGGATGGCCCCCCACTCCGAGTAACAGTCCTGACTAAGTTTAACACGCTGTCGGCGACAGGACAGAAAGTCCACTATCCAGTCAATTATTCCGCTTGGAAGATCGTATGAAATGAGCTTCTGAACTAGGATCTGATGGTCAATGAGGTCAAACGCCTTGCGGAAGTCAAAGAGGATGGTTCTGACAGTTGCACCGTTCCCATCCGTAGCACTAAGCCATGAGTGGACCATGCTTATTAGTGCTTGTGTCGTACTGGAACCTGGCACAGTCCCAAACTGCCGTACATCCACTTTCGCCAACACAACAGGCTTGAGGAAACTCTCCACGACGAAATCTTCAGCAACCTTAGAAAGCACGGGAGTTAGGGATATTGGACGTAGATGTTTGTTTACATCGTGTATTGGATTCTGCTTTGGTACTGGAGTGATGTTAGCGTCCTTCCAAGACTGAGGCAACCGTGCTTCCTTAAACGAACAGTTAAGGATATCAGTCACAGGTAGTGCTAGTAAATCTGCATTCTCTTTAAGAAGCCAACCGGGGATTCCGTCCGGACCGGTTGCCTTAGTTGGATTTAAGGCGGATAGCTTCTTTAAAACAGAGAATTCTGATACCTGGAAAGCACTCTCCTGGTCAGAGTTGGTTGAGGTGTTAGGTGAAAGGGGGGTGAAGACGCGCATAGGAGCCAAGAACGCCTGGTTGATGGTGTTAGCAATGTCTATCGTGCTTGGAGGCGAACCTCTCTGACCACAATCAATATGTTGGTAGAGGGTAGCTGGATTAACGCCTCTAGAAGCTGCGTCTGACATACCACTGAGCTTCTTTACCTCACGCCACCAAACTGCGGGTTTACAGTCCTTCAGATGTTCAACCTTGGAGTTATAGAACTTTGCACGGCATGCTTTCCTCTCACGATTAACGCGGTTTCGTAGGGTGCGGTACTGCTCCTGGTCGCCTTGAGCGAGGGCCTTTTGGCGGCTGTGAATGAGACCCTTCAATTGTTGATTGACCCAGGGCGGCTCGTTGGTTTGTACCGACTTAGACTTCAGGGGGAGGAGAATGTTTCTAAAGTTTCTAGTTTCTAAAGATTTGTACATTGTACAGGTGGAAGAACAATAGGACACGTAGTCCCCTACTAGGTTCATCCACCTAAACCCAACCCACCCATCCCACCCGGGGGAAGACATCCATCACACAGTATTCTCGCACACGTGAAATTAATGTCTCCTACCCCTCCTGCAGGAGACTGGACCTCCATTTATTCATCCCCATCCGAGAAGACTAGAACATCTAACCATTTCTTGATGTTATAGAAAGGTAGCATATTCTTCTCAACTATTTTAAGACCTTGAGTATTGGTCCAGCCAGGGCTCGAACCCTCCACCTCCTGCACAACAGTCTAGCGCTCTATCCATTGAGCTAACTGGGAGGCGGTAAATCATTTAATCTTGGGAGTTAAATGGCTAAAACATACTAGGTAACATCCACTTGCTTTTAACCCTTTGGACCACAAGTAAGAGTGACCAGCATCTAATTTCTCTTTACAATAATACTGCTTGGTAATTCAATAAGATCATGAGAATAAAGGAAATGATCATCAACCTGTGAAGCTCTGATTGTCAAACAAATTCTCCTTGTAAGTATCGAAGGAAATGTAGAGAAAAGAGTATGAAGAATATGAAGTAAATTACTTCTTCAAGAAACAAACTTACTGATTCACAAAAGAAAAACATCTTAACCAGTACAAGAATGTCATTTCACACCTGCTTCCTGGTTTCACGAGACTCGGGATTGTCCCCTGGCCTTAAATGTGGTGAGTTCTTCCGAACAAATGGATCTACATTACTCGGCGGTAAATGCCGTGCTGCGTCACCAGGATGAGCAATAGGAAGGTCGTAAGGTTCTATAAGCACTGAACCATCTGGCAAAATAGAATGACGCTCATGCTGTTGACGTAAATGTTCTGCAGCTCGTTGCTGCCTCCAGGTGCTAAAACGAACATCATGGGGATCTAAAACCTGCAAGGAAACAGTTGGTTACATTTCATTGAAATTTTAGATTAATGGTATTGCAGCGATCATGTTTATTTTTTTTCCCTGATGAAAAAGGATGATGTCTGAAGTGATTGACAAATGATCCTTGAAAAATTAATGATACAAATTGTTACATTCAATCTGGAAAAATGAAATTTTTCTTCAGGATGTTGCTGATAGTATGTAACTCACACTGCTTTGAGTGCCCTCTTTGCCAGTTTCATTGGAGTTTTAACTTCAGAAACCCAAAATATTCTAACTCTGCCAACAAAGAGATTTTTTCCCACAACAGGATCACCAAGGTAGCAATCATACACACACATACACTTAAATAACGACCTATTGATAAATAAGTTGTTCAGAGAATACCACGGCATTTAACTCATTTGATTCAATTTTTATTGTCATATAAAGAATAATCATAAAGAATCGTGTTAATCATCATACTCATCTTACCGTTGGAGGGTAAGGTGTTGGATAAAATGCTGGCAACATATGGGCTTCTGGACCATCTCGTTTAGAGGCCAACAAAGGAGGGGGACCAGGTGGATGGGACCCTCTTGGGACATATATTGGCAATTCTGGCTTAGCTCCATAAGCAGGGTAAAAGGCTACAGGAGCATGAGGAGGAGGTTCAGGGCCAGGGTAGTGCTCTGACAACATGGGTACCTCTGAATGACCTTTAATAGATAAGTAAAAACATAGTCAGGAGTGAAGAATTATAGAAACCATTTTGCTGCATTGGTGGAGATAAATCCTCATATTTTGGCAAAATTTGAACACATGTTAGAAAAATAGAGTGTCATGTAAACCCTTCTAATTTTTGCACTCATTGTGCTCAACAGATACAAATGTACTAGTACATGTGAATGCTTTTCATTTAATCATTTATTTCATGTTCCAGACCTTAAATAAAGATCTGTTTGTGACCTAAAAAAAAGAATAAGTGAAGAATGATTTTCATAATTCAAATAATATCAAACTAGCCTTAATTTATATTCTTTGTTTAAGGATTATGGTGATATAAATGCATGATCAAAAACAAAAGAAAACATAAACCAAGGAGGTTTAAATAAATTTAGCCAGGGAGTTATTTGTATGAAATATATATATATATATATGTGTGTGTGTGTGTGTGTGTGTGTGTATGTGTGTGTATTTCAACTGCAAAGATTCACCCAAACATGTGTCCGTTTTCCATATACAAATGTAACTGACAAACACCATTTTGTTTTGTTTTTTTAATGCCTTAATAAAGATTATGTTCATATTTCCAAGGAAACCAAGATTTAGCAGAAAAAAAATTTGAATCAATAGGCAAGAAGTATGATTTCTCATCTTGTTGGAAAACACACAAACACCACATCCTGAAATCAAATCTCAAATATTTCAAATTAAATGCTGAAGATACAAAGAAGTTACTCCGTTACATAATTATTTTTATCTTTTTTGTTTATGGAGAAGCACAATGGTTGAAAGGGAGACAAATTCAAGTTCCTATTTTGTTAAATTTACGCTTTCTTTTCACCACAAAATTTACATGAAGCATTAAATAAACAGATTTCCTTAACCTGAATCAACTAACTCACAGACAGATATCAGTTGGTAGATTAAAATGACTTCCTTTCAATCACTCAAATTAATTGATAATGAATTGACATAAAATAATTTTTCATCAGAATTGCAACATATATCTTGATGTAAAGGAGTTTTTTTGAAGGAATATTGATAAGTAGCATTTTTGTCAATGACCTGCTATTCAAGGCAAATAAAAATGTGTTTTGGTTTTATCTTCTAATGAGAAACAAAAGTCTGAACTTCTAAGATCAAAGCTCCAATCTTTCAGAAAATCAGAAAAGGTTGAACTTGAATTCCACCCTAAAAGATAACCCAGAAACCTCAAAAAAATGGACCACATTACATGATATTTAATGGTTCCAATCCTTTTGATATGAGAACCTTGTGCAATTATAAATAACCCCCTACCCAACATGAATAAATATTTTTCAAATTCTACACAAACTTAAGTGAGATGTTACCTTGTTTAAACACAAGGAAAATGTTCTCTGCTGTATGTTCCACAGTTTACATGAAAAACCAGGATCATACCTGATTGAAATCACCTTAAAATATCTTAAGAAAATCCACCACAATCCAGTGATCTTATTAATTATTCAACAACAATGAAAGGCATAAGGTTTGAATTTGTTTGGAGATTTCTACAGTTCTACCCTTTTGTCACTTTGCTAAGCAACTGAAATTTCTTCAAGAGGAATGTCTGATCATGAATACTGAAACCAAAATTTTGTGAATCAATTTCCATGTCCTTTCCAATTCAAAAAGCATGGGAGACTTCCTTTGTAATCCACCTCGAGGTGACTCAAACCATTTTGTCTCTTGTACAAATAATTCATTAACTTATGCTTTTGAAAAAATTCTGTGTGATCTGAAACTGAGAATAATGGCAGAATATATTTTGCTTACCCTTGTTGATTAAAAAAAAAAACTGAAGGACAGGAGATAAGGCCTAGCTGTGAGACATGCTGCAAGACTGCACAGTATTCATGGTTGATGTTATGAAGAGAACATAGTCACATACAGACAGGTGGTTTTGGATAAATTAAAATAAACAAGGCTAAAAAGTGCAAGGCTTATTATTCAAATGACTATCTTCCCAACAAGGAAAATAGGCAAAATCATAATAAATCTCCCCACAGATTCTAGAACAGTTAATCTCACTTTGAGTAGAGACCGAAACAGCACGGATGTGCAAATTGACAACACCACAATCAGAATTTCCTCGTACTCAAACCATTTTCCAATGTTCTATGCAGTTCAATTCAAAGTAACTACACAGTACTTACAGTGCCACCTGGAACACTCAAGAGAGAAAACTAACTACTTGCTTTTGTTTTTTTTTTAATATTATGGAAGCCCTACCTCTGGGAACTGTAGAGAAGACACCTGGCATCACTTCACGGCTCATGCGAGGGTGGCTGACTTCTGGTCTGTGGGGACCCCTGTTTGGCTCACGTGTTTGCTCACCTTCAAAAGAAATCAAAGAACACACCATTAGCATACTATATGCCAATAACAATTTTGTTATTGTACAATTTGCTCTGCAGTCTACATTTATTTGACAATTATCTTGTAGAAATAGCATTGTTGAACTGACAAAACCTCCTCCCTTACGAAAGCAAACCTATTTTATTTCTATTTAATGTCTATTTTAATTCTATCACCTCTATTTTTGTACTATTTTATTTTCTCAGACTTATATTTTATTCCTATTTTATCTGAAAGGGAAAATAGAGCCACTATTTTAACCATATTTTAAGGCAAAGTTGAACAAGGTGGTGTATTTTATTTCTATTTTCTCAAAATGATCAGAAAAATAACCAGCTTAACAGACTATTTTAATCATATTTTATTTTCTACATCAGTAAAATAGTGATCAAATAGTCTGTTTTATTTCTGTTTTCTGCTGATAGGACATGCTAAAGCCATTTTCTTTGAAAAATATGAAAAAAATAGGCTATCACAACCCTATTTTATCAAAGAAAATGTTGACTAATTGCAAAATAGATTTAGAATAGACTGTTTTATTTCTATTTTTTGAGGTGGATTCTAATCCATTGCAAAATAGGTATTAAATAGTCTATTTTAATTCTATTTTCTGCAAAGTGTCCCAGACCCACAATATTTTAAACAGCAACTAGGTGTGAAGGTCCTATTTTATACCTATTTTATTCATGAATTCAAGCTTGACTAACATACAGTACTCTAAAGTCACAGTTTCTGTGTTGACAAGATAAAGATGGGTTCAAATTTGAAAACATTGGGTGGAAGTTTTCAAGTTTCGCAGTCATAAAAATCTCTACACAGATTCTTTAAAACTGAAACCACTAAATTAAAATATCTTCTGAAGGCTTAAGAGGTCTATCCAAGGGTCACATTTGTTGCCCTGCTCATGATCATAATCTTTGTATTGACTGAAATAAGTCTTAAAGTAATCCTTTTTTGAAAGGAACAGTGGTCTGGCTTAACAAACTGAGTGATGGTTCACCGGTTTCTATACGTGTTAAGACGTTTGGTTGCGAGGCGTCATATTAGTAAGTTATTGACTCTGTACTGAGGTCGTCCGAGGCAAAGCAGTGGACGTCAGAAAGTTCTGAGGCCAACGTCGCAAGGTTGTTCAAGGTATCTTTAGTCCCGGTTGAGAAAGATACTGGTTGTAAGGTCCACGCAAGTTTCTTCTTCTCTAGCTTTTTTGATGAAGAACGATCCTCACTCTTATCCATTTTTTTTGTCACGCTCGGCTGACATCTAGTGTAGTCGGCATATATACGGGACCTTGTGATTTTCCTTATCTGGTGACATACAGGACACGGAATTTAGTTTTGGTGGGCGAAACGAACCTTGTCTCTCGATCGGAGAAGCGTGGAGTTCCGTTGGTATTTTACCTTTTCTATTTAGATCTTGCCTCTCTTAGACACAATGAGCAACACAAAGAACAACAATAGAAGGCAAACAACACCATCATTCAAGTATGGTGAAAGAGGTAAGTGAAACTGTTTTTTATTTATACAAAGTTCCAAGTTTATTTCAAACGTGAAAGTGCTTTTGATTCGTGGTCAGAATAAGCCCCAAAGTTTGTTGCATTTCAGTGGCTATAAATATAAGCTTATAGAGTGATCTGTTTCCATAAGCTATGTAAACATAACCCTAACCTTGAGTTTGCAGACTCCCTTGTGCTAATGCACTAGAAGAGAAACCTATACACCTCTCAAATAGAAAGAGGGGGCAACAGAATTATACCTTCGATCGTTAATTTGAAAACAAGCCATACCTGCATCATGCTCTCTTTCTTAATTGTTCTAAAATTCAAGATCACTGTAATTCGATTTTTAATCCTGGCATACAAGAATTGTTTGTTTTCCTATTAATTAAAGTAAGAATCAAAGATGAGGGAGCATGCTTAGTGATGTTGATCCCATGAGAACTGAAGTCAATTCAATGATCCATTCCAGGATTTTTTGTAGGTAAGATTAATTTTATGCAGCTGCCTTTGCATGACTGGGATTGTGGTAAGATAGCACAATTTTGTATGGTAGAGCTTCCCGAAAGCAGACACTCTTTGGATGAGAAAGGATCTCTGCTTAGGAGGTTAAGGTGTAATGTTTGTAACTGGCTGGCTTTATAAGCCACATAATATAACTATATCAACTTGACTAATTTTTGCCCTAGAAGTATGAATTTAAGCTGTAAGTTTTACTGAAGCAGTACAGAAAAGTTATCAAAACCTGTTCAATTCAGTGAATTACATCATTTTGCATCAAGGAAACCCTTATCACAAGGGAATTATTCAGCAAATTAATCTTTCTAACAGTAAATTACCTACTGGTGGATGACATATCAGTTATTGATCATTTCTGTTGTTTTTTATTTCAGAGTACAGGAAAACAGTGAAACACAGGGAAACCACAAAGAGGAAGCCACTGCAGCTATCTAAATGCAACGACAAACTTTGCTTTTTAAATTTAATTCTACTTTAATTCTGTTTTCTATTGTTTATGAAAAATTTGTATCCTATCATTTCTATGTAAACTGAAAGTACTTGTTGTCACTTCCTTTGGATACAGATTGAAGACTGAAGTAAGTTAATGGCATTGTTTAAAACTTGGTCTTTCCTGAGTGACAATTTTTTTTAATTTCATGTAATGCATGCAATCTAGTCTAGAGAGAGGTTGTTGCATAAACATATGAAGTATTGATCATTAAATCATTTGCAATGGGAAAATTGCTACAACTTAACAAACAAAAGTGATAATCCTAGGCTGAGGATTGGGATATGCTTTTTTGATCTTCACCTATTTTCAACCTATTTTATAACCACCTTATTCTGGATCCATACACTGGAAGTGCTATTTTAAACCCTTTTACCCTGCATGACATATACATTAGGACTTATTTTAAATGTATTTATATCCTATTTTTCTAGATTTTTTCCCTATTTTATCCGTTTTACGTCTATTTTATCCCTGTTTTATGTCTATTTTGTCCTTGTTTTGTCTATTTTATCCCTGTTTTATGTCTATTTTATAGGTATTTGATTCCTATTTTTTCAAGTTTTTTCCTCTTTTATTCCTATTTCATGTCTATTTTAAATGTATTTACATCCTATTTTTGGTTTTTTTTTCTATTTTATCCCTGTTTTATGTCTATTTTATCTTATAACTAATATTTCATTAATGCTATTTTAATACTATTTTATCAATGAATTGCATGCGCATTTTCTCTATTTTAAAGCTATTTTTACAGCAGTTATGACTTGCCAACCAGACTATTTTTTTTACTATTTTTTGTTTCAAAATAATAGCTTTCAAATAGTTAAAAAACAGCTTTCAAATAGTCTGGTTAAAAAGAGAAAAAATACACAAAAAATAGGTAGAAAATAGTTTAAAAATAGATATAAAATAGATATAAAATAGGCACTTTTTTCGTAAAGGGCTGTTTCAAATTAACACAAGTGAAACATATGTTACCAAATGGAATCACTTGTAGAGCATTTGCAAATCTACATTTTTAACTGGAAGGGGGAAGGGCTTGAGGGCATAAAGTTAGTTTTGAGCTTTCCTTCCTAAATTCATCACAGTTTGTTTTATTTTTGCTGCAGAGAAACGCTTATGGTTATAGTGTGTGTCAAAAATGACTGTAACAGTTGTTCCTTTCAACATCAGTTAACAGTAAAACTGAGGGGAAAAATAAGTCAAAAGAATTTTCATAACAAATTTACACAGCTGAAATTTAAAAAAAAAAGCATTCTTGACTAATGCTATACTAAGTTGGATTGGGATATTTGCAATACTTATGCTCTGCTTAATGATTAACTGTATCTAGAACTTGATTTCTTTTGTAAGACAATTTTCTTTTAAACAGGAAATCATAAAATCAGACTAGACAGGGAGTACTGCCTGATACCTGTCTTCACATTTGCACCACATTATGTGTTTATTTAAATACACTTTGTAAAAGTGACCAGGAGGCTAAAGAAAGAAAGTTATGAGAGACAAAATGGTGTTGTGGTTAGAATACTTGACTCAAGGCTTTTGTACTCTCGGGTAACACACTTTGTTCTCACATGCACAACTTCCCCTTTTAAAGAAAAAAAAAAAAAACCCTTGAATCTCAAAGTGTGTTCTGAAAAAGACGTTTCACTCTACCTGCTCGGTGATTTCTGTGATCTGGATCCACAACAGGGGCAGACTGAACAGGGGGTGTGTGCACACCAATTACTCCTGGACTCTGATGGCCACCTCCTTTGTCTTTTGCATTAATTTCTGACTGTCCTGATGGCGGCGAAGTTCTTGATGGAGACATGCCTGATAACAAAGATGGGCAATTAACATGTAAACTCTCCTTCTGGTATTAAGATATAATTCAGCAATCAGGTAAGGAGAGTAGAATTGATTAATTAACAAGTTAAACTTTTTAAAAAAATAAAAATAGATGAAGAGAGTTAGAGAACTAAATATAATTATGCCTGCCAAAAATTTTAACTTGTTCATTGTACATAATTATGTTTAAGGAGCCACATTCTATTAATTATTTTGTTCAAATTTTTTCCTGGTTGATTCTTAAATAAAATCAAGTTGAGGTTTATAATAAATAATAATAATTAATAATAATAATAATAATAATTATTATTATTTAGCAATGGACATCCACTGGGTGGCTCTTCTTATCCACGGTTTCCAGATCGAATTGGAATGGAATTTTATTTATCAAAGACATTGTCATGAGGATTGTGGCTCAAAAGGTTAACAAAATCACATACCTGCACTTTTTGTGCTGATAGCAGAGACACTTGGTGAAACGGAATGAGAGCTGCTGTCAGATGGAGTAGGAGAAGAGGCTGATGGGGGAACTGGTTTTGCTTGTTTTGCTAGTTTTCGTAGTGCTGCTGCAAAACTGGCTTGACCTCCTGACATTGACGAGTCAGTTGTTGCGGGAGTAGAATCTTTATTGTGTACGGCAGGTTGCAATCCAGGTGACAGAGATGTTGTATAGTGCATGGGGGACGCATTTGAACTAATAGAGCCCAATTTCACTTTCTTGTTTTGCAGCTGGGACGAGCTACCATCACCTTCACTATCCTCGCTGGAGTCAATGACTATAACACGTCCCTGGCTGGATTTCTGGCCTTTGACTTCACTCTCCAGAGGATTCTATGAGTAAGAAAACCGAGGACAAGCATGAATGGCATGGTTTGAATAATCATTTATTGTAATTGTTTTGACCCAGGAGAGGGGGAAAGTATATCTTCTCTTAATAAAGAAATTATCTCAGCCCTTTGACCCTCAAATATGATTAAAAGGCAATTTCTCTTCATTAATTCAATATATTATCAAGCAAGCAGGTGACAAAAATTGACAACCTTATCAAATTGAGGGGTTTTCCCTTGAAAATAAAACCAACATTAGTTCTTAGAGCAATCCTACCCAAGCAAAATGGGATTTGCGTAGTTTTGTTGTATTGAGTACAAGGGGTTCCACTACCAAAAACCTGATTTGCTCTTTAATCTCTAAGAGTGACTGGCTTCGTATTTCTCCGGTCAGTATCACTCTTGACTCAAATGCAAAATTCATGCAAAGAGAGGAAATGATCGCCAATTTAAAAAGCTCTTGATTGTTAAATGCAAAATTCATGCAAAGAAAGGAGATGATCGCCAGTTTAAAAAGCTCTTGATCGTTAAATGCAAAATTCATGCAAAGAAAGGAGATGATCGCCAGTTTAAAAAGCTCTTGATCGTTAAATGCAAAATTCATGCAAAGAAAGGAAATGATTGCCAATTTAAAAAGCTCAATTGTTAAATACAAAATTCATACAAAGAAAGAAAATGATTGCCAATTCAGTAAAAAGCTCTTGAGTATTAAATGATTATTAATAAAACAAATTCTCCTTGTCACCACCTTAGGAAATGTGTAGAGAACAGTATGGAGAATATGCATACTGATGTTACGGTGTAAAGGATTAAAAGCAAATCATAGTGAAGCAAATCTCACTTTCTTCCCTTCCTAACTTCTAAAAACTAAAATGGAGCCTGACGTCATATCTATTTTGTGGTTCAATTCATTTGTCAGAACAACCATCTGAAAATAATATTAAACTTTCAATCCCAATATAAAAGTATCACTTCTCTGCACTTTCTGCCATACATTTCTTATACTTTTATCACTGAGATTTTGGTTTTTAAATCAAATGATATCCCCAAGTTGAGATTGTTCTTCCTTCTTATCAACTCTTGGCAAGACAATGTATTGGTTGCGAAAGGAGAAGTCAAATATTAGGCTCTCCTGGGACTAACAGGGTTAACACATGATCCATGCTCTACAAAACCCTTGACTCACAATATGTATACCAGGGCAAAGAGTTCCCACTTCTTCTCTAGACAGTGATAAATACAGATCTATTTTTGAAACACCAATATAACATTATTGATGAGAAGCAGGAAAAACCATCATCTAGAGCACATCATTTTAATGAACAATTTGTCTAGGTCTCAGCTGAAAAGTGCTGACATATCTTACCTGGCAACATGTTAGGGGTCAAAGTATTTTTAAACCACCTTAAGCAATGAACTGTATAAAGATAAACAGTCACATATGCTGATTGAAGTTTTCTTGCAAACAAAAGAACTTAATACCAAAATAGTTACCAGCCCCTAGGCAGATGGACCATTTGTGATTTAAAATCGATTTTTGACACAGAAATAAAGCAAGAGTTATATAGTACAGCTTAA
This sequence comes from Stylophora pistillata, assembly GCF_964205215.1. Lineage (NCBI taxonomy): Eukaryota > Metazoa > Cnidaria > Anthozoa > Scleractinia > Pocilloporidae > Stylophora > Stylophora pistillata. The sequence continues at coordinate 15,783,415 of NC_142521.1, read as the reverse complement.
CATTGCGCTATTAACTCATGTGGAAATAATCATGCAAATTTATATCTGATTTTCAAACAATAGACAAAAGAAATCTTATGCTCATAACTGAAGAAAAGCTCTAATTTTTCCTTTACAGCATCTCCCAAAAATGTATAGATTAATTCAAAATACAACCCATCTTGGCCCCAGAAGAAATTTCAACACCTATTTAACTACTTTCAGCTTTTAATGTATAAGATTCACAATATCATCTTATTGTAAAGACCATTAATTTTGCATCAACATATCATCTCACACAACAGCTTTTAATCACAACATGTTTTCTATGACATGCTTTATAAGATATTGAAGTAAACGCATTGATAAAGAAGTCCTTGGGATAGTAAAACAATAATTTCTAGGATAAGCATATAGACTGCCATGATTCTCTTGCAAAAAAATACACCAACACTAACCTTTCATGTGTCACAGTGGTCAGAAGTACGTTGAATGTAATTTAATATTTTTTCATGATTGCAAGCAAAAGTGATCACAAATGACCACTTCCTTCTAATGTTCCTTTTGAATTAAATACTGCAGTTGGCTGCTATCAAGATTTATTTTCAAGGTTTTGTGAACAATGACACACACACCATAAATTTATAATTTAGAAATTTGCAATTAGAATGATCAGCTTTCCCCAAATAAATTACCAACTACGATGAAGGAAGGACAAACAATAGATAAACCTCATGTTGGAAATACCCAAGACATGTGGTTCATAACAACAGATTCTCAATTAAAAAAAATAACCAACTAATACTCCTCACAGGAAGGAAATTCAGCAAATTATCATTGAAAGAAATATTGGAAGCCATTTAAGTCTAAGGACTTGACTGAAGTCATGGGTGAATTATTTTTTTTTCACATGTGCCATCTCAGCCTAAAACAACACCTTGCATAAACTGCCTTTCTCTATTCATTATCCTTGAAAGAACTGCTCAGAACTGAGCCTTACCTCTGGGAAATGTCTCCTAATTAAAGCATAAGCAGAAAGAATTAACCTTTTCTCATGTTAGAGGCTGATTTCTGTCAGTGATTCCCTTAATGATATTCAGCAGCTTAATATATGCTGATATAATAACGGCTTGGTGCAAAATTAAAGCCTACTACTCCAGGCACTAATTTTGGCTTGGCTTGATTAGCATAAGCCGCCATATGTCCTCTCCAAACACCAGCTTTAAGATGAATTGAAAACGTTTTGAGACAATAATCTCAGTTAATGTCATGCAAAGCATTTTAGCAGGTTTTGTTCTGGTACCTATTGCTTCCCTATTGTTCATAACAACAAAACTTATTCAGTATATCAAATTGTAACCCTGAGAGTCTCATCAAAGATAACTACAACCATTTACCCAGGGGAGAGACTATTTTAGCACTAAAGATTAACATGAACACATCAAAAAAATGACAATACCTTCCTCAAGCCTGATTTTCTTCATTGAAAAAACTTCTTGCACCAACAAGCTCAATATTATCTTCTCTTATTAATTATTCATTCAATGTATTGCTTCTTTATTTAACAAGAGAAGCCAAACTGAACCATGCTCTCTCATGCTTGTATCAACAAAAACAAAAGACTGCTCTAGGAACCTTTGTGTTTCACAAGAACAAACCCAAAACAATTGAACCAGATCAGAGATACTAAATCTCCACTAAAAGAAAGCTAAATTCTACCAGAAGCTAGGTGTTGCTTTCTTATTTTACAAATGCCACCTGTTCTTCATTGTTCTTTTCAAATGCAAATCACCACAATTAACCAACCGCGTTAACAACCACCTTTATGTTTGCCTAGAGAGGTCTGAAAGAGTACTGAATTCATTATAGTGTTTACGTCAGCCAAAACCACTGGCCCAATAGCTACTGTGATATCTAATACATTGCCACAGCATATGGCTAAGAAATCCTTCCATTTAGAAGTCAAAATTTATCTTAACTAATAAGGAATGCATACAAATATTTTTGTGTAATTAGCAGATGAAAGGAGGCACAGTGCATATCCTTTGATAGCATACAGTTTGGTTTGCTCATTGTGAGTATGTTTTATCCCAATGACAAGTTTTTTCGGATGTTTAATTCAATCTTGACTATTGTTAAGTCAGCCTGATCTAAAAGCAATAATTTGTACACAAACGTATTCCTAAATTCAATTACTCAAAATAATAATTCTTACTTGTCTAATTGACTAACATTTCCTAGATTCTTTGAGGTATTTAAATATAATAAGTCAGAGTGATTTTGTTCCACAATACTTAACTAACTATATTTATTACACGACTCGGGAAGTCAGATGGCCAATAACTAAAATCAACCAATCAAAATGCTCTATTGCCGGTCAATATTCTCTCAGTATTGGACCGGGCACTGTCCCGAATGGTCCCGAATGGTCCCGAATGATACCGCACTTGTGCCCGTTTGAACTTCAGTCGTGTAATAAATCTCTTATTAACAAAGCTTGCTCAGGACTGTACTGGAAGAATATCGGCCCTCGGTCTTTTCTGTATGGACCTCGCTGCCCTCAGTCCGTACTGTCAAAACCTCAGGCCGATATTCTCCCAGTACAGCCCTCGCACTTGGTTTATAAGATATATGTATTCACTACAAAAAGAAAATTCTACTTTTCAAGTCAAATTTTTGATCAATGCTATCGTCTCAGCACTACCAGTATCACTTGAAGCTAATTTAATCACAAAAATTGTTATACAATGCAGTTTCTTTTTTCTAACTCAGAAAAAATTCCACATTGTTAAAAGCATAAAATATGCGTAGCATAAATAGCCTCTTTAAACAAAAAAAAAAGGTACAACATGCAATTTGTGTATACATGTGATTTCAAGGCACAAATCATTTATTTGTTGTATGATGATTGTGATTGTAATTCCTTAAAAAAAAAAAAAGGGTGTCCAGCCAGGAATAAAAATTTCATCTTCATTGATTTTTGTTTGCATTGCATCCATCTTGTCTCAAAATTAGTCAAGCTAAGAATTACACTGTAAATTTAAGAGTTGAAAAAAAAAAAGACACTTAAAGGGTTTTTAATACTTTCCTCAGAAATAACCAATCAGAATATCTAATCTGACAATTTAATAAAACAAGACAAAGGAAACAGAGTTGCATTGAAATTCTCAATACTGTCCATTCTAGATACTGCTTAATTTTCCAGGGAGAACTTGTTTCAATCACTAATCAAGGTGTCACTTGTTTACATCAATTCTATGTCCCAAAATCATTTCAAAACTAACACAAGTCCATTTTCTCGTTGCTCCTAAAGCCCACCATGGTTTTCTTTTTCCCAACATTCCTCTCAAATTCTAACACAGAGATGACAAAAGTTGACTCAGCAGACCAATGTTTAATATTCAATAATAGCAACTGTTTAACTCTGGTGAGGCATGATGTTGATGTTATAAAACAAGAAATGAGAGCTGTAATTACACAAATTCAATAAAGTGATAGGTCAGCAAAACACAATCCCTCCACATGAAGGTCTTGTAAATATAAAATTCAATTCAGTTGATGGCTCATCAAAAGTCAAACATCTGTACTCAAAATTGATCGAAAAAAATTGGGGAAAACAAAATTACTTGAAAAGTAATACAATTTAGCCATGAAAATCCATACAGATATAAATACTTCATTTGTAAAATGCAATTCTCACTTCATTTTTTTTTCTTTTTTTCCTCAAGAGAAAAAAAAGTAGTTTCTGAAGTTTACTGCAAGATGTCTATAAAACTACCGCTCATCACAAATCTTAACTTTGAGCTTTTTAAAATACTTGGCTTTTTATAATATTGAATATCTCCAAATTAATGCAAGCTCAACTGAAACATCTGCTGAGAATTTCCTATCATGAAGACAACTGTCTATTCTACGGTCCTTTTTGCTCAAAATGTTATGCGATGCCAAATACTTCTTCTTTAACTTACACAATTCTCTTTTGATCTACTGACCTGCATAGAGAATCTTTCAACTTAAAAAAAAAAAAAAATCTTCTTTAAAAAGGGGTTTGGAATTTTGCAATTTCAAACAATTATTAAATATAATTATATAGTTAAAATATAAAGGTGATTAAATATTTCTGAACAAATCAATTATTTTTCAAAAGGGCAGATTATAAGGGCATAACATACACAGAAGTCATCTGGAATCAGTCAAATTTGAAAGATATGGTAAGGTCTTCTAAGTGGAGGACGAGCGAGATGGTTAAAACAGTTATCAACAAGACCAAGTCCTAGCCCAGCTAGTGAGGATCACCTCGATGACAACTTTTCTTCTTGCCATGTTTCTCACTTCTCAGGATCACAAACAAGTAATGGCAAACTTTCAAACACACTTGACAAAATGTTGTGTACAAGTTATATGAACCACTCTTACCTTGTCTGCATCTTGATTATCCCATTCCCACACAAGCCTGCTTGTTACACCATTACAATCATCCATTGCCTCCAGGTCTCTTTGAACTTCTCGCTGACAGTTGTTGCACAAGACAACATCTCTGCCATTATTAACCACAATTCCATTTTTTGGTGGCTGGTGATTGGAGGGAAATGATATCAGCTGTTTATTTACAGCCCCAGATGCAAACCTTGAAACTTGTTTGCAACACAGATAACAGTTTATGGTTGATACCAAATACTTTCGTAGCCACCTGTTGGATTCTTCAGGAATGTCAGAACTTTCATAAGCACTCCATTGCATCATAAGGTTATGATAACAAATCTGACATGTAAGAGCAGTTCCTTCATCATCTAAAGGTTGAGCATTCATAGCAGGTTCTCGAGATGACAAGAAAGGGAAGAAGGGGCCTCCATCGTGGACATCCTTACCACTGTGTGGGTAGGAATACAGCTTAAAATGAACTGATGAATTAACATTTAGACCACACAGAAAACAAACTGCAAAAATCTCTAGATCCTCTGTGATTACTGGATTTAGTTTTACTGCATAAGAACGTTCACCTTGAGGTTTTTTACTTTGTTCAAACTCTTCCCACTCAGACCTTAAATGTTTGTGGCATTTCTTGCATAGAAATGTGGAGCCCTCAGCATCCAGGGGTCTGCTATCTTTTGGAGGTGTCAGTGATGCTATGAATGGAAAGTAGAAGTTGTCTTTGAGAGGATTGGTGTTTGCTTTCGTGTGAACAGGTCGTAAGTCAGATTCAGAACAATACTGGCCACAAGTGTAGCAAGCAATCTTAGCCATTGTCTCAGACACCTCTGTTGTACTTCCAGCTGACTGAACCATAACCTCATTACGAATTCTATATTCCCTCTTGTCTTCACAAATCCCAGCAGCCTCAAAGTGTTTCCACTGCCTATGGAGTGACTTACGACAACCACTGCAGGCTCTAGTCAACCCTTGTTTCGTTAATGGCATGGCTCCCTCTGGAGTGGGTAGATTGTTCAGAAATGGATAATAAGGGTGTCCCAGTGCATGTTTTCGTGAATACAGAAATCTTCCCGATGTTGCAGGCTGTGTGACTCCACAGACAAAACAAACCATAGTTGACAACTGAGACTGCTGCTCCCTAGGAAGGGAGGGGTCAGATCTTAATTGGTACTGTCTCTCACTCAATGGAGTGGAATTCTTCTGAAAGACTTGCCATTGACGAAATAAGAACTTTTGACAAGCCTCACAGACAAGAACTTTACCCAGGTAGTCCATTTGCTTTGCGATCGTGGGAGGAACGTGTCGTGCAAGACAGGGATAAAACGGTGTCTCGGTTTTAAGCTGCGGTCTTGTGTGTACACTTCTCATGAATTCTTTCGGCTTTCTCCTGCTACAGATGTAACATGTTTCAAGGCCTACAGAACGATGAGAAATGGCAGTTAGCGGTGAATTCTCCACCAAAGGCCCAGCTGAGTCTTCGGAAATCGGATTGACGTTTTCCACGTCTGAAGTGGTTGAATGAAAATTACCTTCCGCAAGTTCACCATGAACAGCCGGGTACAACTCTGAACTTTCGTTATCATATAAATTCTCTCCTGCCACTGTGATGTTGTTATTGCCAGCTATTGTTTCTTCGCCCCTCACTAGGTTGTTCTCAACAGGGCTTTGAGGTCTTTCTCCGCTTGAATCAGGACCCGACCTTTTAAGCCAGTAAATTCGCTTTATAACTGGAGTGGCGCTCTCTTCGAAAGCATGCCATTGTTGAGTGAGAAAGGAAAAACACACCGTACAGGAATCGACCTGTCCGCTTGTTTTATCGACCGGTCTAGCACCATCGGACGGCACATGATACTCCAAGAACGGGAAAAACGGCATTTTCTCGGAATTTCGAGATCTGCAGTAGAGAGGCCAGTTTGCATTAGACGCTCCACAAATAAAACATATCAATCCATTGCTACTCGAACTTAAGCTTGGCGCCGAATCGGTAGTCCTTTGATCTTTTACCCCGTTTAATTTAACCATTGCGACCAAATCAACGTACTGTAGCGCCACAAAAAACCTGATGAACCCTGCATGAGTTTCAGCACATCCTGATGCCTAGTCAGCGTGAACGCCGGGGATCAACTGAGGAAAAAGCGAATTTTCAGCAAAAAGTGAAGTCTCTGCTTTGTGCATGTTGTTGATGTTACCCACTATGCTTTGCCGCCTTGTCCACCTGGTTCAGCTGATATAGGACACGCTCGCCACACAGGGGACAACTTCTCATGGAAGGGAGGAATAAAAATTTTGTTCAAACCATTGGGCTTCGGAGACGAGTCTCAGTCGCAGATTTCCTCATTCTATAAGGCGCTAGCGTAAAGTACCACTCACTGATTATCGAATCAAGAGGTTTTTTTTTTATTTTTCCGGATTCTTATACGGGTCACTTTCAAAGCGTGTTATCTCCCTTTGTTTGGCGCCAAAAAGATGATCACGTACGTGTTAAACTGATCGGTATATAAGGTCACAGGTCTATTTTAAGACAAAGGTAACCAATTCAGAGTGGTAACAATAGAAAAGTTTTTAACCTCACTTAGCCAAAGAAGGTTACTGAGACTTCCTCTTCCTTTACCCATTGTCAAAATATTTCTTTTGGGAAAAAAAACTCGGACTGATGCATAAAATGATTGTTTTTAAATTATTTCTATTTCTGTATAATTGTGTCTTATAACCAGTTTAACACTTGAAATGCTTATATAGATTTCTGCTTTGATTCTATGACTTGAAAGCAGTCCTTTAGATTGATGCAAGAGAAAAGAAAGAGTTTGTAATTTATTCCACTTTCCTGCGCTTTTCTCACATGGGCCACAGTGTGTGCGTTCATTTCCAGCAAATCTTCCGCTTTTCGGTGTGGGGCTGTCATTTCCATTTCTCAAAAGTAACCACAAAATTATTTTCTTTCGCTAAGGAGCACCGGGGTATATCATGAAGTTGGGGGAAGAGGGTCGAGAAATAAATAAAAAAATTAAATTATAATTATATTAAAACTGGGCACGAGGAGTTAAAGTGAAGTGAGTGCGCAGTAACTCAGCGGTATTCTCCATTTTAGTAGGCTTCAAAGTAGCTCCTACGGTTTTCAGAATCTTGTTACGTTATTGTCGAGGTCTTTAGAAGGGTAGAATTGTACAGAAAAACATGACTTCCAATGTGGAAAATGACCCTAACGCGCTGAAGATCTGCCCATACGACCCGGTTCACAAAGTGAGGGCAAAGAGATTTCCTTACCACTTGGAGAAATGTCGAAAGGTAAGAAACAGAAAACTCCCTGAATTTTAGCTTTACGGTGCCTGTAAACATTTTAAGGCAATTTAATTAGATATAACTCTAAGTTTTTTTGGAATGTTTATTTTTTAATATGTTTTTTGTAAAGAAGAAACGTTAATTGCAAAGTTGGAAACGTTCTCTCATCTTACCTCCAGTCTCTTGAGTTAAAACTACAGGACACAGACTCCCCTCCCCCCAATTACATGGTACCCGAACTACTTAATCAGTCATGAAGATAGGGCCTGAAAAAAGTTTTAGGCCTGTATGAGATTTGAACCCATGACCTCTGCAATACCAGTGCAGCAGGGTTTTCCTTTTCGGCCGGCGACCGGCGATTTCCCCCCCCCCCCCCTGCGAACGGCTCCGTCGCCGGAAACTAAAAGAGTCCTTGCTGTTATATAATTTAAAATATTTTAGATAAATAATAAACACTTTGTATATTGTCAGACAATGACGTATAAGAAACGGAAATCGATAAAAAGTACATATTTCAGCAAAAAACGAAGAAGAATTTTTACACGTGTACTGGTACGTGACATTCATTACAATTTTTGGCGGTCAAGTCATGCATCACTGGCATCCCTTCAATAGGCTTTTGTACATTATGTTAACATTTTTTCGAGCATTTTAGTGAGGCAAAAGCATTGAGCATTATTCGAGCATTTTTAGTGGCATTTTCCCGGAAAATTAATTTTTTGCAATAAAATAAAATAGAAATTAAAGTTGTAGTTGTAGTTCATTTATTTGTTTAAGCAGGTTGATTAATTTGGCAGCTGTAATAGCTGATGTGGACCTGCTGTCCTAACCCACCCATCCCACCTCAGGAGAGGACATCCATCACACAGTAATCTCGTGTGTGGTAAATTAACGTCTCCTGCCCCAACCTTGCAGGAGACGGGACCTCCATTTATTCGTCCCTATCCGAGTAGACTAGAATATCTAACCATTTCTTGATGTTATAGAAAGGTAGCAAATTCTTCTCAATTATTTTAAGACCTTGAGTGTTGGTCCGGCCGGGGCTCGAACCCTCGACCTCCCGCACTACAGTCCAGCGCTCTATCCATTGAGCTAACCGGAAGGTGGTTAGCTAAAGTGCACCTAAACCCAAAATTTTTTTTTGCTCAACAAAATAAGCGTATTTTATGAAGTATTTCTGTGCAAAAATTTTTTAATTTGCTGAAATCTTTAATTTTCTGTGCCTAGTCAAAATACGGAAAATCAGCCGCCATCTTGCCCCACGACCGAGTTTAAAGAGGAATGGCTCTAGCAGGTAATGTGATGTCAAAGCGAGAATACGAAAGTCTGCATTTCACACATTTTCACTTGTTTGGGAAGGTTGTCGTCGATATTGTCCGAAATATGCCGACTAGATGTGTTGTATAAGGAATGTATGAAGCGCGATACCCTCTTGCAAATTTTGCATGTTGCTACATCCTTCTATAACACACTTAGTCTGCATATTTTCGGACAATATCAATGACAACCTTCCCAAACAAGTGAAAATGTGTGAAATGCAGACTTTCGTGTTCTCGATTTGACATCACATTACCCGCTAGAGCCATTCCTCTTTAAACTCGGTCGTGGGGCAAGATGGTGCCGATTTTTCTGTATTTTGACTGGGCACAGAAAATTGAAGATTTGAGCAAATAAAAAAAGTTTTGCAAAGAAATACTCCAAAAAATACGCTTATTTCATTTAGCGAAAAAAAATTTTTGTGTTAAGGTGCACTTCAACTTTTTTCAGTCCCGCTTTTAATTCACAAAAAAACCCAATACAGCTGAGTGGAGACTGAGGACAAGTCAGCGGTTTTACCTTTCAAGACTCAAAAGGCAGCCATGTTTGTTTTCTTCGTGAGCCGTGTGACAGACCTGAATAACATATATGCATGCGCCAGGTTTTGCCGCTAAAACACAGATTTTGAGTCGTTCGCATGGTTGATTTCCTATTCTGTTGCTTCGAGGTGTCATTTTCCTTGCCGCTTTTCTTTTACAGAACAACCTCCAAAAATTTGGTACACCCCCTAAAAATTTTCAAAAATTAATTTTCTCCTTTAAACCTTTGGAAATAGGAAAGTGCCTTCAACGAAAACAGAGTTCCTCGGTTTTAAAGGTCAGCCCTTATTATTTTTCGATAATTTGGCTAAATTTTAGACCTAGGACACTTGAGCCCACGTTGTTGACTGCATACCCGCTGACGTAGCATTTCATTATTCAGCTCTGTCGACCCGTGTAACTTACACGGGTCACGAAGAAAACCTAAATCTGTATACGTTGTCATTACTTGCAACACTTGTACGTAAGTGTAAACTTTCAAATTAATTTAAAAAAACCTTAGTTTGTATAATGAGCATTATCCGAGCATTTTAGTTACTAGTTTTTTGGGGGAGACCGAGCATTTTAGTGGGAAAAATGGAGCGTTAAGGTGGAGCATTTTAGTGGGGAAACAAAAGCATAATGTACAAAGGCCTACCCTTTAAGCTTCAAGATACGTAAATTATACTATTTTTGCATTTAAATAAATTACTATTGAAGGTCAATTATCTTCTTGTTTTATCCGCTTTTAACTGTTTTAGTTAGAACAGATATACTTAACTAGGAACTACTTATTCTCACTAAGTGAAAGCATCACAAATATTATCTTGGGCCAAGTCCGAAGTAAAGTCTCAGCCGATTGCGCGGGATGCAATTATTGCAAAATATTTTCTGTGATGTTCGTATTTTTGTTTACCTTTGATTTCTGTGTCAATATATCTTTATGTGAAATTCTTCCAGATTGATTCGAGTGTTGTTTTACATTAATATTTATAAGTAATGTGCCCAGTATTGCCAATCAACGTGCTAGAAAAGGGCTGCATTTTATCAAATACATTGTCATTTCTTGTGTTCTTGAGCCTGTTCATTTCCTTAATTTAAGCACCCAAAATGCACCAGATTGCATCTCAGAGCACTCAAATTTTCAAAATTTCCCGGGGGGCATACCCCCGGACCCCCCTAGTTGTTGCGCCTTTGGCACTCAGGTCGGGCGCTACTCACCCAAATTGTCTCCACCTGCTTCTCTTTCATCTGACTTCAACTTTCTTTGAAAAGGAAAACCCTGGTGCAGTGCTCTGCCAACTGAGCTAACAGGCCAACTGGGAGCTGGTCATTATGTTGGTTCATAATAAACCAGAGAAGTGATGAATCAATGACTGAATATATGAAAATCATTATGTGAACTGCAGTTTAAGAACTAGTTCATGTATATGATTTTCATATTTTCATAGTCACTGATTCAAACATAAGTACTTACCGTACGTGTACTTGTCTAAAACAAAACCTTAGTTAAAGGTAATTTATTGATTTTTTTGCCTTTGTCTTCTTTTAACAAAGAATTGGGTGCACATTATCAAGTATGGGTTTTACAAAAATTTTGCAGATTAATCTTCCTCATTCTTCATCTTCACAGCATGCTGACAAGCAATGCATGATGTCACTGGTGCCTTCCTCTGTAGTTCTGTTGTTTCCTTCTAAAGTTGTCTAGCCATTGTTCTCCTGCTTTAGAGTTGCATTGTTCCAACATTTTAACATTATTTAATGAGTTAATTCTTAAGAAAATTTAATAAATAATGACATTGATCAAAAGCCTGGTGCACAGTGTTGGAAGTGATAAGACAAAAGTGATGATGAAGTGTCTTAATATTTTTTGAAAATTTAACAGCAATATGCGAGTGCAGGATGGAAACAGTGTCCCTTTTTTGCTCGACATGAAATTCCTGTTGAGGAATTAGAATATCACCTTTCCATTTGTGAATACAAGGTATGCTGATTAACCTTTCTCTTCGGGTTATTACTATAAAATGCTTATTTATTTTGGCAAATTGCAGAAAATTGTTATTTTATTTTATTAATTTGCCAACCAAAAAGGTCAAAATGCAGGTGTATCAAAATGCAGGTGTATCAAAATGCAGGTGTATCAAAATGCAGGTGTATCAAAATGCAGGTGTATCAAAATGCAGGTGTATCACTGTTGAATTAAACATAAAAGTTGTGAGAATTAAGGAAACAATCATCAGTCTCAGGAGCTCTTGATTGTCAAACAAATTATCCTTGCCAGTTCCACGAGGAATACATAGAGAACAAAATGTAGAATAGACATAATAACATTGTAATGTGCAAGCAATGAACTTGTGTTGATGTACTGGGGAATAGACCAGAAACCACTCCACATCTGAATAAACCATAGCTGTTGCTCTCAAATGGAGCCAGAAATGTTGCTTTGTAAGGGAACAATTTTTCAATCTCTAGCACCAGACCACACTGATATATATATATATCTTATTAACCAAGCACGAGGGCCGTACTGGGAGAATATCAGCCCAAGGTCTTGACAGTACAGACCGAGCGCCGATTTTCTTCGAGTACGGTCCCGAGCAAGCTTGGTTGATAAGAGATTTATTATACGACTGAAGTTCAAAGGGACACAATTGCGGTATCATTTGGGACAGTGCCCAGTCCAATACTGAGAGAATATTGACTGGCAATAGAGCATTTTGATTGGTTGATTTTAGTTATTGGCCCTCTGACTGCCCAAGTCGTATAATAAATGACACTGTTTAACTGTGTTAAAAAGAAAGTTTTTTGACCACTCAATATTTGTTCATTCAGTTAGATATTAAGTCTGCAAGAAAAAAAAATATTATAATGCATCTGTTTTGACAAGATTGCTCTCGCAGTAAAAACAGCTGTAACTGATGTAATGGTAAACTGGCCACCATTACGATATATAATCGTAATGGTGGCCGATTTACCATTTCAACTTTGTTGATATATTCAATTTATTTCGTTACCCCCACCGACGCAGCCCCTAACAGTTTCTTTAGAAACTATCAGCCTTTATAACTGATGTAACATTGTTCTACTAAATGCTATTTCAGGACATGATCAGACAAGACATAGAAGAAGGTGAGTTTAAAGAAAATCCTTTGTTTGTCATTTGTCAAAGGCTTGGTTGTTTGAAATCCAACGTACCCATTTTTGTTAGAATGTTTAATTGAAAAATAACTTAATATCTAAATTAGCAAATTATTAAAGCAATGAATGCTTGAAAAATGGACATTTGCTGTGAGCCTTTCAGTCTGTCACAAGGAAGTTTATCCTTAATTGATTTGTATTTTGAATTTCAGCTGGCCTTCAGCCAATAGTTGAGGAGAAGAGATTACGACAGCCGCAGCCAACCCCAGCAGTATTACCTGAGGAAACTGAGGATTGGGAAACAGGTGTGTTTTGTTGTCATAAGGAAGCAATAATTTTACACTATCATCTGGAACCTCACTGTCAATCAGTCAATTGAATTTCTTGCTTTCTGTAACTATTTTATTATCAGAGGTCTATTATATCTCAGTAACAGAGTCTCCAAAGCTCTAGTTAAATCTATCCTTCTTAAAAACTTTAAATTACTTCAAAACGATCCAGAGACAAACACCCTCTTATCGCAGCCTCCACTCATTTCATTCAAACGCGACAAAAACATAGGCAATTTTTTGGTCAGAAGTTCTTTTCAGACTAATGACCAACCAGGCACTTTTAAATGCGCTTGTGCACGATGCAAAACGTTTCCCTTCATTCACAACACTGATAAAATATCGGGACCTAAATGATCCATTAAGATCACCAGTCACTTCACGTGCACCTCCGCCAATGTAATCTATTGCATAACTTGCACTTATTGCAAAAAGATATACATCGGTGAAACAGGCAGAAGACTAGGTGACCGATTCCGAGAACACCTTCGAGACGTGGAAAGGAATGACAAGGATACAACGAAACCAGTCGCTAGACATTTTAATTTACCTAATTATTCTAAGCAACATATGGCAATCTGCGGTCTTTCCTTACACTTAGGTAGCATGGAAAGCTTTAAAAATCTTGAACAAAAGCTCATCTTTCAAACCGGCAGTCTAAATCCCACAGGGATCAACGAACGCTTTTCATTCCACTAATTTATTCTTGTTTTTCTTGTTGTCATGTTCCCACCAATAACATAGCTCCATTCTCTGCCTTTAAAAGCACACACAACCCACAATTCCTCTATTCGCTCCGACGAAGGGCTAACGCTTGAAACGTGAGCTTTTGTAATCGTTACGGTGGCCAATTTACCACTTCAACTTTGTTGATATATCCAAATTATCTAGTTACAAGGTTGTCGGTGCAATTTTTTTGGTGTGGAATTGGAATGCTTGCAGGGTATGCCTGTGTCAGTTGCAGGAAAACATCTTCGACATTGATTATTAGACTTGCAATATATGATTTTCATTTCCATCAATGTGTAATAATATGTCATAAATATCTGCTCGGCGTCTCCTTCTTTCTGTAATCCAAACTTTTCTTCTGTCAAACGTATCATGGCTCTAGTCAAAATACAAGGAATGCAGTTCACATGAGCATTTAAAACCTTTCCATGCTAAATAGCTAGACAGGGGTTCCATTAATGTTTTCAGCAGGAGGGCAACTGGTTTTCACAGGCAGGCAAAACTTTTTGAACTAAACTTTGTTCTGGGATAATCTTTCCTCTAGATGGTCAAACCAGGCAGGCAAATACATCCTCACAGCTAGTCAATTTACCCAGTGCCAGGCCCTTAATGAAACCCCCGAATATATGACAAGCATGTCATGCGGAGAATTGTTTTGTCTTTCCTGAGCAAACTTTTGACCAAAGGTTAACATAAACTTACTTTTCATCATGGACTTGAGTTCAGTAAGGATAATTTTGCACTAACAAAAAAACGTAAATAGCTGGTGAGATCTTTGCATGAACTTTCACCCTAAAGGTTTATGAAACTTCAAAAGAAGAATAAACAAGATCCCCGATTTGTGTTTGCATTACCTTTGCACTATACTGTAAGTTCCCACACAAGCTGCACAATGGAAGAATGTATCCTACAGTGTCAATATGTTTGTCGGGGGGGGGGGGGGATTATTCTGTTACATACGTGACAAAGTATCACAAAATATTTTGCCCACTTTATTTTGTCATAGTAATCTTAATTTCGCATGGGGAATGTGCTGAATGAAGTACCTGAATCTCATTGGCTAATCATAGTGCACTAACTGCTATGTACCACTGCTATGCTTTCATGTGTCTCGCGAACCATCTTTAAAATTTGTTTGAACATTAAGAAAAAATAAATTGCAATTTCATTTTGACTAATATGTGTCCATCATCTTATGTTAATATTTAAAAAGAAATCAATAATTTGACACACAATTTAAAATTTTTTTTTTTCATTTCTTTTAGAAATCGTTATTTTATTTCTGAAAATTTTAAAATATTGAAAGGGTTGTGCTAATTGCATGCCCATGTGGGTTGTAGAATAAAGAGAAACTAAATTTGTCTTTTACATATTGATTCACCCCTCCCTTGTTTTTTTGTTCCTAGAGGCTAATAGGCAACCATTTTCAATCCTTACGTCGGAGCCACAAGACGAATCTAGAGATGCATATGATGTCTTGCAGGCGATTCAAGATGTACAGGCTGAAGCTCATGCTAGACCTAACCTTATAGAGACCTCAGGGTAAGAAAATTAAATTACATTTTGTATAAGCCACTCCAGCCCATCAGGCTATCAGTTCAGAAAGCATATAAGCAAAAGTGGTTGGGGATTTCAAAAGAGGAAAACAAATGGGAGTGCCCCTCAGGCATAGTCTGAAATAACACACTCTGGCATGCATTGCAATTGGGTAACTTTAATTTGCAGTTAACATCAGAAACTTCCATGCCATAAGGTCAAACCATTTTCCACCAACAAAAGGTTTTTTTCTTACAAGTTGTAGTTTTTTATAGTCCTGAAATGTGTTGCAATTTTTTAACACTTTTAACCCCTAAGAGTGACCAGCATCTAATTTCTCCTTACAATATCACCCCTGAATCACACAGGAAGGTCATGAGAAAAATGAAAATGATCAACAACTACAGAAACTCCTGATTGATAAGCAAATTCTCCCTGTCAGCACCTTAGGAAATGTATAGAGAACAGTACGGAGAATATGCATGCTGATCGTTTTGAAAGAAACTATTTGGGGCTGCGTCGGTGGGAGTAACAAAATAATTTGGAGATATCAACAAAGTTGAAATTGTAAATTGGCCACCGTAACGATTACAAAAGCTGACGTTTTGAGCATTAGCCCTTCGTCTGAGTGAAGGAGAATATGCATACTGATATTAGGGTGTAAAGGGTTAATGTGGTATGATACAGCATGGTGACCTAACCTCCTGGTTAGCTCAATTGGTAGAGTGCCGGACTGTTGTGCGGGAGGTCGAAGGTTCAAGCCCTGGCCGGACCAACACTCTATTATTTTTTCATCTAGATTAAATAATTTTAAGCTTGAACTTTTTATATTATTCCTTAAGTTTGTTAGTAATGTTTCTCATCTTGAAGAATTAATGTGTTATGGGTGTCATTTTTCCCTTTACTGTAAAGGTATTTGAAGGTAATTAGTGTTTATCACCTTATATCTATGTTGAACCAAATATTTGTATAGTTTTAGTTTCTCCTGTAGTAAGTCGTATATTGCTGATTAGGCTTTGTTTTACATGTGTATTTTGTATTGTTGTGAAGGCCGTAGGTTAGATAACTCCAGTTGGGTTAATTACGTCACCTTTGTTAAATAAAGAATATTGTATTGTATTGTATTGTAAATGGATAGATACTCTAGTCTTCTCGAATAAGGATGAACAAACCGTAGGTCCTGTCTCCTGCAGGGTTAGGGGTAGGAGACGTTAATTTCCTACGCAGGAGATTTCTGTGTGGTGGATGTCCTCCCCTGGGATGGGATGGGTGGGTGTAAGATTGGCCCTGAGAAGCCCCATGGGGGAGTGGTCAACTAACATATGCATGTATGTTAATTTTGGTGCCTCCAGTATTTTAAGGAGAAATTCAACAGGAATGATTGAATTTTGAGATATTGAAGGGGAACCTGGAAAAAGTCTCAAGTGACCTCAGAAGAACTGCTGGATTCTCCTGTCAAGTTATCTCAAATTCACCTGTGATACACAGGAAGAAGTTGCTTCAACAGTAACCTGGGGCTTTATTCCATGCACCTTTTTCACCAAGCAGGGTTTACTGAAATTGGAGGGAAGGAGGGGGGGGGGGGTAAGGAGTATTGGTGATTGTTTTCTAAGCATCTTAAAACATGTCACTGCAGCATGACACCCGCACAGAAGAAAAACTTCAAAAGAGCACAGAAGAGACAAGAACGACGGGAAGCTGAAAGGTGCACAGTTAAATAACATTGATTGAACGAAACCTAGATATTCCATGTTGCAGCAAGTGGCAAAAAACTATATCTTCAAGGCATGAAACTAATTATAAAAGTAGTAAAAACTGTCTTTTGGTTTCTGTAACCATGAGCCATTTCTTTTTTTGCTTTGTTGCAATCTTTGCAAGTCTTAAATTGAGTTAATGTTGACAGAATAAAAGTACTGATCAAATCTAATATCACTTTTGTTGCTTGCTTGCTTGCTTGTTTGCTTGCTTGCTTGCTTGCTTGCTTGCTTGCTTGCTTGCTTGCTTGCTTGCTTGCTTGCTTGCTAAGAACATATACCAAAGCAGTAATAGACATAAGTTATTTCACAGTTAAATGCTTTAGCCTGTTGCTAAGCGGTTGTCTCTATTTTTGGTCTTATGACTTGTATGCTGAAAAAATTTCTCAATCTTGAGGAAAGGACTAGACAGTGTAAACTGCCTGTACACAATCTTGACCTCTCAGTTATTGATGTTCAGATTTATATCAATAGAGATGAATATTTACTCTAATAGTCTGTGTATTTTGAAAAATTTAATTTTGGTCTATTTATTTTTTCACTGCGTACATCCTGAAATAGTCAGAAAGCCAACTCACTAAGTACCTAATAGGCATAACAGCTGATTTTTTTGTCAGGTATTTCTTCAAAATCTTACAGGTAATTTGTTACTTTTAAGTTGCTGATGTCATGAAAACCAGTCTTTCAATTAACTTTCTTTATGTCAGTAGCTTTTTCTGTGAAATGAGGTTTCAAACATACTATTTATCTCTCTTTCTTTTTGTTTTTGGTGCCAGTCAAGAACCTAAAATGACAAATGAAGAGAAGGCTCAAATCCTAGCAAAAGAGTACAGTTTACTTAACAATACAGGTGAGCCTGCCGAATTACAGTCCGGTCCCTACCAAGTGCTTTTGCTACCAGTCCAATTGCTACTCTAAAATGATACAGAAATTTTCTTCATAAATCTTTGTGGCTTTTTACTAAGTTTCATCTATGTTTTCTGCTGATAATTTCCAGTAGTAGCAAGCGGACTTCATCATGGTTGTGATCAGACTGTGGTTGGTAGCAATCAGACCAGTAACAAAAGTACTTGGTAATGACCAGACCGGTTACCAGCTTGCCATTTGATAAAGAACAGATGTGAAGTTGGAAAGTTATATCTAACTTAGGATGACCTTCAGCAGTCAAAATTTATTTGACACTGAAGGAGAGTGTTTTGTTGTGGTAAGAGATAATTGTATTGTCTCAATCATACTGCTTTAAGGATTTTTGAATGACAGATTGTGGTGCAAATTTAAATTTGCAATCACCCAGAGGTCTTAGTGAGTCTTCCTCACAAGAGGCTATGATCAGTTGTTCAGTTGCTGCCTGCAATATCATTGTTCACCAGCATAGACAAGTCAACTCTTTTTGACTGGTACTGGCCAATCACACCTACTGACTTAGTTTAGAAACCCATTATGATTTAAAGGAGCTCAGCCCTATACAAACCATGTTTACTCCATTGATTGCTTCCCAAATAGAAACAAAATTACTAATAAATAACTCCCTGAAATGATCATGTCATCAAATCAGAAGAATATAGTGTTTATTCAAGGAGTCACTGCCTGCAATGTCATTGCTTACTAACACAGTCAAGTTGTCAACTTCTGTTGACTGGTACTGGTCAAACACACCTACTGACTTAGTTTGGCAACCTGTTACAATTTAAAGGAGCTCAGCCCCATACAAACCATGTTTACTCAATTGATGGCTTCCCAAATGGAAACAAAATTACCAATAAATACCTCCCTTAAATAATTGTATTGTCCAATCAGAAGAATGCAGTGTTTTATCCAAGGAGTTTTAGAAAATCAAATATCAAATACTACAATCTTGACCATCCTTGGGAGTTTACCATAAGCTTCTGTTTCAAATAATGTTAACAAATGAGTTACTCCTATTGTCTTCTTTGATTCAAAACAAACTTTGACCTTCTTGTATGTAATGTGATTAAAATGATAAAACATTACTTCGAGCTATTTAGTTAGTAACATACCCTGTGTATTTAATTTTTTTGCTTGGTTCATTAAACCCTTGCTTGGGAAAGGAAAAAAGAAAGATCGTGAGCAAACCTTTATTTTTCTTTTATTTCACAAAGTAAGTCCCTCCTGCATAAATTTGTAATTTTTTTTTTCCAGGCAGTTTTGTTGACTTTGTGAGTATCCTAAATCAACACTGTCAGAAAAGCAAAATCAATGTACCAAAATATGGTGAAGCACCTGGAGTTGACGGAGGCTTTGGAGCACAGTGTTTTGTGAAGGGTCAGATATTTAAATGCATGAAGTGCTGTTCAACCAAGAAAGAAGCACGTCATGATGCTGCCATGCGTGCTGTCCTGGGTCTCAATATTCCTGTGGGTAAGAGATTCTGTCCATCTATGTTATAGTTTATCTTGTCATTGTCAAGGTAATTAAAAGATATATTATGCATAATTGAATCGTTGAAAAAATTTGTAATGAATTTGTGTCAAATGACTAATTCTTGAAGACATTTGCCACCACTGGTTTCATTTTGTTATCTTAACAATAGCATCCAGGGGTTTCATTAAGGGACAGGCACCGGGCAAATTGACCGGTTGTGAGGACGGCTTTGCCCAGCTGATTTGACCATCTGGAGGAAAGTTTATCTTATAGAGAAGTTCAGTTCAAAGAGTTTTGCCTGCCTGTGAAAACCAGTTGCCCTCCAGCAAAAAACATTAATGAAACCCCTGAGCATCATGTTCATAGTCTTCAGTCTTCTCATGTTTCTCAAAAAAGAAAAGTAAGATCTACAAATGGTTTCAAAATAACTCTTACCCTTGTTTGTGTAAATTGTACGAGTTCAATGATTGTTTTTGAACTATGATTGGGTCAATAACTTGAAATGTGGATCACAATAATCGGGTATTGACTGCTTAAATGCATGGTGGTTTTCTGATAGCTACAATCATTTTTCCCATCTGAATTACAATGAAAGCTACATTTTATTAACTCTTTAACTAGTTGACCCCACACCCAACAAACGGATGGATGCAAGAACTGCCACTGACCATCAGAAGCTCAGAGAAACTCATGAGTTACAGCTTCTGAAAGAGGCACAACAGGCACCAGCCAAAGGCAGAGGCAGACCAACTGTGCAGCAGCCTGTGAGTTCCTTTTCCACCTCAGCTACTGGCCCACCCATGTCACAGCAACCATCACAGTATATGGCAGTCAACAACTTCACTGAGGTAACTCAATCCCAGTTTCCAGTTGCCTTAAAAGGAGTTCCTCTGCTAGCTTCTTACAACCATTTTTGGGCATGCAGCAATGTTTTTCCTTCGTGAATTAACAATTTTTGTGCCTATATACGTGCCTTCCTTCTTGGAAGAGCATAGGCACCATGTTCTGGTGTCGTGTAAGTCTGTAAACCTTCCCCCAAGCCCCTCTTGGTTTTCAAAATGGTAGACTATTATGAGACACTTGTAACATCTCTTTTGACTTGCCCTGGTTCAGTTCAGACACAGACCATCATTGAATGGATCTCATCAGGTTTCTTTGGATTTTTTGGTTTTTTCAGGTTTAGTTAGTTTTTTTCATGGCCTCACCTCTGTGCTTCAATGTTGTTATTGATTTGAACATAAGAACTAAGCCTTCAAAGGTTTGCACGTGTGCATTTCCTCTCAGCATATCAAGCATATCCCTTGAAGATAGATGTAAGATAATTATATCCATAGTGCCAGGTGTGCACGGCGTATGAAATGGTGAAGTTTTGCGTTGGAATGAATTTGATGCTTATTTAAAACCTGTACCTTTTTATTTTATTTCCTCCCCTGTCCCTGGCCTGTCAATTGGCCCATGTACAAACTCTGCTTTAACCAAGTCCTGCTTTTGTCAGAGGTTTGGCATCGACTAGAGCTATTCATAAACCCCTCTACATGTTACTGCAATACTCTACAACTATACAACAGCAGGTGTATGCAGTCCTAGACTGCCTTTTATTTATTGTGACAGTCTTTGATATATTAATTAAATACATAATTATGTTATTTATCTTTCTTCATTTGACAAGTGAGCTGAATGTATCTATTAAATTATTTAAAAAACGTAAGGTAAATATGGCTTAGCTTATTTACCAATGTGTGCTATGCCCCACAATTAATAGTGTCAGGCTGCAAAATATGAAGGTTCTATTTTTCCCAGGGAACTCTTTTTTCGCTTTGCTCTTGTCTGTGACAAAAAAGTAACTAACTTAATATGTAAAAAAAGTATTGTATTATTTCCCCACTTATTGTAACTTCCTCACTTATTTGACTTCTTACTGTCATGAAATAATAATTTGGAAATTTTTAGGTTACTGGTGCAAGAGGAGGAACAGAAGATGATGAGTGGACAACTGTGGGTAAGAAAGGTAGGTTAAAACACTCTTATGTTGATAGATTGATGGCAATTGGTAAAAGTGCCAGAAAAAAATTAACCAGTGAGAGAAGGTCATCATTAACAAGAAATCAGCAGGCTCCATCTAAGGTTAGAATTGGATCACACAGTTGAGGGATTATGTAATGACTGTTACTCATCAGCTCCACTTTCCTGCGAGGAGGATGCAGTCAAGTTTCCTTGAAAATTTACCACTACTCACTTTACTTCTGGGACTTATAGTTCAGATGGGAGTAGGGAACTTAAGCAGTCACGACAGCAACGCCACAGACAACGTCGATAAAAAAAATGAGTTTCTACTTTTAGTTAGAATTTCAAAAATGGCTGCATGTGTTTACCATCTCATGGGGCACCAGACCTCTCAAACTCAACATGATGCATAAAAGTAGTGTCGAGTTCCAAATGTAAATTAAAATAATTTGTCGTTGCGGTTTCGGTTCGCAAATGACGCAAATTTTGGGGATTTCACTTTGTTGTTTTGCAAAGGTTGGCAAAGAAATGTACAAAGTTTTAAAACGCACATGCTGGGCTATTGTTCTGCCAATTAGATCTATTGTTTTTCCACGTTCTCGTTGCCGTCGCCATCTTGGTTTGCTTAAATTCCCTATTGAGCTCTTGTCTGGGATGAAAAGACAAGTGAAAACTTGATTCTTCATTTTCGTTTTTATTCAGAGATGAGCATTGATCTGCTGAACTTCTATGGACTTTCTCTCTTTATGGTTTTGTTTATTTTTTCATTTTTCTGTTTATGGTAGGATTGAAAAATCCAGTCTATCAGCATTCCCTCAAGATGGCAGGGCGTGGAAGGGGTATGACAAGGCGGTGACAAATGACTACTATTGCATCTGACCAGCAGAGACAGAAATCCTGACCAATGGATCTTTCTGTGTTCTCCCTTAAATAACTATTATTTTCAATCAGGGAGCAAGGTTCTCATTCCTTTGATCTGTTTTGCATCATTCCCACAATTCCTTCAAGGTGGGCACGCTAGACCTTTGCTCCACCTGAAAGATTGCTTCCACTTTGAAAGACTCCCTAGTGAAAGTAAGCTGTGTGAGAGCCCCTCTGTTATGTTAGTTTAAGGAGAGAGCTACCATTCATTAGTGAAGAGGTACATATTAGGTTAGCACTTATTTTTTTCAAGTTTGGAGAATTTTTTATTTGGGGTGAAGAAAGATTTGATGATGATGATGATGATTTTTAAGCATTAAGGGCAAAGGGACAATGGGAAAAGTTTTGTGTTCTGGTTAAACAAGAGTGGAAAAAAATTTTTATGAGGGGAATCTTTTTATGTCAGACATACAGGTCTACAGGTTTTTCCAAAAGTAATCTGAACAAATTTTATTAAAGAATAATCAGGTTCAGGTTCAATGCCCTAATTAAAATAAAAAAACTGAGACCCCAACCGCCCAGAGGTCATTTAATTTCATTCAGATTAATTTATAAAAAAGTGTCAGTTTAATTTTATGCATGCTAAGTTTGAGTACTATTAAACAATAAGAGTATCTTAAATATTCTTACAATTAAACAAATACCTCCAGTGATTGTAAATAAAATTTTTATTGTGGCTAAGTGACTCATTATCATTTCTGAATTTTGTTATTAAAAAGGTGACCTCACCAGAAATGTTGTATATTGAAGGGAAACTGTCTAAGGATATATGACACAGATTTCTTGGGGAAAAGGGAAAAAAAAGAAAAGGAACAAGGAGAGCAAAAAATTGAGAAGATAAACACTGACTGAAAAAAAAAAAAAAAAAAACATTTACACATAACTTCAACATTGTAAAATGCACAAAGGGTTACACAGTTCCTTTGAGGTGTGCAAAAATTTTAGGAAAGATTCTGAAATGAATGCACAGCTTCACAAACACTTCACATCCAAACAAGTAATTACTTTGTTTTAATTGTCAAAACACATTAAATTATTGATAACAGCCACATGATAATTTCTCATATCAAAAATATGAAACAGTGTGGCTGTCTAACAGGGATTTATCCTCTCTTCGGACACAAAGCCATTTACTTCCATCACTACTTGGGAAGTGCCATGTATCCCCTGTGGTTTGGACATGAACACGGCTGTCAAATCTCCTCACACTCTACAAATGTAAAATATGATGAATAATTGTGCGACTTTAGAAAGCTGGCGCATGTGACAGTGCATGGGCTGTGAAAATTGGTTTTCATTTATTTTAACATTTATAAGATGGGTTTTGTACCCAAAGATATCTGGAACAACTTAGCTGTACTAAGCAGCAGACAAAAAAATTTTCTTAGTTTAATTTTTAGCAAATTACAACATAATACCAATTGTTTGCTAATAAGTTTGACAGCCAGATCCAAAAGAATTCACAAATGGTTTGCCTTGTCAATGCAAGGTTCAAAACTAAATAACTTATTATGAAGTTACCAAAACCTTGGTGAACAGAGATCCTGTTTTATGCAGATACTGATCAGAATTTGCAACTGTCTGATTAAAACAAGGTTCACTGTGGACCCTTATTAAATTAGAACATACCTCAAACATGGGTTGTTTACCACCCAAACTAGCCAACTTCATTTGGTAAAGCTCTTGCCATCTGGTGAACTGGGCTTTCATCAGTAAATCCATACCTTGCAGATGGTTAGAGAACATGTCCGAGGACACCAGTAGAGTGCCTGGGCCACACTGCATAGCAGCGCTAAGAAGATAGACGTCGTCTAGTGACCTGAAGATTAAATTGTGCATGATTACAAAAACAATCTGAACAATGTTAATGTTGCTTTTCATGGCTATTGCTCTGCTTATGAGAATTGCAACATGTCTTGCTAAATTCTTCTGAAATCCTAAAAGCTTGATTCTCAATTCTTGAAAATCAACTTGAAACTCAAACCTTGACACTCGCTTCTCAAGACATTCAAGAATCTAGAATCGAGTTCAAGGTCAAGGAAACCAAAATCAAGTAAGCAATACCCTAGTGGTATACTGCAAGTATTTTCCACAAGCTCTATAACTGAAGAAAAAACAAAATGAGAAGTGTTACCTTCCCGCCAGACAGAAAACACCACAATGTTCTCTCAGAAAATCCATCACTGAAGGGAGTACATTGTCATGTCTTTTTAAGTTACCCAGTGAAATTGGACTAGAACCCACCACCAAAACCCTCTTTTCCTGTTTCAGAAAATGTTCAGCCACAGCTTTCAGCTGCATGGATAAGGAGAAAATCAATGTTAGTGCCCATCCATAATAAAAACTCTTTAAAAACCTTTAACTCTCATGAGTGACCAAGACAGAATTTCTCCTTACTGTATCAATACAATATCAAGCAGACAAGTGATGAGAATCAAGAAAAATAACAATAAAGAGATCAGTCTATTCGATACCAAATTCTCCAAACCAACACCATGAGAATTGTAAAGCAGACAGTGAAGAGAATTATGAATGAAATCTTGGGAGTGAAAGGGTTATATTAAGGAGACATGACAGCTGTATGGTTAACATACAGAAGGAAACATTTTTTGGCCATCAGTCCACTGTGTGTGCAATCAATATCAGGAGATGGAGTTAAAGGAACAGGAGCAAAGTGAGGAAACAAGAAATTCTAACTACCCCCTTCTCTCCCTTCCTTACAAGGAAACTTAAACAATCTACTACCAGGCACAAGACTAAGTTGAATTTACCTTTTCAGCATCAAAATGATGATAGTAATAAGCCGCATTGAGTCCATCCACAACTACATCATAGCGTCCTGTTGTTTCAATAAACCTGACCACACTGACTGGAAACCTATTGGAATGCCCTGGTCGGTTATAATCAACATACTTTCCAGCAGTGGTGTGACTTCGTACTTCTGAAAGAATTTTGCGATTCCTCAACATATGCGAAATAAGTGGGTCCTTCAGCTCTTGCAGTTCTTCTGCAGTAAAGTGCCCAGTTTCTAGTTTTTGCTTGCAGGCTTGGCAGTGGTATCTGGCAAAGAAACAAACCAAAAATAAACCAAAAGTGGAGAAAATGTTACTTCGACCTAAACTGACCTCACTTTCACTATCAATTGAAAAATAATCAATAAATACCCGTGATACAGTTGTAAGTTTTGTGGGAAGGTTTTATATAGAGTGGTCTTTAAATATCACATTTTGTACATCTGATGTACAAAATGTGATATGTAAAGACCACTATATATAAAACCTTCCCACAAAAACTTTTCCCTCTAAAGTATAGCCACATTTGAAAAATACAGTCTTGTTCAATTTATGCTTTGTTAAGAGATATTTTCCCTTGATCTTGGGGTATGGAAATGAATGATAAGGTCCTCAAAAGAAGAGAAAATAAAGTTACTACCATAAATATACTATGAAAATTTTCTTACGTTGCTGTTGGAAATGACCAAGCTGTCACCCATTTTGGGTCTTTTTGACTGCAAAGTATAAAGGAAAGTATAAAGAAAAGGTTAAAGATTAATTGAAAACTATTAATACTAGGACTGTGTAGCATCTAATTATTCCTGACAATATGGAACCCTGAGTCACACATTAAGGTCTCATGAACAAAGTAAATAACAGTTACTGTTTAATTAATTTTCTGGTCAGCTCCTTAAGAAATACATAGAGAACAGTGTAGAGAACATACTTGCCTATGTTAGGGTATAGATGGTTAGCTAACAGTCCAAACTAGTTTTATTGATTGAAGTTGTTAAGATAATTGGATAGTTGATTAACAAATCTATCTATCCTGTACAGGCCTGAATATTTTTCAGGCCTTATTTTCACAACTGCTTATGAGTAGTGTTCATCACTGCAAAGATCACCTTGATATTTATGTTTTTCTATTGTCAGACAATAGTCCCTCAATGGTCAATCAACACTTGAATGGCAGACAGCCATTAGTTCAAGCAATATCTCTTTAAGGTATCAAGCAACTGGTCCATTAATTGACTACCTGACCAAGTATTGACTGACTACCAGGCACTGCTCAACAGAGTGATTGTTAAATTACAGAAAAGCAGTTCATGTGTCAAACAACACATGAACCAAGGCTAGCCATATTGCATGCCACCCTGCCATTAAAAATTTCTCTCCCCCCCCCCCAAAAAAAAAAAGAATAGAGTGTCCTGAAGTACTGTTCTATTCAACTTAATTTAATACCTTGACAGCTAAAACTATAAAAGCTTCATCTTAAGTGTAGTTTATAAGCTTCACCGACAGGCAGGGACACCACAACAGCTTGCACCAATTACCGAGAGCCAAGTAAACCCACCCATCCCACCCAGGGGAGGACATCCACCACACAGTAATCTCGTGTGTGGGAAATTAACGTCTCCTACCCCTAACCCTGCAGGAGACGGGGCCTCTGGTTTATTCATCCTTATCCGAAAAGACTAGAATATCTATCCATTTGTTGATATTATAGAAAGGTAGCAAATTCTCCTCAGTTATTTTACGACGATGAGTATTGGTCCGGCCGGGGCTCGAATCCTCTACCTCCCACACAACACAATCCGGCACTCTAACCAATTGAGCTAACCCGGAGGCAGTCGAAGTGAGCCCAAAATCAGTGAATAGCTTACCCCTTCCTCATTATGTAGCAGCTCTAAGCCCCTAATCCCCCCTTCCATCCACCTCAATTCTTAACATGACAGTGAAGTGAACGTTTCCATGTATCTGACAATTAACTTTCCCACTGCTCTACTGAGGAAAGACAATTTTCTGACTGGGAGGGTATAGTTCAAAACTTGACACGTTCAATAATGTTGTACTTAAAATGATGTGTTAGTTCATTAAGGATATGACTGTTCATTTATTTTTTTTAACTAATTCTTAGACTTAGTGATTCCTAAACAGATGAGCTGCCTATTTCTGCTCTTTTTTGTATATAAGAACTCTTCCTTTTATTGCAAAATACCCTAACTATGGAAAGATGGGTCGCCAAATTGGGGGTGAACTGGTAAAGTTGGTTGGCAAACTCGTTTAACGTTAGTGGATAACTCGCAAAGGTGATTGGGGGCAAGTCATCAAGTCCACATGGAGGACATGACCATTGCTTTCTTTACCTGTCAAACCACAGCTTGATTGTCTCCAAAGCCTCAAAACTCAGCAAGTCTCGATATCTTCGAACGTCGTAAAACAATTCCAATACCTTATTCGTTAACTGCCTACTCTCTCTGCCCACAC
The DNA here is from genome assembly GCF_964205215.1 of Stylophora pistillata. Classification (NCBI taxonomy): domain Eukaryota; kingdom Metazoa; phylum Cnidaria; class Anthozoa; order Scleractinia; family Pocilloporidae; genus Stylophora; species Stylophora pistillata. The sequence goes on along the minus strand of NC_142521.1, from coordinate 15,755,837 downwards.
AAGCTCGGACAACTGTTACATAGATATCCACGATTCGTTCATGAAGTGTCCCAGAGTGACGCAAATCGTCCAAACAACGAAATGCATCCATTGGATCTCCTTTGATGGCTTCCATCTCCACAAAAGGTTTAAAATGGCGAGCTCTGGGAGTTAAACCGTCCTTTAGCATTTCATTAAACAAGTTTTTCATTGAATGTTTAGGATAATTGGACTTCGAGTAACAATTAGCAATAATGGAATACGTTGAGTAAGTTTTCGGGATATTATTTTGTTCCATGAGAGTTATCAGTTCAAAAGCTGCGTCGATCTTGTCATAACGAACCAGCCAGTTAAGTGCATAATCTAGTGCTTCTTTTTTGAGCTGCTCAGGAAGAATAATAAATTGATTAAAGAGCTCCAAAACTTCATTTGGTCCAGTAAGCGTCTCGCAAAATGGTTGAATGTTCTTCAAGCGCTTTGAAAAAGGAAGACTCGGGTGAAAACACTCGCGAGCGTCACTAACAGCTGAACAAAAACATCTAAAGCCAGGAATCATGCAGCGTCTATAGTCAGTCGAACACACGATGACTGACCTTGCATTACTCTGAAGGATTCTCCCCAACATTCTGGTCGCCATATTGATCGCCATGTTTTGTATCTAACCTTATCATGTAATACGCATGATATGTCTCTCTTAGGTGAATTAAGAGTGAAAAGAGCGAGGGCTCCTTAAAGTGCACCTAACCCCTGGATTTTTTTTTTTTTTCGTTTAAAAAATTCTTCATGCTTTGGTGAGTATCTCTTCGAAAACATTTTTGGATTTGGTCAAATCCTTGACTTTTTGTGCCCCGTTGAGGTACGGAAAATCGCATTAAAATCACCGCCATTTTGACTCACGAGCGCGTTTCAAGGATCAAGAGTCTGGCGACTAATGTGACGTCACTTCGAGAACCCAACAATCTGTATTTCGCGCCATTTTGCATAGTTCACTGGTTATGTTTGGAAGGTTAGATCGATATTGGTCGAAAATATGCCTCAGAATGAATCTAGTGCTAGAAAGGCTTTCGCAGGTCGACGACTGGCTGAGAATTCCTTGAGCGTCTTCTCGAAGTGACGTCACAAGTCTACTCTGCCCAGATCTCCATTTACGCGGTCGTGGTCCATTCGGATCTCGACTTCATCAGGGCATAAAAAAAATGAGGGTTTAACCAAAACTAACAATTTTTTCGAAGAAATACTCACCAAAGCAGGAAGATTTTTTTAAGTGAAAAAGAAATTTAGGGGTCAGGTGCACTTTAATGTTTCTTCTTTTAATCCATTTGCAAGTGTATTTTAATTGTCGACGATGAAAGTCGACAAAGGTGATAGCTATGTCTTTTTTAAGACCCAGTAACTCGAAGGCAAGCGGAAAGGTATGGCGTTCCATCTCATTTCGAACTTAATACTAGAATTTCTTTCTTGTATTTCATCCTTCAGCTACATTCTTCCTCGCTGTTCTCTACAAAAAAAGTGTCTCTATCGAATACGCAAATCCTATTCCTTGACGTCACCATCCGTGTTTTTCGTTCGCTGGCTTTCTTTAGCATTCTGTAAAGAAGTAATCCTCGACCATCTTCTACTGAGCTAGACTATTTTCTAAGAAAAGGGAGTAAGCCAGCTTTGAAACTTTTTACAGTGGCCAATCTACACTATCAACTCAGTTGATAAAACTGATTTTACTCTGTATGACAAGAAGGAAAGAGTGATGGGTCGGCACGATTGAGTTTGAATTTTGACATTTGACGTTTTCACACTAGACGTCAGTACTTTACCAATACTTTTTACAATAATTCTATAATAATAATAACAATTAGAATTTGTATTGCGCAAATTACATGGAATTATGATCAAATGCACTTCACAGAAAACAAAAATTCTTGTTAATTATGGAAACTAATTAAGAACAATGTAAACTTAAAAATAAACAAATATTTTACCAAACCTAATAATTCCCTTGAAAAAAATAAAACACTACATGACTGGGGAAACAAACTGAAAGCTCGGCTGAAAAAGGTAAGTTTTTATATTACGCTTATAACTAGAGGTAGAGTCCAGGCCAGTGATGTCACTAGGTTGACAGTAGTATAGGGCGGGTGTATGGTCTCAACCAATAAGCGAATGACACGTCATTAAATAACATTACGTCACAAAATTTGTGATGTTGTTTTGCATGATTGGTTTAGTGTTGTGTGACGTATTTTCATTTAATTGGTTGGTTGTTTGTGACTTAACGTTATTTAATGACGTGTCATTCCTTCATTGGTTTAGACCATACACCCGTCCTATACTACTGGTTCGTGGTTGAAGAGGGAAAGGCCCTTGCTCGTAGTGTAGTTTACATCTTGTCTCTTGGGGCTATCTAGACAAGTTTCTGATTAAACATTTGTTTGCATTTAGTAGGAATCGTAAACTAATAAGCTTACAAATATAATCAGGCGCTACACTATGTGTGCTTTGAAGCATAGTAAAAGCACTATTTAATTATATATGGTGGTTAATGCATTTGTGAAATTTTTTCTTCCAGATGACTGTCTACAAGAATACAACAAGGCACGTAACCCTTTAATTTTTAATGGGTATTTTTAATGTTCTGATAAGGATTACATTTTTTTTATCGATACTTCCGCGTGTTTGTTTGAAATAAAAATAGTTCCCAAAAAAATGAGAAACCTTTTGACCAACTACTAGCGGCAGAAACGATGGAGAACCTTTTATCGAGGTGGCCTTGTGACGTTGACGCACCTTTTTTCGCGCGCCTTCTTTTTCTCTGGTTTCCGCTGATCGGGCGTCATGAATAGGATTTGGAATGAAAAGTGACCCTGTAGTAACTTGTGCTCCTCTAAATTTGAACGTATGTTTCTATGACTGGCTTTCAAAAGAAAGAAGCGGCTGAGATTTTCCTTTCGTCCGAGGCTCCCTGCATTTAATTGTTCCTCTATGGCTGGCGTTTCGAAGACTCTTCACTTTGACCCTATTTATTTATTTAATCACTTTCACCAGAGTGTGGTGAGGGTCGCACAACAGAGCGAGGCTCCAAATTAAGTGCGCCCTATATCCCACCCATCCCACCCCAGGGGAGGACATCCATCACACAGTAATCTCGTGTGTGGGAAATTAACGTCTCCTACCCCAACCCTGCAGGAGACGGGACCTCCATTTATTCGTCCCTATCCGAGAAGACTAGAATATCTAACCATTTCTTGATGTTATAGAAAGGTAGCAAATTCTTCTCAATTATTTTTAAGACCCTGAGTGTTGGTCCGGCCGGGGCTCGAACCCTCGACCTCCCGCACAACAGTCCAGCGCTCTATCCATTGAGCTAACCGGGAGGCGGTTAATCATCACTCCAGTCACCTTCGCAGCCATTCTTTGAGAACTCAAAGACCCCCAGCCCCCTCCCCCCCCCCCTAGCTGTAAAGGGAAGCTGAACAAAGTGGTTATGCCAATGCCGACATGTAACTTACCTAGTTAAAAAACACAAACATATCTTGGGTCGTTTAATTCAAAGGTTTTAAGTAGAATGCAACACTTCTCAAACCAGCATCATTGGATCGAAAAAAGCGATGACATAAAGTCGTGGTATTCTCAATTTTTCTTGACCTGAGTGATATATCGTGCAACTTTTATTGTCATTGCTAAATGTTGCGACGTAATCTATTTATAAACTATTGACATCTCTTACAAGTAAACTTACGTAAATGCTATGCTTAGAAACAGGTACTGCGGTTTGGTGTGGGAAGATAAAACGAAAATTGTGTAATACTGCCTATTGCATAAATAGCGCTCTCTACTGCGAGGATCCTGCATCATACCGCCTTATCTATCGATAGATCAGTTTGAGTTACAGTCCTCGCAATTTCCTGAGCTAAAAATGCGATTTGAGTCATTTTTAAAGAAGGGGTATTGCCACCAAATCAATTGTACTTATTTCCATGCTGCGTTTCTAAACAGCTTTTAACAAAATAAACAGAATTTCTAAATCGTAACTGTGCAGCAACGTGATTGGTTTACGTCCTTAAGTTTGATAACAGCCACCTGTTAACCGCACCGAGTGCCTTTGGCTCTTCTTGCACGATGAAGGTATTTAAAAACATTTTTATGCATAATAAGCGTTAAAGCGGCGGTATATTGCTTGAAATTTTGCGAGAAGCTCCAGATACAATCCTTTTTTTTCGACACCTTGATTCCTTCTTTTAAAAGACAGAGGAATCTAAGGAAAATGTTTGAAATTATTCAGTTTGGGAAAGTTTTGATAATGACAAAAGCTTGATTCTGGGCCTCGATGCGACAAAAACATAACCTTCGCCCCCTTTCCAGAGAAATTCGTAAAAATAAGAGTGCACTAAGTCAAGTTCGTGAGTTTTTTGACACAGACACCATGTCATTGCCGACTCTTTCGTTCCCCCTCAAAAGATGATGCAAAAGTTATCAATAACGCTTACAACTTCCCTTGCTAACGCATAAATTATTTGCAACTCATTACCACCCACTGCCTCTAAAGTATCACAAGCATTTTCATATTAAATTAATCAGCAAGGTAGCCATTTCATGCTACGATTAAACAAGAGAACTGTCAAGTTTTGGTAATTACCCAAGTTGAAAGTAACTTTTTTTGTTGCAGTTGTTCAGACTGAAGCGAGAAAGTCGCTTTCAAGACATCGCTTGCGACTGAAGACATGTTTTCTCTTGGTTTCTGTCTCCATGGCTGCAAAGTGAAAGACTAATATTTTAGATTGAAGTTCAAAATTAAACTGCTTTGAAGCGAATCGCTATCACGATGAGACGTTGGAAAACCTGGGAAAGTTTAGCCGTTGAAGATTATTTCGACGATATTACGCAACCAAATCGCTGGAATTCTCTCGAAAACCTGGATAAAATTCACATGACAAGAAATGGGATTATTCCTGATGGATCCAAAGTTTCTCAAATATCGGCGAAGAATGGAAATGTTTTAAACGATCCTTCCCTTCTGTGTACAGTGTGCAAACAACTTTTCCGTCGGCCGAAATTTCTGCGGTGTCTTCATAGCTTTTGTAAAAGTTGCATCGAGAGTCTGGTGGATAACGATTCTGGTGTTGAAGGAACTGTTATTTGCCCAGTATGTTCGTTACCGAGCGAGTTAGGCAGTAAAGGAATTGATGCGTTGCCATTCAACTTTCTCATCGGTGCAACACTCCAAAAGAGAAATTTTGTCTTGGAAGAGAAAAAGGTACCAGTCCGGTGCGGAAACTGCGAAGATAACGCTGAAGCTACAGGACAATGCAGCGATTGCTCAGAATTTCTATGCGACAAGTGCACGGCTGCTCATAGAAGGGTGCGTGTTACAAGAGAACATCAAATTATCTCGCTAAATGAGCTGACGACCAATGACGAGGAAAATAATAATTCACAGTGCAGCGCTGACAACTGCTCAGATCATGGCCGCGAAGAGCTCACGTATTTTTGCCAGACATGCGACAAGCTGATCTGCAGAGAGTGCACTATTGTGAATCACCCCAAAACAACGCATACATTTGAACCGCTAAGGGAAGCTTCGAGCAAACATAGGCAAGAAATATCCACGCTTCTCGGTGCGATTAAAATGAGGAGTCCTTTTGTAAAAAGGGCCTTGTTGGAGATCGAAGAAGCGTGCGGGGATATTCCACAGCACGCTCTTGCAATTGAGGAGCAAATTAAGAGCTCGACAACGCGCTATATCAGGGCTTTGAAAGAAAGAGAAGCGCGACTGTTAAAAGATTTGGGCGCCATGAGAGAATACAAAGTTACTTTGCTAGAGCAACAAAAGGAACGGTTGTACAAAGGAATCAGAGATATCGAAAGCAATTGTGGACTTATCGAGATGATGTTAAGAGAAGGAAGTGCCACTGAAGTAACAAGGGTGAAAGATTTTATGACGGGGCGATTGCAAAGCTTAATGAACCTGATTCAGGACATGTCACCAACCGAAGGACCTGAATTGGACTACGTCACTGAAGAAGACCTGTTATTCGACGTCATAAATAGAGGTGGAAAACTTGAAAGCAGCATCATGCCTCCTACGGTTCGACTTATTGGGGAAGGATTGTTCAACGCCGCAGTTGGCAAAATCTCAAGTTTTGCTTTAGCTGTGCGAGAAGGTACGGAGATATCTAAACACGTCATAGACGTTCGCATCGAGACTCCCGACTTAGTTATTCTCACCTCCAACATAACTGAGAACAGCTCACGCCTTTACACCGTCAGTTACACGCCAAGAATTCACGGAGAACATGTGATCTCGGTTTTAATACGCGGAGAACACGCAGAAGAGAGTCCTTACACGGTGGACGCAAAGAAAGGTCACATGTGCTTCGCCACAAAGTCTCCTCCTGTTTGTTTACGGTTTGGTTACAAGGGGAAGAGGAGAGGCGAGCTGCATGGTCCGAGTGATGTGGCTGCGGCCTGCAATGGTATCATAGCTGTGGCAGACACGCTGAATGATAGAATTCAACTGTTTACCAGTAAGGGAGGATTTCTGCGACAGTTTGGCAGTTCGGGGGAAGATGTCGGCAAGTTCAAATCCCCAACCGGTCTGTGCTTTTCTCAAGCTGGACAAATAGCCGTCGCTGATCAACAGAATAACCGTATTCAAGTGTTTAGTATGGATGGGGTCCTGTCTAAAGTTATATCATGCAAAGGACGGAGTGCGGGGGATTTGAAAAGCCCCACGGGTGTAGCTATGGATGAGGAAGGCCAGCTACTAGTCACAGACCAACAGAACCACAGAATTGTTGTCTTCGACAGCGATGGAGTCTACTGCAACCAGTTTGGGTCTTTAGGGACAAAAGATGGAGAATTCAACAACCCTTCCTACATCACTACTTCGCAAGAAGGCGAAATTTTCGTCACAGATACTTCGAACCATCGTGTACAAATTTTCGATCCGATGGGGAAATTTGAACGGAAGTTTGGAAGACCTGGCACCGGGGATGGAGAGTTCCACTATCCCTCGGGAATAACAGTCGACTCATCCGGGTACATCTTCGTCTCCGATCGCACCAATCGCGTGCAAGTGTTTAACTCGCACTTGCGTTTTGTCACAAAGTTTGGCGGAAAAACGAGTGGTGACGGGCAGTTGAATGGGCCGCTAGGCATTGATTACACTCCTGAAGGCCGGGTAGCTGTCACAGATGCCGGCAATAACTCTGTTAAGGTTTTCTACTTTCCCAATGAGTGATCATAAACCAGTTAAAAGAAGAAACTAACGAATACAATTATTCTGTTTGTGTCAGTGATTAGGTAGGGGAGCACTACATGGATGGTCGAGGAATTTTTAGTTTAGTGTCGAAAATAATGTACGTGTTGGGGGTCTTTACCACTCGCTTGGCTTTTAAAGAGAAGTACTGAGACTCTGGACTCTTCTCTCTTTTTTTTTCTTCCCTACTACAATGTTTCAGGTCCGTTCTATCTCTACTGCTGCTGCTACTTTTCTTCTACTTTTAGCAAGGAGTGCCCACGCATTAAATGCAAAAATCACAGACATACTTGGGTTAGCTGACCGTGGGAGACTCCAGAGTGCATTCGTTGTTTTGCAAAGGGGGGAATTGGGTGGCTCGCCCCGAAGCACTTGGCGAGCACCAAGGAATCAATAAAACGCCGGTGATCGAGCTGCGCACAAACAGGATCTTCAGTGTGCGTAAAACTCAAGGTCAGTTTTACCAACACAAACATTACCACCTATGAAACTAGCCTTTTCTAACCATAACAAGCGATTATTAAGTCTAACAAGGTAACAAGAAAAATCTGTGAACTAAGAATAGTTTAAGTACATACTAGAAACATAAGGTCAAGGCAAAAGAACTACAAAAACAACACGTCGACACAAAAAGCTAGACTGAAAAAAACAAAAGGTAAACCTAAAAATACTCAAAATAGCAATCCTTCAAAATACTCTACAACAAACAACTAGATTGGTTTTACCGGCTTGATTGATTTTGCCGGCTTACTGATTGATCTACAAGATTCACTTGTCCTTCTCGACCAATCAGATGCAAAACTTAAACCAATCCCGACATGCCCCCTGTTGTTATCCGGTGTTTATATACTGATTCGTAAACCTTTTTCGCTCTTAAGTTTCGTGATCACCGGTTCCTTTAAGTTTTTCTAAGAAAAAATAGCTATATCCCATTATGTCCTCTTGGTTTTCTCATCAGTCTGGTCAGCTTTTATAATTTTTCTACACACTCAATCTTAAATGAAAAAAAAAGCTAAGGGAATATAATTTCTTGATAAAGCTGAATTGGAAGGGAACTGATTAAACTCGTTAAATGGGGAAAATAACAAAATGATATCAATATGACAAAATGATGATATCAATATGAAAAAATGATGACATCAATATGACAAAATGATGAAGTACCAGGGGTTTCCATGTTTTAACCAGAACAACTTAAACAATAGGTATAGTCTGTAAAGCAGTATCTCTCATTTATTTCCTAGCTTTCAAAGGATTTTAGTATAACGATATTCGTTTTCTTTGACAAAGTCTTGACTTGCAAAGTGCTTTCGGAAAAGTGGGATTACAGTCTGTTGATCTGAAATGTCTCTTTACATTTGCCATATACTTAGTATATCTAATATTTAGAGAATGAAAATATTGAATAATTTCAAAAATACCTTTCAAAACAAGTGGCATTAAGTTTACTGATTTCTTTCCTAGTGTAAAAGAGTTCTTACAAAGCAATAATCTTTCAACTGAGGCCTGAGACATACATGATGATAAGTTGCTGTATGTTTTATTTTCATCCCCTCTCATGCCTTGTTCCTGCCTTGTTTGTTATTATCAGAAGCCGTTAAAACCCTGATCCCAGGTCATCAGCTTCTGTTGTTATCTATTACGATATATACATTAGTTTTGCTGACAAGGTGTCCAGCAGAAAAGGATTGAAGAATTTCAAACGTTATCTTCAAGCCCTCTCCCTTAGAGAACAGATGTATTATGAAAATATATCGATATATATATATATATATATATATTGAAGATATGTTGTGAAAATTAGTGTAATCCTGTTAAATACCAGTGTATGTCAACATCAAGTCGCAAAACTGGTTTTAATGACGAAAAATAAATAAATTTTTGTTTGAGCCATGGATGATCATCTAAGCTGTTTGCGCTGTAACAACTTCAAATATCACGAAGCAAGACAAGAAGCATCGACTGATCGCAAACCCCAATCGCAGGCGAACATTCTAAATAATTTTCTGCACCTACTTAACTGATTTCCAGGCTGGTGTGAATGAGACCATTTTTCACGTAAGAGTTGAGCCTCTAAAAAACTTGAGCTGCCTGATTGGCTGATCGTTGTTATGTGCGGATAGCATTATGAGATGGACATACTGGCACTTACACACTAGTACCCAGCTGTCCTTTCGGGCCGGTATGTACAAAAAGAGAGGGAGAGGGGAGTGAGTCGAGAGAGCAGAATGGGAAGTGCTCTCCTTGACACCCAGCCGAGCGTGCTTGCAGTTTAGCAGATGCTCGATATTTCTGGAGATTTTCAACGATCCTTTCACTAAACTGTGATTGAAATTGCTATCCGGCGCTTAATTTTGGCCGGCATAACTGATTGTTTGATATACAAGCAAGGGCTGACGTTCATCTGATATGAATGAATCTATGACAAGTCATCTGTGATCGGGATAACTTATCACTAAAGGAGATACTGCTTTTGATACGAATACAGGATTTGCTGTGCCGGAGAAGTGCTGTTAGACCCCTTCATTGATTTTCCTCGCGAAAGTTTCGTTGGGATTTTATTGTAATCTAAATTTAACTATTGTACTCGTAAACAGGCAATCATCCCCTGAAAATATCAAAATAACTCACTTCTAACGTGATTGTGTCCACAAATCGTGAACGACCAAGAATTAAACAGACAGAACAGTGCACTAAACTGATTTTCACTCGCGTTTCAAAAAATATGCAAGGTTTATATTCCGTACTGAGTTTGATTGAACTCACTAGTCCTGAAAAAGAGAAACCCACTGAGGAGTAGTAGGGGAAGAATGGCCATCGTGGCTCCGTATTGAGTCTGATTTTAATTCGGTAGTCTCGAAGAAGAGAAAGCTGATGGAGAGGAGAGGGAAACAGTGGCGGATCCAGGGGGAGGGTCCGGGGAGTCCGGATCGCCCCCCATCAGACCTGACGCTTACAACTTTGAGACTGAAATTCTTTCATCGACAAGATCGTATATCAGTTTTTAATTGGCTGATTTTTTTAATGAATCCAAGTAAACGGTAAGAATTTTAACGTGCAACCGCGACTGGTGGGAGGGGGTGTGGGGGAGAAGTAATTTGCCTCAAGAGTCCAACAGTCCTTCCTGAACCAAAGTTTGGACACCCCCAATCAAAAGTTCCTGGATCCGCCCCTGGGAAAGAATTGTCACGCTAATGACTATCAAGTTGTTCAAGTTCAAGTTCATTTATTTGTTTAAGCAGGTTGATTAATTGGCAGCTGTAATAGCTGATGTGGACCTGCTGTCCTAACCCACCCAGCCCACCCCAGGGGAGGACATCCATCACACAGTAATCTCGTGTGTGGGAAATTAACGTCTCCTACCCCAACCCTGCAGGAGACGGGACCTCCATTTATTCGTCCCTATCCGAGAAGACTAGAATATCTAACCATTTCTTGATGTTATGTAAAGGTAGCAAATTCTTCTCAATTTTTTTAAGACCCTGAGTGTTGGTCCGGCCGGGCCTCGAACCCTCGACCTCCCGCACTACAGTCCAGTGCTCTATCCATTGAGCTAACCGGGAGGCGGTTATCACGACGGGTTAGACGGTCACGCCTCTGATTGACCAACTTGTTGTAAATTTATATCAGGATTCGGAACTTTCTTGCCGTCTTTCACTTGAACCAGGCCAGGAGTTACGTGCCATTTTATCAAACACAAAGTTTTACAAATCAGTGTCAACTCCTCGCCTTTTAAGCCAGCGAAAGAACCGTAAAAATTCAAGAGGCGTCTGCCATGCTTGATATGTTTGCTGGACAAGCTCACGAACAAATTGTGTTCGCCTGGGGTCCGAGGACAGTAAAATATCGAATAGGTTCCGTTTTTGTTGTCGAGGACTTTAGCGGAAATGACACTTCCGTCCGGAGACTCGAGCTGTATTCCGACTTCTCTCGGGCGTCCTCGGCTGTCAGTTGTATGAATAAGGAATTCCGTCGTTGCTAACTTTCCGACAGGTTCACTTGACTTTTTGCCAACAGTCAAAGCTGGGAAGCTGAATCGACGACCTTTTGCCTTCTTTGTAGACTTTGGATCTTGGTTAAGCGCAGGCACATTTGAAGGAGAACTTATGCCTTTGTCAGGCTTTTGCGAGTCTGAAGAGAGAGTACTGGGAGTAGATTCTTCATCATCAGCTAAAGCAAAAGATACAGAACTGCCTCCATTGGGCAGTGAACTCGTTAGTTGTGATTTCTCAGTTGCTTTATCAGCTTTCTCGCTGTTAGATTGCTCTTCGGGTTCATGACCTATACTTATTGAGCCAAATGTTTCTTTTATAGCTTCTAAAATGGGCCTCTCATCTGGATCAAACCCCACTTTGACAGTACTCAACCCTCCCTCGGTCTTATTCTCCTGCAACTCACACAATCGTTTACATATTAAGCTATTTACAGCTAGAATGTCCGCATCTTTTCCATGTTTGATAATCTCCTCGGAGAAATCGCAACCATCGATGGTACAGACCAAGTTTCTTTCAATTTCGTCCTTTTGGTTCACTAGTACAGAAGCGCGATTATCTCTGATGGTGTTTAGTTCCTTTAGCAACTGATGCTCTTTCTCTTTTATGGCTTGAATAAGACGACGCGAACATCTCCGAATTTGCCACGATACATCATCGATTTTATTCTGCCACCGACCGTAAACCTTAATAATCTCGTACACCGACTTTTGTAAGACAGGAATATTTTTCTGCGTAGAGTCCAACAACGATAAAAGTGTCGGCTTAAGCGAGTCAACAGCGCTCTGTATTGTCACGATATCGTGTCCCTCATGAACAGTCCCTCTTCGACATTCCATGCACGTTAATAAATTACAAGTTTTGCAATACATGTCTACGCTTTCGCTAAAATGTGCAACACAAGCCACAGATGTTGAGTGCTCTATCGGATTTGTTCTATCCACGAATTCTTCCAGAGACAAAATTTTGTGTTCGCGCGTGAATTTAACTCTCCGATGAGCGAGCGTGCAGTCACCGCAGAGAAATTCTTGGCACTCCATGCACCTATGTGAAGCCAGATTTTGGCCGTTTTCGCAACCGCTGCAATCCTCCTCCCGCTGTCGCAGTTTTTGTCTCTCAAACTCTTCGAGTTTCCTGATAACAATTATATTAGGCTGTAAATCGTCCAGATTTCTCGAGGGTAAGTCCACATCTGAACGACAAATTGGACAAAACAGATTATTTTCGTTTTCTCCCGCAATTAATCCAATACACCGCTTGCAAAACGTATGTAAGCATGGAAGAACTTTTGGCTCTTCGTAAGTCTTACTGCAATATTTACACCAGATTTCTTGCGGGCTATCCTCTCTAAAAGCTACGGATTTTCGCGGAACGCCTTTTGAAGCCATTTTTCTCCAAAATGCGTGCTTGGTAGATCCTTATTGATGATAGTGAGTATTTCTGTCATTCATCTCTCGATGCTTTCAAACTCGTGGGACACTTTCTCTGCTCGCAATGCACACTAGTTAAATTTACAAATTGTGGTCGCCAAACCTTTACCGCCAGACCGCTTCCAAAATGGCTTTTTCAGCAACGCATGCAGCTAAAACGTATGGCTTGCTTGTATGAACCAAACTTAGAAGTCACCTTGGAAAAATATCAAATTTGTGAAGTTTTGAGCAACAGCAGGTGTGGTTGCTCTTTGTTTTTTGTAAGACAGAGTGTCGCTTCAAGGATAATTCAAATCCGCTTGGCTTTGAATAATTCAAGAAGCGTTTATCATGAGCGACAGGTACTTCAAGCCAGAAATATAACCAGTCAAACAAAACCAGCCAGCCATCGGACAACTGTTACCGTTTGTATGCGTCAAATTATGGTTGTGGCTAACTGTAGATTTGCCGCAGTTGTGTTTACTCTAACATCAAGGGTACCGTGTCGTGTTTTAAGGTGTTGCTCTATTTAGTCTCTACTCGAGCCAAATTACGTAATTGTACACCCCTCTGATATTGCATTGTATTAAATTTTACAATATGTTGAGACAAAAATAATCGTGCTAAGCTCCGTGTGGGCTCAATACAACAAAACAATGCAACAATTCAGTTGTGGTGAGAAGGATTGTTTTCAGCATACATTCCAATTAAGAACATGGGCACATCTATTAAAAACAATAAATGTCACGTTTACGGATACGAACTCTATTCTTTTTTACTTATGAACAACTCTTCCGTTTTTAGCACAAAGACACTAAGAAACTTTCAATGAATTTCTATTAAATTTGTTAGCGCGCTTTGTTTGATTTCTATTCCGTGACTAGCGAATATCCGCTCGAAGCTAGCTACACAAAGCACTGTTCATTTCTATTTCCCCTACGTCAAAGTGTAAGAACTAAATTCGCCTTCTATTAGCTAGTAGTTCAGTTGCGAGGAATCATTGTAGCGAAACCATTTCGGAGCCGAACGGAGTTTAGGAGTTCTCTACCCCGGAGTCAAGATCCGATGTAAGTTACGCTTGTAATATTCCTAATTTTTATCATTTCTAGTTTCGTAGTCTTTCGGTTTTCCTTATATCGAACCTTCATGCATCCGTTCTATAGTTTTCACCGCCTATGTTGTACAAAGACTGCCAGCTTAAGTGAATAAAGAGTTTGATGCTGCCACTTGTCTAAAGTTCAACATTGCGGTTTTTCTGGCGAACTCCAGTGCTCAACACCACGTGTCTACGGCATCGGGAACGCGACAATTAATTAAATCAAATTCAGCAACGATCCGACAAATGCCTTTAAAACAAGAGAATCAGAGACTCGCGTGGATCAGATATGATTTGCAAGCAATCAACTTAATTCCAAAAAAACGCAAATGGAATGATTTTTTATCAAAAAAAGGTCAAGAAAATGAGATGAGTTTTGATCACGAAACAGCCAAAATGATGCTGTACAAGCGAGTTCCGATGTAGTCTGTATAATCATTGCTCTTGTGGTTCAACCAATCAACAATCTACTGTTACTATGATTATCTATTGACTCGATAGCTTTTAGCTTATGACAGGCTCTCAGTTTGTGGAGGCAAGCGAAAACGAGGCACGAAAAAATGGCGACTGAGCAAGCGCAGAAGTTGCGGCAGTTGCGCCAAGGCTCTGAGCCGCTCTCTGGCCCGCGTGAGCGTTTCGAACCGGAGAGAATGTGAGCACACGAGAGGTCCTCGATGCTACTAAACCGCTCACTGACCTTCACAGACCTCTTACTCGCAACATAACGGCCAAACGTCGGGCATGCGCGAGGCGATCAACTCCGGCCGGCCGCGCGCCAATTTCCGACTCAAAATTACATAGAAATCTATAAAAGGAGACAGACGCAGGATGAAGGAAAATTCGAGACTTTTCGAATACAAAGCTCATTCAAGTATGGGTATCCTGTTGACTTACCTTTCTCTGTTTTGAGCTTTACCACAAAGGTTATGCGCTCTTAAAACACCGTGACTTACTGGCTTTTGTGGCTGCTTGCAGTTCGTGTGAGACAAACTTGCAACTATCACACATGCGCAGAAGTTCATTTTTGAAGTTCATTTTTGAAGTTCATTTATTTGTTTAAGCAGGTTGATTAATTTGGCAGCTGTAATAGCTGATGTGGACCTGCTGTCCTAACCCACCCATCCCACCCCAGGGGAGGACATCCATCACACAGTAATCTCGTGTGTGGGAAATTAACGTCTCCTGCCCCAACCCTGCAGGAGACGGGACCTCCATTTATTCGTCCCTATCCGAGAAGACTAGAATATCTAACCATTTCTTGATGTTATAGAAAGGTAGCAAATTCTTCTCAATTATTTTAAGACCCTGAGTTTTGGTCCGGCCGGGCCTCGAACCCTCGACCTCCCGCAGTACAGTCCAGCGCTCTATCCATTGAGCTAACCGGGAGGCGGTTAGACCCCCTGTATTCTCATCGGCTGAACTCTCTCGTGGGCTCTGCACCTCGTTCAAAAGCACTGATGAGACCCTGCCCGCAAAGTAAAAAGGAAAAAGAGAAAAACAAATAAAAAACAACAACAACAACAACAACAAAAAACCAAGCTTTTTATGCCTAAACTCGTTGCCCTCAGGAAGCAAAGATTTAATATATTATCTTATGTTGTTCATATAATAGGAATAGGAATAGATTTTATTGAAAAACAATACATAGCAGCCAGAGGCTGAATAGTCCCTTTTACAGTTGTGGGCTTGGTGGCCAAGCACCAAAACAATACATAGCAGAAACAAAACCAAAACAAAACCAAAACAATACATAGCAGCCAAGGGCTGAATAGTCCCTTTTACAGTTGTGGGCTTGGTGGCCAAGCACCAAAACAATACATAGCAGAAACAAAACCAAAACAAAACCAAAACAATACATAGCAGCCAAGGGCTGAATAGTCCCTTTTACAGTTGTGGGCTTGGTGGCCAAGCACCAAAACAATACATAGCAGAAACAAAGCCAAAACAAAACCAAAACAATACATAGCAGCCAAGGGCTGAATAGTCCCTTTTACAGTTGTGGGCTTGGTGGCCAAGCATTTGAACAGGAGTGAGGCTAAGGGTAACCCTGGTGTGATAGAGACCTGTATCTAGTTAGCATGATAACAAAAAAATTTTGCATTTGAAAAGCAGCAACATCTCTATCATAACAAGGTCACCCTAAGCCTCACTCCTGTTCAAAGGCTTGGCCACCAAGCCCACAACTGTAAAAATGGACTATTGCGTAGCGTTGAAATGTAAATAATAAAATTACTAAATATATACAAAGTGGAGGCAAAATACTACAGCTCAGTTCACGAGTAAAACTACTAATGTGCTAAACTAATATTTCTATTGATTTTCCGATGTATACTATTATAGAGTAACGCGCGCACAGACCAATGAGCTTAATATTGTGATAGATATATCGATAATCACGTGACTGCGGTTAAAGGTGTGCTTAACAACTAGAATCCAGATTATGTAATAGGTATCTATCCAATAGGAACAAACAGGGCGGAAAAAAGGGAAAATCACTTCTAGTAGAGGTTGCAGTCATTCTTACAGAATTTGTCATCGTCAAAACCAAGTCCTCAAATATTATTCTGCTACACGGCATAGATGACAATCTTCCACTTAAAAGTTCCGAATCTGTGTAAAAGACCAGCAGGACCTGGTTTCAGATGATCTTTGGAAGCTGCAAACAGTCGCGTGACAAAGTTATCGCTAAAAATAGCTCATGAGTAGTTTTCTTTTCTTGACTGATCAATATGGCACCAGCTTGAAGAACAGCACATGATCCGTAACGCAACGGTGAATTTCTTTCACATGCAAATTTTAACTGAAGACGTCGCCGTGACTTTTAATTGTTCTGATTTGAAGATAACAACGCAAGCACGCGACTTTTGAAACGAAAGATTCGCATAACAAACACAGTAACACTGTCTTAATAACTTTTTAAATCGATGGCTCGCCTCAACCGAGAAGATCGAAATTTTACAGGATCGCTTCCAGATTTAAAAGCCTCTGTCAAGGCTACCGAACACCAAACCAAAGTTATCGACAGAAAAATATTCATTGTTGAAACGCATTTTCCCAAGGTGGCGGCGATGCTTCAACGCTACGCAGTAGGAACAGCAAAATTACGAAACAAGGGCGACGAGCTGGCCAAGACAATAACGGCCTATGCGGAAGAAGAATCTCCCTCATTAAAGCAAGGCCTTACAACCATGTCTGAATGTTTGTCCGCCATTCAGGATCAACGAGACACAGAGGTTAGCAAAATTGAAGAGAAACTCGTTCAAGGACTCAGCGTGTACGACACGAAATGCAAGCAGGCGAGGAACGACGTGAGGGTTAGTTCGTCTCTCTCCACTAGGGAGGTGAAGTCATTCGAGAATCTCGAAAAAGCACAGATGAAATCTACTGATCGAACGCGGATCGCCAGAGCTCAGGCTGAATTTCAGAAGGCGTCTGGCGAAGCGAACCGATCGCTGAGGGTTTTACGCGAACAGATGAACGAGTTCGAAAGTCAAAAGATGCGGGATGTGAAGCAGATTTTCTCGGAGTTTGTGGTCTGCGAGATGGAGCTGTTAGCCCGGTCAATGGAGCTGTATACACGCGCATATCAAGGTTTGATGAATATTAGCGAAAAGGAAGATTTAGAGGAGTTTAATAAATCCATGACTTTTAAGCCAACCCAATGGGGTTCAGCACCAGCTCTGTCTAATGCCGGACGGTTTCTAAAGGCGGGAAATGGTGTAGATAATGTATTGGAAGAGGTTGAAGACGAAAGCGACGAACTCAATCGTACAATGTAAACAGTGAGGTAAAACGGTTCGAGGCGAATTTCGATTTAAGTACGCATAAATTAAGCTTAAATGTCGCCATATCAAGATGAAAATGTAATATATGATCTAAGGTCTTACCCCGAAAAAGAGGGTACACCTGTATTTTCGTAAAACTTTCAGATCATACTGAATAGATCGATACTATGTTGGAAAATTATTTACATCTCAAACAAGGGAAAATGGTAGCCAGAAAGAAAAGTTAATATTAACTACCGAATTATTTATACAAACGTTCGCTTATCTACACAATCGTGAAGAAATAGAGTGCAAATTTCTAGAAGAAATATTTATTAAGTATCATTATGGAATATTTCAAAGACAAAAACAGGAAATAACGATATGGGGGAATTGTCACCAGTTTTGTCTCAGTTTTAAGTCATGCAAATGACAGCGCTTGCGGTAAACTGGGAAGGGAGAAATTTTCGCGCGCATTAGCGCAACTGCGACTCACTCACTCACCCGACTAACCGTGAGCTGAGAGTGAAAAAGGGCAAGCCGAAATTAAGTGCTCCCTTTATCTTAGCTTAAATCGGAAAATAAAATTACTAAAGCCTTTTGTAATAAACCGCCATACTATTTTTTCCAGCTATTTGTCCGATCATAGTACTTTTTCTATTTAGCATGGTGTCACGTTCGGTTGTTGGGCCTTCAACTAGAGAAATCCAGAATTCACGGCAATACACTACCACTACCCTACTGAGGATAGTTTTGCCCTCCATCCATCTTGCCAAGTAACCCAAGTTAAAGATTTCAGTGCACAGGTGGCCGGGAGGAAGGGATTATACTCTTCTCTTTGTCTGTAGTTACTTAGGATTTAAGCAATTTTCCTTATTTTTAAAAATCGCTACACGGCTCACACTTTTTCCCTTTCCTTATAATATAAAATAAAGGCACAAAGAAAAAAAAACAAACAAACAAACAAAAAAAAAAGACACACACACACAGTACGATACTGAATTACAGACAACAAAAATACGGTTAAGCCCCTTATTAAGAGGCTATTTAACCCTAGCTTTCCAAGAGCGGCCACTTGAGTGGGGACGCTTGATTTGGCGATTTACAGTACAACAGGATAAACGCAAAAATGTCAAACTAATTACAAGTTTGACGCTCATTAACCCTATAACTCTCAAGTTCTAATTAGTAATTCTCCCTACCGTGTGCCACACAATTCTTAAGATTTTGAAATGGAGAATTTGGTATCGGTTCAACTTATAGTCCCTTAATTGATGATTTTCTTTATTCTCATCACTTAGCTACTTCATTTTGTACTGATATCGTAAGGAGAAATTCTGTCTTGGGAGTGAAAGGGTTCAATCGACAAAAACACTCTACTTAGCCAGAGTAAAGTGTGTAAAAACTTCTTCAGTTTATATCCTCCCGGTTAGTTCAATTGGTAGAGCGCCGGACTGTTGTGCGGGAGGTCGTGAGTTCAAATCCGGCCGGACCAACACTCAGGGTCTTAAAATAACTGAGAAGAAAGTGCTGCCTTTGTAATAATATCTGCAAATGGTTAGACTTTCTAGTCTTCTCGGATAGGGACGATAAATGGAGCTCCCGTCTCACAAGCCCTTGTATGTGGTAAAAAAATTTGTAGGACTTTAAAAGAACCCACACACTGTTCGAAAATCGAAAAGAGTAGGGCGCGTAGTGCCCGGTGTTGTGGTATATCTTTGTGTAGTGTCTATCAAATTGATGGGGGGTACTGCGCCTTTGAATATTGTATAGAAAGGGCGCAATATAAATAAGGAATTCATTAATTCATCCTCTTTTCTTGTAACCTTTTTGGTAGAAAAGAAAACAGAATAACATTTGAAATTCGCCTTGACTAGTTCGAGACCGTTACTATCGAGAGCATTAAAACTGCTTGTAAACTGAAAGCGCGAGATGTTTTCCACGCTCTGTTAATCAGTGATTAAAACCGCAACTTAAGGAAACAAAGCAGTTTATAAAATGAATCCACAGCTTGCTACAAGGGACATCTAACATGTTCATTATCCTCAATGTCATTATGCTGTAAATAATTAACGAAAGTACAAAAAGAAATAGTAGCCTATCATTTTCCACAGGCGTATGGAGTGACAGGATGCTTTGGTAACGGATCATTACAAACAAAGTTGTGCAAATATACTTCGGTCCTCAGTTCCTACGTTTGTCCTAAATTTGATTACTGCCTTTCCAGTCCACGGTTTGTATATCCAACTCCGGCCTAAAGTTTTGAAGATTTCAACCTGAAATTTTTATTTTCTTTTTCCATCGTTTGCCAGCGTTGATCCTTCAAGGTTTTCTAATGTTATCTGAAGTTTTATGTTTTCCTTAAATAGTTTTGCCAGTGGAAAGAAAAAGGTTGCTCGGATTATCATGATGTACCATGTAATTTTACCTCCATAGCTACACAAAATCTGGCCAAAACTAAAATGGATCCAGAAACTTTGGTGGTTAGTTTCGACCCAGCAACGGCAAATAGCATGGGCGATATCGACAAAGAAATCGTGCAGCTGGCTTTGAAACAAGCGGAGAAAACTTTGCAAGAACTTGGCGTAAGAGTATCGCAAGGATACAAACTTGGATATGAACTGGGTTATATCAAAGGAGTACTAGAACACGTTCTGAAGACAGTACCAGAGTCGGAGGATAAGGAGGCTTACATGAAGGGGTACGTGAATGGTTATCTGCAAGGAATGCTTCATTCTTTCAAGCAAGGAGAACTTCAGCGAGGATATTCTGACAATAATCGTCATTAATTAGAAACCATGTAGAGATTTCTAGAAATCACCTTTGACTGTTTTCAAAAACAGAAAATTAATCCTTAAACGTCTAAGTTTTTGAATTTTTCTATGGAGAACTGCAATAGTGTGCACATTACACACTCAGTGCTGGTTTTCAAAGCAACTGATGTCGAGAAGAGTTTAACAAAAGTTAGTTCGTGGTGTCAGGAATGAACCGTCGTGAGAAGTGTTGGACAGTCGTTATTTAAACGCTGAGACTCGGCCAATTATAGTTCAGAAGATCATACACAAACAACTTTTATAGTTCTGGAGCAGACTGACGTTTGACACCATTTCACTTAAGGAAACTCATTATTTTATCTTAATTGCACTTTTAAAAAGTGTACTATAACATATACTGTTAATGATACATCTCTATCTCGCCTTTATTCAGCTGTTTTATTCCAATACTTCGAGTTCAAGCCGCTTGCCGCGCCGAATATGAACGCAATGGGCCAACAGTTCCCGTTTCTTGTCTAGCAGCACAATGAAACCAGACAACTTTGCATTTGGAGTAAAAACTTTGACGGAAAACTGTTCGACAATCTAGGTTTCTCAAACGGATGAGAACGATTCGGTTCTACTTAACTTAGACCCTCGTCAATTTTAACACCGTTTTTCTTCTCTTCAACTCATCCAGACACAGGCAGCCCAAGCTCACTTCTGGAAAAGCGGACGTGACTCTTAACGTGTTACGCAACGTTTTATATTTATAAAGGTTTGTATGGGATGTTATCGGTTTGCCTTAAATGAGAGAAAAAAATGTCTTGTTTTGAAATAAAATGGGCTTACCTTATTGCCTTGTTGTTTTCTTTGTTGATTCCGAGCATCTCAGGCCATTTTGAAGCGTTTTCGGCGAGTTAGCGCTATGTTGGTGTTCGACTTTCTTTTAGCAGTTGAACACCAACATAGCGCTAACTCGCCGAAAACGCTTCAAAATGGCCTGAGACGCTCGGAATCAACAAAAAAAACATCAAGGCAATAAGGTAAGCCCATTTTATTTCAAAACAAGACATTTTTTTCTCTCATTTAAGGCTAACCGATAACATCCCATACAAACCTTTATAAATATAAAACGTTGCGCAACACGGTAAGAGACGTCCGCTTTTCTAGTAGTGAGCTTGGGCTGCCTGTGATCCAGACCTCCATGATGAGTTATTGATAAAAGTAAAAACAATCCAATGGCAGAGACGTCATATACGAGTTTATGTATTTAGACGACTCATAATCACGTTTTCTCCTTGTATATTACTACTTGTGCGCCTGTATAGCTTCCTATGCGCGCAAATGTAGGCAAATCATGACAGTGTTCCTTTGGAAGGACAGTCAACACATGACTCGTTTTGAAACGCTTCGTCGCATCAGAACATTTTTACCATGAAAATGTCCATAGTTATATCACCGCAGAGTGATAGAGGCTGGCTCTCCTTTTATAACAGGTGGATATACTCCATGATAAAGATCGTACTCGCGTCGCAGAAAAGCGAAGAAAACATCAGAAGTCAGAAGAATCTGCAATTAAAAAAAAAAGCGTTGATTGTATTACTGACAGAGTTGGAAGAATTTGATGTTGAAAAGTGAAAATTACGTTTTTTTGTTCAGTAGGAAAACTCTAAACAAGGAAGTGAAGAACGAGGCATAACACAATAGACGCTATCCTTGTTCAATGAAATGAGTGGCGGGGTATTCTGAGTTAAGCCAACTCTTCTAATGCTTTTATTGCGTTCCCCAAAAAAAGGAAGCTCGAACGTTCGACGTATCTATGTTTCTCATGGCTGATCTTTGTTCTAAGACATGAGTATTTAGATGCGCTTGTGATCGTAGAAACTTTTCTAGTGGTTTTCAATTCAAGGTTGTAAAACTAAAACCACAGTAGCAACAGAACTAAATTTTGCATCCCCAGCAGACATCCTAATGCGCGGACAACGCAGATGACCACGAAAAAATTCTTGACCACATGGCCTCGACTAATAATGAATACCTGGGCGGTAGAGTAAGCCAGCGTAATGGCGAAAAAAAAATTGGCATTTGCACTTCCGGCGTAAATCCACAACTGCCAGAAGACTGGAGCCAAGAACGAACTACAAATTAACATACACATCACCAGGAGTGTGTTACGAAGATCTACAAGAAGAATACAAGAATTGTAAAATACTTATCAAGTACCCTGAACTGCTGTATATTACTACTTGTGTGCGCCTGTATAGCTTCCTATGCGCGCAAATGTAGGCAAATCATGACAGTGTTCCTTTGGAAGGACAGTCAACACATGACTCGTTTTGAAACGCTTCGTCGCATCTGAACATTTTTACCATGAAAATGTCCATAGTTATATCACCGCAGAGTGATAGAGGCTGGCTCTCCTTTTACAACAGGTGGATATACTCCATGATAAAGATCGTACTCGCGTCGCAGAAAAGCGAAGAAAACATCAGAAGTATTTACAAGAATTGTAAAATACTTATCAAGTAGCCTGAACTGCTGTATGAGATTCAAGAGGGCAGAGGATATGTTCGTTTCATTTAATTGTCTTTCAGCCAGAACTTGTTAATCCCCTACACACTACCATCAACATGCATTTTCTCCAAACTGTTTTCTATACATTTCCTTAGGTGCTGACAATGAGAATTTGTTTAACAGTCAAGAGCTTCTTCGAGTGGTGATCATTTTCTTTATTCCCGTGACCTTAGGCGTGATTTAGGGCTGATAAGGTAAAGAGAATTTAGGTGTTAGTCACTCTTAGGGGTCAAAGGTCAAAGGTAGATTATTTCTGACAAATCAATCGTTGCATGCACACTAGTGTGAAAGGCAGAATTTGTGAAAATTTGTTAGCATATGTAGCTAACAATACTCCAAGCACTTTCTTTTTATCATAGCCACAACTATGCAATTTTTCCTCAAAAAGTATGTAATAGGGTCAATCCATCATGTTTGTCCACCAAAATATAATAGCACAGAAATATCTCGCGATTTGCTGACCAGTCACATCAATGGTGATGTGATAAAGGAAAACATAAAATCAAGGACAGAACAACACGCTTACATGGAAATATGTGAACCCACAGTGCCAAGAGGGCCAACGGTAAAGCAGCATCACCTAGCCCTGGATAAGACTTCATGACGGCCATCACAGAACAAAGCATACAGGCAAGGAATGTTGGGCTATTCCTAAAAGAACAAACATAGATTAATTATTAAGAAATAATCTCTGTTTATGCTTACAAAAAGGTGGTAAAACTTTGAGAATGAGCCTGATAAGAAAAGAAGATCCATATAGGAGGATATAGAAGGATTAACCAATTGGCTGCATGCATAAAAATTGGTAACCTCAGGATGAGAACTGATTTGTCCCTGCTGTTGCTGTTCTCAAAACCACAGTCAAAAGTATGTTTCTACTGACAGGCACAATTATACGGTTTAAATACTGTTACCTTAATTTGATTGTCAAGGGGATGCAGTAGAAGAAGGCATTCAGTTGAAACACCCACAAAAAGAAAATTCTAAAATGTTCAAACATCTCAGTGAAGAAGTACCAGAAGAGACCCATGTTGGGCGTGAGATCAGACACCTGTAGACTAATGGTTAAATAACACAAATTAAGATTTTGCTTCAGAGGCAGCTTTATGTCATAGTCAGTTACAATATTCTATAAAAATTGTATCTGTTATTT
Source organism: Stylophora pistillata (assembly GCF_964205215.1). Lineage (NCBI taxonomy): Eukaryota > Metazoa > Cnidaria > Anthozoa > Scleractinia > Pocilloporidae > Stylophora > Stylophora pistillata. The sequence goes on along the minus strand of NC_142521.1, from coordinate 15,731,862 downwards.
GCTTGTTTAAAAGCCAATAAGGCCAACCCAGGGCACAAGGTTTTCAAAATGTCAATATTGACTTTTTGACCTCTGTAGACTACAAAACTTAACCTGAAGGTCTTTATTTTTAACCGCCTGGTAGTCAGTTTATCAAGCGAATAAAGGGGTAAGTTTTTGAAACTGTGGTGCTGCAACTATGAAGGGTATTACAAGATAATTTGGTTTTATCAAGGGAGCACAGCAGAATTTATTTTCCCTTGATTTCCGGCGTCTTTCCCGTATTTCGAGTTGCCATGTTGCTTTTCTCCTTTTATCCGCTGACTGCTATGTTGAGCCACGAAGCGGCGACTTTCTGAGGTTAGTATGAATGAGCTCCAAAGGGGCGAGGTGAGCTGCGAAGCAGTGAGAATATTGTAAAAGAGGTCTTCGTACTAACCTTGGAAAGTTGCCGCTTTGCAGCTCAACATAGCAGTCAGCAGATAAAAGCAGAAAAGAACATAGCAACTTGAAATATGGGAAAGACGCCCGAAATCAAGGGAAAATAAATTCTGCCGTGCTCCCTTGATCAGAGTGAATGATGAAGGGCTAACACTCGAAACATTAACTCTATAAATTCTTTATGGCCACCAATTTACACTATTAACTCAGTTGATAAAACTAAACGATCTGGTCAATTTACCAAGCCTTGCTTCAGACTACAGTATTAATTTCATGCATAAACTCTTTGTTTTAAACTCTTTGAGTTTTGTAAAACTGTTTATTTTAAAAGAACATTCCATTACCTATTGTCTTTTTAGTATTTAAGATTTGTTATCTTTCACTCTTTGACTTGATAATGATGTTAGCCAAATGTCAAAACTTTGTCAACAAAATTTTTATAATTAAATATGCTTTTACAAAATTGTGATAATAAATATCACAATTTTTTATTGTTAAATTGTGATGAGAATGCAAAAACATAAGACACTCACATAAAACCATGTGTAGCCAGAAGGAAATCCCAAGAATTAAACAGTTGGTATGACATGCCAAGGAGAAGCAATGTCCACATGAGAAAAGAACCAATAACTTGACTAACAAATATGATGGTCTTCTTGTTGAATTGAACGTCAATGGAACTGACCTGGAGACAAAAATTCAGATCTTGTATTACTTATAAACTCTGTGGTTAAAATTGCTTGTTTTTAAAGGCCTGGCTCCGGTTGTTCAAAGGGCAGATAACGCTATCCAACGGATAAATCACTATCCAGCAGATAAGTGTTACCAAAATGTACTGCGCTATCCACCGGATAGAGATTTATCCAGTGTATAGTGTTATCCATCCTTCGAACAACCGGGACCAGATCTAGGAAAGTTTGGATAGGAGGTCCAAACATTGATTCCAGAAACACTTCTTTTTTCACACCAGAACCAAAATAGACCAGGGAATGTTTCAAGATGGATGCAATTGAACTCTGTCACTACCAAGATCTCATTACTGTCTGCCCCACAATTCATATTGTGTTAGTTTGGAAATTTGGTTCTAGATCAACTAAGAAAAATCCAGTCTCTAATTTACATTTTTCTATATAAATTCTCATCACTTGTCTACTTGATATTGTATTGACAAGAATATGCTGAGAAGAATTGAGAAGAATATGCTGCCTTTATATAATATCAAGAAACGGTTAGATATTCTAGTCTTCTCGGATAGGGACGAATAAATGGAGGTCCTGTCTCCTGCACGGTTAGGGGTAGGAGACATTAATTTCCCACGCACGAGATTACTATGCGATGGATGTCCTCCCTGGGGTGGGATGGGTGGGTTACTGGGACCGCAGTAATTGGTGCAAAGCTGTTGCGGTGTCCCTGCCTCTTGGCAAATCTTGTAAATCATAAATCAAATCAAATCGACATTGTTAGGAGAAATTCTGCCTTAGTCACTCATGAGAGTTAACAGGTTAAATACTTCCAAGTTAAGATGTAACATGCAATCCTGTTGTAAGGAGAATTTGGGTTTACACAGCTGGTGAAAATACTCACAGGTCTAATGGTTCTTAATCCCCTGGACCGTACCCCTAAATTCAATGCTTTTGTTTACAAATGATAAGAAAAGCAAACACAAGTTTGATTATTTTTCAGGTTTACCTTCATTAATGTGAGAACTACAGGTGCCAATAGCGTGATTGGATACAAGGAGTGATATGTTCCAGCAGCAACACCAAGTGTACTTAGCATAGTATTCCCTGAAAAGACAATTAGTATAACTGTAGTATAAATAAAAACAAAAACAAAAAAATAAATGAACAAACTCAAAACCAAGGCTTATCAATCTTTAACTCCTGAGATGCAATTGTTTTGTGATTCTCGCCTCTGGCTGCTATGTATTTTTTAGTTACTGGTAATCAGTTACTAAAAAGATAATTTTATCATTTCATCAAGTGTAACAATGCTATTTGCTACATTATTGACTGAAATTTGGGGGAGATGTTAAACAATGAACACTCAGGTTGATTTTCAATTCTAAATGAAATGTAAAAAAGAAAAAGGGAACAAATAACACCCAAAAACCATTTTCCAGATTCCTTTCTTGCTTGATAAGTCATGCACTCAACTGAATGTAATTATGTTAAATCAAGAATGTATGGATCTTGTACAAAGAAATTCCTTTTTTTTGTTATACTTGGGAGTGAAACAGCCTGAACTGGAATGAACATACCTCTAAGAGAGAATAAAAGTGCTGTTCCAACTGCCAAGTTAGTAAACACTACAGTTGTATGTGCAACACAGGAACCTATACTATATGGATTCAACAAATATCTGCAAGAAAGAGAATACAGCAAAACTAACACCGGCATGTCTCAAGATAGAGCATAGTGAACTGAACATGAAAACCTTGCCTTTTCCTCAAAAAAGCACTACATCTTAAACAGAAACAGGTACTAGTTCGTAAGATTTATCCAACAAAAAAAGGGACAAAACTCACATAGATGAAACTAGCAAAGGCACATTTTGTAGAGCTTCCTCTTTGAGTAGAATTGGTTCTACAGACTTTGCATAAGATTTTAGATTCAATGCTTGCTCTTTGAGCTAAAAAGAGAAACAATACAAGGTCAAAACCAGAATTTGGCAGTAGAAACAAAAAAATAAGGGCTCAACCAGAGTTGTAAATAAGTTTTCCCAAGGGTTTCACCAGGTACTTCAGATATTACCTACAAACTCTCACAATCAACTTATCAGCAACATCTGTCTGCTTCAAATATAAAAAAATCCCAGTGAGGGCAGTAAAAATGGTTGGGTGGGTATAGTACTTGATATCATTGCTGTGGCCTGGGTTTGATTTCTGTCTCGCCATTACATGTGGGCTAGGTCTGTAGCTAGTCCTTGTATTTGTTTGGAAAATCTTTCCATGAGTTCTCAAATTTTTCTCTCTCTCCACTACAAGCAACACTTTAGAATCAAATTTGTCATAAAATATAAGGACAAAGGACCAGTCAATAGATGTGATCATAACAAATTCTAAATATTTCTTGCAGTTTAAAATCATGCGAGGTTAAATGATTTTGAACTTACAAAGGTGGTTGATTTTAAGGATGCGAAAGTAAAAGACAAATATGTCTTTTTGTCTTGATACAAGTTTGGGAAATGAAAAAATCCATAGTCCCCAAGAAGAATCACATCTTACATCTTTGACTTTTGCACTATAATACTCTACTAGTCGGCTAAAAGGACTCCATGGTGAGATAGGTCATTGTGATTATTTTAAAATCATTTTGAACTGTACTTTAATTCAAACTAAAACATATATTCAACTATATAATTATATGCTACATTTTTGTCACAATACCAGCATTTGGCAGTGAAGACTGGCAAGTTTGTAAAGTAACCATCCAACCAGCAGATCACCCACCTGAAATAAAGTCAAACACAACAAGTCATGTAAAAGAAAACACACAACAACAATACTCATACGTATGATGCACGATCCTTGCAGTAGAGAGTGCTATTTATGCAATAGCGAAAATCAGACCTGAAAAATGTCATGCCTGATTTTTTTCAGGTCTGATTTTCGCTATTGCATAAATAACGCTCTCTACTGCGAGGATCGTGCATCATACGTATCTATAACAGCAGTTCAAAATATATGAACTTCATATATTCATCATATCTGATTTATCATCACGGGTTTATTACAAATCAACTTAACGGCCTGCTCCCAGTTGGCTTGTTAGCTCAATTGGTAGAGCGCTTCACTAGTATCGCAGAGGTCAGTGGTTTGAATCCCATACAGACCTGATTTTTTGCAGGTCTGATTTTCGCTATTGCATAAATAGCGCTCTCTACTGCGAGGATCGTGCATCATACATATCTATAACCGCAGTTCAAAATATATGAACTTCATATATTCATCATAACAATACTAATGATGGAAATGATCATAATATCAATTATTATTATATGGCTGCATCTCACAAGGACTGGGAACTACTGAATTCACGAATTTAATTGGCTGAAATCAATATTGAAAGTGGTCTAGATTTTCCTATATAGACCCGCATCTAGACCGGTCTAGACAAAAAGGTACATAGAATATAAAAAATTGGCATATAAGACACAGCCACAAAATAAACGTCTTATCAACCGAGCTAGGTTGGTCTGTATGGGAGAATCTTGACCTTGGTTGCTGGTACAGACCTCACTGCATTTGGTCTGTACTGGCGACCTTGGTCAAGATTCTCCCATGCAGACTTCCCGCTTGGTTAATAAGAACTACTTATTACCAGTTCAAAATTCTCAAATCAAGAAAGAATTTCAACTACCACAAAGAACATTAACCTCTTAACTCCCATGAATTTCCACAAAAAACAGAATTTATCCTTACCACATCAAGCAGACAAGTGATAACAATAAAGAAAAACATCACTGAGGGATTCTTACTTGATCCAATAACAAATTCTCCAAACTAACATCATGTGAATTGTATAGCAGACAGTAAGGAGAATTACTAAATGAGATCTTATGCAGAAATAGACTTGTAAGGGGGGTGTTCAGACCCAAGATTTCCAAGATTAACCTTTTACCTCCTAATACATTATCCTACAAACAGCTGATGGAGAAAGACAGTCTCATTTGCCGATGGGTGAGTGAGTGAGAACTTTATTTTAGCACGATAGGTAAAATCAGCATTGCTGGTGGGGTCGTGCAAACAATAGTTATGAAAAATAAAATACTTAAACATATGTACAATTTAGAATTAAGACTTAAAAGCTAAAACCTATCAGAAATATTTGTAATCGGTATCTCTGTTTTCAGTTATGGCTAAAATCGGTTCAAAATTTATTTTATCTGTGTCAAATTTCTGAAGACAGCGTTTAAAATCTTTCAAGGTTTTAGCCGTTGTTTCCTTGTTTGTTAAACTATTCCATGCAATTGCTCCTCTATAACTTATGGTGTTCCTGATAAAGTTTGTTTCAGGTCTGGGAAGAATAATGTCATCCTTTCTTCTGTGGCCTGATTTCCTTTGTGTAAATAGTTTTTCGAATTCCGTAACGGTGAAACCCTTCATACATTTGGTGTGTTATCTATATAGCACAACATTGAATCATTTGTCTGATGCATAAGGAATACAAGCAATAGAACATACCACAAACAGAAGAGGAAATAAGACTTCTGATATCTGCTGCAATCCAAGGAATATTGCCAACACTAGAGGGGTCTTATAGAAAAAGCAATCATATGCTGTATTTAGTCAATCAACTGGAGTTTTCATCAGAGAAAAAATTCATGAATCTGAATTTCATTCCTTTGGAGGAGAGATAAGCTACACACAATCTGGAGGGTATGGAAAGTGCAAGTTAATTTTTTTTTGCTGATTGTTGTTCAGTGCACTTTGGTTTAAGGTGGCTCTGTACGCACTACAGGGAGTGGTACCTCACTACGGACTGAAAGAACACAATAAGATCACCACTGAGTTTTCAAGCAATCTTATAATGAAGCCAGATGTTCTTAAACATTCATAAGTCTCTGATAAAATCTTATAGCAAGATTTGCCATAGTAATTTATAACTTAGTATGAGGTTATACCAAAATCTTTTGAGATCTTAAATGGAGCATATTTAGCTTAAAGATCTAGAATACTTGCAAAATAGTATACATCTCAAATCTGGCTCCGATAGTGATAGCTGAAAATTTTACCTCATGCACAACATCCCCGGAGTAGGGTGAAATCCCATGATTTATTAGGGAAAGGCCTTCTTGAACTGAAAAATAAAGCATTTATGGAAACGTTTGAAAAAAAATTGATTAAACGATAAGATTTTAATTACATTTCGCAGCCTACCCGTCTTCCTACCTATCGAATACATTGTTACTCGCCAAACGTAGTGAAATAAACGTCCGTATTGATTCTTGATCGTTTCAATATTTAACACTAAAATGAAACACAGATTTCTTTTAGGAGCCGAACATACCTCTGTTCCAGGCAGTTAGTGGTGTAGATAACTCTATTCGGTTAGTAAGCCAATCTTTAACCGGGCTATAGATGAGAAAAAGCCGAGAAGCAAAAGCTAAACAGAACAGAGAAGAAACTCCCATGGCATCCGCCATCTTGAACTTGAACTCATACCCAAGGCTGAAACGATCAAGTTATTTGGCGCGGTCTCTCAGTCCCTTGTCACATGGACTGGTACGTTTTGTTACGTTGTCACGTTGTACCATCAAAATCTGTTGCCAAACGGGCGGGAAAGCAGTTGTAAGGTGCAGCGGGGCAAGAAGAAGGTAATTATCTCTGGACCCTCAGCAGGTTGAAGAGTTTGGAGCAACTTCAGAATACCCGTCCACCTCATTTACATGTGTCGGGAGGCTTTAAAGAATGAGGCATAACACACTAGACGCTATTCTTATTTAATGACTTGTAAATAAGTGGCCGGGTATTCTGAAGTTTGGCCCAGTTTGTTTTATTCAATTGAAATTTAGCTGTACAAGTATCTGTTTTGCTTGTCAGTGTGTAACTTGAGCGTTCTTTGCAGGTATTTGGAAGCCACTTGAAAGTGACTTGAAGCTGACTTAAGAGTACGTGTGACGTGTGTGGTGTTTGACAAGCGAACCACGGAGCTTACTTATGTTTGAGCTTTCACTGGGTAAGCGTTTAGTTCTTACTTCAAGTTTGTTTTCTTTTTAATGCGTTTGCTACGTTTTTGAACGCCCGAAAGTTAAGTGGCGTAATTTATGGACAATAAGGCTCACCGTAGGACAGCATGCCTCACCGTAGGACAGCATGCCATAAGACTAAGCATGCGCTCAACGATCCTTTTCTGAGATTTAAAAATGGCGCTCCTTGAAGGCTTTGTTTAGGAAACGGAAAACTTCTAATATATAGATTTAGCCAAGCCTAAAAGCTGAGCTCTCAAATTCTTATTATTAATGATAACATGAAAGATGTGCATTTGCCAAGACTGGTCTGAGACACCCCTCCCTTCGTTTTGATAGTCTCCCCTGCCCTACCCGTGCAATCTGAAGGCACGTACCTACGTACGTATGCTCGGCCACTCAAACAAGGTTGACCATATTCCATGGGTATGGGGCTCTGCCCCACGTGTGCTTCGTGTGTGTTTGAGCCCTGCTAAAATTGCTCAAGGTGGAGAGAGAATTACTCACAGGCACACATCACATGCAAAGCTTCAAGAGGAGATCAAATTGTTAAATTAAGTCCGCTTGTAGCATCTCTAGAGCATGCTAAGCAGAGTCCCAAACCATCACTTTGTCGTGTGCTCTTTTCCCGCACATGGCTCTGTACTTTTAATCGAGCGCCATCCTCTCACTCAAAATTACGGCCACCAAACAAAGGTCTTTCCAACATGCGAATGTCCATTCCGCTGAAGCAAAGGTTGAACTCCGAGCTTCAATAAGGCTAAGTTCTTGTTGTAATGGGGTCCTTTTTTCTGTTACAGTAGTTGATGGCAAGAGTTCCATATAACCCTATACGTTAATTATGCATTCATTCTTTGTTCAATGAAAACAATAGCAAGAACAATAGAATTCTGCTGAGACTAGTAGTCTTTGTTTTCAAAATGTTGTTTTTTTTTCTAAGTCTTTTTAGAAACAGGGTAAATTCGGCATGTTTTGGCTTTAAAAAACGAAAAATTTAAGTCATTTTCCAGAGGTTTTTAATTTTGAAATATAATTGAATGTTCAGTTTTGCGTTGATAGCGTATGGTTGGCTGGAAAATAATGTGAAGTTTATCCTCAGGCTGTTAAGTTTGTCAATGCAAAGTTTAAATAAATGTTGTATCTTAACTCGTTACCAGAAATCCGAGACATCGATCAGATTTCACCTCACCATACCTTTAAAGATGGCGGAGAAACAATTACAAAGAAATGTATAGGATAAAAAATGTCTGGTAGTTGTTTTTTTCACCTACCACACATTATACCCGCTCTACTATTTGTATCGAGCACTGTTTCACGGACATCAAGGTTAATCCCTCTAGGATAAAAAATATATATCTGAATTACTGATCTGTAAAAGAGGATGACCTGATCTGTAAACGAGGATGACCATCTTCCATCGGTCCTAACACAAAGAGGATATCTTTGTGATACTGAAAATATTGTCCGGTGGTTGATTTTTAAAAGAAAAGTTTGGAAAAATGGTGATTCAAGATTTGACCTAAAAGACCCAAAATGTCTCATAAGTTCTTAAATGTTGTCAAATATTACCTGAGGAATGCTCAAATTTGGGCATCAAACCTTGAATGAATTCATCTTCCATCGCTCTCCACATCATTGTCTAAGAACAAAGTTTCATTAACCACCAGAAATTTTCTGTAGATTGACTAAAAAGTTCAGACAAATCATCGCATAAGAAGAGTGATAATTCAGTTATGTATCCACCATGTTCCTATGAAGAGACACGTCATAACAATGCAAAAAATATAGAAGACATCCGCTGTATCGGCACTTTTCCTTTGTTGTTTTGGAAACCATTTTAGGATTGTAGCGATAGCAAGGCATTTTCATGTGGAAATATGCTGGTCTTAAAAACAGCAGTCTACTGTTTACAATACCCAGTCAGTGTCGTGTGTGTGATTGTATTTTCCGCTTGGAAATTAATATTTAAATATTATGACATTGCTATAGCATCTTCAGTGCATTTGTTTACTCGTTTTTTAGTTCAAACTATGTCTGATTTATTAAGCGATTGTGAGTAACAAAAAGCTGTGGCTAATCTTTGTGGCAAAAAATTATCACAGCTGAAAGGATGTTGACGAATCTCAGATTGCCTTGTCAGGCAAAAGACCGTATTTTCTCCTAAAAGAATGGCATGGCAACATCGACAAGAGCAATCCTGAAGTGAACACTCTAACTACATCACTCTTGTTAATGATTTGATCCCCGGGCATTGCACCTGAATAAGCCAAGAGTCAGGGCAACAAATCAATAACAACTTGTCAAAACAAGCCGGGTCAGTAAGAAGCAAGTACAGAAATGCTAAGAATAGTTGAGAAAGGAATCAACTCTATCAAAAAAGTCATACAGTTAGCATTTTTAAACATGAACTTGTATCAAAGGTGTTAAAGAAGAACTTATGGGCTCAAGACAAGAGATCCAGGAGTGGAAGGAAAAACTTGAAGACCTGAAAGATCAAAAGAAAGAACTAGTGAGAGAAATGAATGAAGCCCTGAAAGAAATGGACAAACACCTGTAGGAAAAAGATGAGGAAATAGCTTAGTTAAGAGGACTAAACAATGAGTTGTTTCTGCACATAAATAAGCTCAAGGCGAGGCTGGGGAGGTAGGGTGCATTGGGACGAAGCTGGGTGATCTTTGCCAAAGGCAGAGGTCCAGGAAACTAAAAGTACTAAAAAGTAGAGTAGAAGTGGCACTTTGGTTCGTGAAGTCGTATGGATTGGAATTGAGTTGCCTCAAAGGTGTGGATGCCAAACATGGCACACCATACATGCTTCATTTTGACAATGAGAAGTCTGCCACACCCCCCACCAACCAGCCATACAGATGAGGAAGATGAAAAACTGGAACAAGTCCTCTTTCTCTTAGATAAATTCTGTGCAAGTGATGAACTTTATCATGAACTTACCATGTGTGATGACCTCCCAAAGTCTTATTCAGTCAAACAAAAGCGAAATTAACTTAACAAGATTTGCACAATTCCATGCCAGTACCCAGGTGCCCAGATATCTTTCTCTGAGACATTGATTGAGCATGTGAGAGAACTTTTAAAAATGATCCATATTATGACCTAAATGAACCTGTGAAAGTCAAGATCAGTGGTGATGGGGCAAAAATGTCCAGGAGCACTAATTTTATGACTCTCCTTTTGTCTTCTTCAAACTGGTGAAAAGGTGATGTCCTCTAAAGGCAACAGGACCATAGCAGTTGTAAATGGCCCAGAAAAGTATGTCACCATGGTAAACTCTTTCAGATCAGCCATCGATGAAATCAACACTGCTTTGTAAGCTGGCTCATTTGAGGTTTATGGGAAAGAAGTGAAAATTGAAATGTTTCTGGGAGGAGATTATAAGTTTCTTCTCATGGCCATGGGTCTTAGTCGAGCCTCATCTACTTATGCTTGTCTTTGGTGCTTTATTCACAAGTTGTATAGATGGAACACTGAAAAACCAATTGAGCACTACCTCTATGGAAACAAAAAGGACTCTGTCCCATATTAAATCTATGCTACCCCTTTTTGGATGAACTCCACCTGATGATGAGAAAAACAGACCGCCTACTTGAAAACTTAATAACTGAAGTTATGGAAAGGAACAGCAATGCTGACCTCAACAAGGGAAGGGGAGAGAAGAAAGGTGTGTACCTAGAGTCCCTTGTCAAGGCTGTAAATGGTATTGGAATTCCTTTCTCCATCTGGGAAAAGAAGAATGCAGATGGGAAAGGAAGTGGATCTTATGACTGGACAAGTCTAATTGGATCAGATAAAAAAAAAGGCAGATGGAATTTCTGCCAGCACAACTGCAACGAAAAGATATCCTCTTCCCTGAAACGAAAGACGTTGTAATTCAGCTGTGGTCTGACCTCAATGATCTCTACAAAATCATAAATGATTACAACACAAATGCTGAAAAGTACCTTGAGGTCTCAGAAAGGGGGAAGAAATTCATCAATCTGTTTTGTTCACTTGCTGACAAAAGGATAAAATATGGAAATGAGTCACACCTTATATGCAATCATTGGCCTACCATGTGCCACTTGTCATCAAAACATTTTCATCAATTAAGCAGTTCACAGGGCAAGGTGTAGAAAAAAATGATGATGCAAAAAAAAATTTTTTTTCAGAAGTCTTATAAGTGGGATGCTGCTAGAGATGTTCTACTTCTGGAATATAATCATGACAACTGTCATTGCAAGGCAATGAGAGAGAGAAGCGAAAATATGAAAAGAAACAGGATTGCTACTGGAATCAAGGCATTGTTCAATCTAGAAAAAAGAGGCAATGATCACAAGTAACTTTTGTAGAACCATCTGACCAAGAACCAGGCCCTTGTAGTGCAGGTTTGGATCACAATGAGGAAGATCTCGATAAACTTAACATGGTTCAACTCCGTGAGAGGATCAGAACAAAGAAAATTCAAGCAAAGGGGCTAGCAAAATTTAAAAATTGTGAGCTAATTGAGGTGCTAAAAAAGGCCCAGTGAATGAGTCAGCATAATTTATGCAAAGAACTCAGATTAAACAAGCCATTTGACTGTAATTCAATAGGATTAGAAACAGTTGTAAGATACAGATGTTGTAGCTGACGTTAGCTTTTAGGAAACCATACGTTCACGGTTTTGACTCGTAAAATGTTTAATACCACGTAAAAACTGTAACAAAACGGTAGCAATACACTAATTGGACACAAATTAATTATAAGAACTGTTCGATAAATACTAGACAAGATGACAATGCAATGAACTCCACGTGGGAACGAATATTAACATGAAACAACACAATTTCAATCGACGATTTACAGTTAAGATTCGTGTTCCATATGACTTAATAAATGGGAAGATCAAACTTAAATCAAATATATTTCATCATACCTCTTTTCCCTCTTAGCGCAAGGATGAGACCTTAAATCGTTTTAATCGAACTCTGAGCCTTGCCCTTGTCGTTATTGCGCATATCTAATTTCTGTCACGCAATGAACGGACCTTACAAACGTCACAGATGTAGTCACGTTATTTTCTGAAAAATTACCAGTGAGCCTTTAACATTAACAATGTAAATGTGGCAGAGAAATTTAGGCTAAAATGGTTTTCATCTGCTTTGATTCTCAATTTCTTTCCATGGCAATGAATAGTGATAAAAATAATAATTGTTATTATCTATGTTGATACAAAGAAATCTATAATCAAACCAGGTTAAAACCATTTTAACCTGAGTTTCTTCTTTAACATTACTTTCATATTATTATAGAAATGGCTGTTTCACTTCTCTACATCTCTGGCAAAAGTAGTTTGTTCAAGCAAGCTAGCAATCCATCAAATTAATTCAGGATAATAGCTGACCCCAGCCCCCTCCACATTAAAAAATAGATTTGATGAAATGAGTAAAATAAAATGTACCGAGACATTTTCTTACAAGCATAATTAACACTATGTCTATATTAAGTTGACAGTATATTATATCATAATTATATTTGAATTATTTTCATTCCAGACTTGAAAAAATTAATTCATTGTTTTATTGCTACAGTTCTGTTTCATGAGTTACTAGATGTAAAAAAACTTCATTTAAAAATTGTAATAACAATAACAGTGTTATTGTTCATTCTTATATTGGATTAAATATTAAATCTATGGCATGCCCTCCTATTCACTGTAATAATAACGTTTTCAACTGGAGACATGGGTGCCTGTTTAAGTTTACCATTAGAAAAGATGAAGCATTTCTTTGAAAACTTAAGAACTGGTTTTAATTTAATGGGGAAACTTACAGCAATACCTTGCCCAAGCTCATTTAAATAATAATACCAATAAGATGGAAGGCAGAGCTTACTAAAATCAGTGATTTCATATACCATTGCAATCACATCCCCTGGCAAAGTTCCACGACCTCTAAATATATGTCTAAGGATATCGTGATCAATTGGAATTTCTGCTGAGTATGTGGCTTTCACAGCCTTACTTTCGAGAATGCCTAATATTGCTTCAATGAAAACAACAGCAGCCTTGTCTAGTCGTTCAGCACTGATGTTTCGATAAGAGTAACTTAGTTATTGTTTCCAAGGCCACGGTAAAAAGTTAACCAATAATTTATTCAATTTAGCTTATTGCAAAATTCATTTGACCTGATTAACTCATCAGACAAGTGGGTAGAAGGCTCCCAAGAGCTTGTCTAAGGTGGCCAATCTTTCCACTTTACTAGATACTCTTCATCCTGTATAAAATTGAAATAAGACAGCCATTTTAGCCCTTGGGGTCAAACAATGAACCCAATAGATAATTAGTGAGCTTCATTTGAATTCATTTGCACCTTTTTATTCGAGGATTTCCACTTGGTGACAAGCCTCTCCACTTCATATAATTTTGCCCCAGGTTTATATTTCCTTTTGCCTTTCGAAGCTGTTTCAAAATCCGCAGAAGAAAGATTATTTAGTGCAATGTAATCCACACGATCTGTGCCTCGTGATGATTGTGCCATGTTGTTTTGCAATCTAACACCTCTGGGCATGCTCTGTAGAACTTTAAGTACACTGCAGACCTGAAGTATAACATGAACGAAATGTCTCAGATTTCTGGTAATGTGTTCTTGTGGTTTTGGTTGATTCTTTCATTATCCTTTCATGCCCGAGTGACGAAAGTAGATAATGAAGGCCAGTGCATACAGTAATGCAAAGAAACCTTTATTAATCTAGTCTTTCTGGACTTCATAAAGGTGGGCGATATGTTTCATAATGTTTCCAAAGTGATCGTTTCTGTGCTGATGCTACATATAATCTTGTAGGTAGCCATTGAAAAGTTCTTTGGATGTTCCTGTTCATGGCAACCTCGCTTGATCCCCACCATGTATTTTCGATGCCCTGTGTGTGGGCACCAGTGTCTGGATCAACGAAGTTTAAGCTGTGGTTTACTGTGAGATGATCATAGCCCTCGTCATTTAGGCAATTGTAAGCCCTCCATAAGTCGCTCATCACGCGTGTCCCCAGCAATATTTGAGCGCGTATGATGGGCAATAGTGTATCTTTGTCCCTATGCTCTACCGGAACGAGGAAGCAGGCCTTGGTTTCTCTGCAAATGCCACTGAATACCCACTTTTCTTTGATGGTGCGAGCATCAGTTGTGATCTGATAGGATATGAGAAAGTCGAAATAAGTTCATTCTTTCCATCTTCTTCTTCTTCTGTTCTTGTCTTGTAGATGTCAATAGAAAGAGGGATGAATAAATTTTGTTTGTTATGTGGTGTTTGGCCAATTGTAGAGAAGAAGAAATGTATTCTTTAGTGCAAAGGGGACCTTTTGGGCATTATATCAATGCACATATTGTTATGAAAATTTTTTCAGGGAAAGGCAAAACAAAAAGTAATTTTTGGATGATAACTCCTAACTGATTTGTGTAGCAAAGTGGTTAAGGTAATGGTCTGGTAATGGTCTGGTAATAACATGTTGACTAAAGAGCAATGGATCAAGGTTGAGCAGGGCTGCTAAGAAGGTAAAAAAGACAAAAAAGGAGAAATTAGTGGGAATAAAGGGGAGAAGAATGCGGGACAAAAATAGAGAATAAAAAGCCACTCTCAATCGATTCCTCTATCATTGAAGCAGTAAGTGCTTATTAGTAATGTATATATGCTAAACCCTTGGGAGTAAGTTATTGTCTTGAAAAACAATGATACACGTACATAATTAATGAAATGAAATGCATAATTAATGTCTGGGGTTATTTGGAACTTTTTCCAAAGTTGATTTCTAAAAATCAATCTTCAGATCCATTAGTGCTTAAAATGGAAAAAGAAGCCATTTGCAACTAGTTTTCTGAATCTAAACAATTTCTTTCACATGCCATTTCTCTTGAAATGGTTACAAAGCCCTAAAATTTAGCTTTTTCGGTGTTTGCCCCTAAACTTTGGAATAATCTACCAGAGTATGTAAAATATAGTTTAAATCTTACATTAATTTTTTTAAGAGCAATCTTTAAACTTATCTTTAAAGTGCTACTTTAAATAATTGTAATTTTGCCCTATTATTTTTCGAATTTATCAAACATTTTATTTTGAAGCGCCTTGGAGCTCTTGAATAGGGTGCTATAGAAATTTTGTATTATTATTATTAAAATATTTATCCCTACCCTTGAGTCATTGCAGCACTTTAACGTGTGTCATGGTTGTGAGTGAAAGTCTCAATTCTTAGCTGAAGGTCACTTGAATCTTGGGAACCAAGTGTTGATTGGTTGGTTAACAGTAACTTGTACTAGAAGTTTCAATGTGAAAGTGGGTGCTGGTGTCAGAGCTTGAAGGAAGTACTGATAATATGATTTGAAATAAATGGAATACTGTGAATAATTTACCTGTGGAAGGGAAGTCGCTTTTGACGTAAAGTAGGTTGGCTTCACACCAGCAAGCTGCAGGTGGCAGTTAACTCTGAATGAAAGCATTAATTATTTGCCCAACACTTCACTGCTGCTGAATGTACTGAGAAAATAATGGGTCTCCATGAAGTGTGACTTGATTGATGATATCTTTGCACCTCCATTTGCAAATTGGCAAAAATTGCTCACATGATAGAGCAGCCAAACTAAAATATCTCTTGTCTTCTTCAAGAGTAATCACTAAACTGTTCATGACCTTGATGAATACTTCAACTAGCAATTAAAGAGGTGTATATTAAAAACTCACCTTGTTTATCATGTCCTTGATTTTTAGCAGAGCAGAACAGCTGTTCACAGCTATTGCTCGAAATCAATTGATATTTCCACGTGCATTTTACATGTCATGTTGGATATGAAAAATGCAATAGACTGTGCATGTCTCCAATCTTGCATCCAACAGATTTTGGCTTTGTCTTGCTATTGTAAAGAATAGGCTGCTACCCAGCTAGGGATTGCCATTAACTAAAAGTTAATCTTTGCTAAATGCCTAGCAGTTTAACAGTGCATTACAAATCAAAGCATCAAATTTTTGGGTATCCTCAAAACCATTTAATAGGCTGAGGGTAAGTGAACATGTTGATGACCAAGGTAGTCTCCTAGGTTCTGAATCCATGTTATAAAAGGCAACAATGAAACCAAGTGGAGGAATGTTATCTGCTCCAGTAATGAAAACAAGCAAGTCCTCTAAAGTCAAGTCCTGGACTAATCCTTCTTCTAGGTCCTTTAAAAACAGTTCAAAAGAATACGTTGTTTTCTCCTTCTTGTCCTTCTGGTGGTACCCTTCATCAGAGAACTAATTGTTGTACAATTTCTTGAAGACCTTTGCATTAAGCTGGGCTTTACCACTCATCAACATCTGCTGCAAACAGATCTGAGTTGCCCATCAGAAGGTGCCCAAACCTTCCGACTGAATTTAGGCTATGTCTATGTAACAGGAGGCGGTGGTTGAGTGAGTTGGACCAAAAGGATTCCAGGATTTCAAAGCAATTAAGTGTAAGTGCAAACCAACAGCAATTCAGCAGGTAAATCACACAAGGCAGAAACCAAAATGGAGTGGACAGAAGTAAAATTATCTAGAATAGAATAAGTGGAAATAACCAACAGATGTTACCTAGAAAATGATAAAAAATAAAGTAATATTTTACATGCAGTAAAGGAACACAAAACTAGAAAAATAACAGTACAAGCTGCAGAAAACATAAACAAGAAAAGGGGTGTTTTGAAGATAACAATAGACTGATGTGATGTGTGGTCACACCACTGAAACTTGAGAACCAGTGACAAAATTATTTGAAGTGTGTTGCTGGAGTGTATTACATGAACATAGTGGTTCCTGAAAGTTATTCTCCAAATTATCACCATTGTATAGCTCTGTTGGGGGCTTTGGTAGGGATTTCATCTCATTAGGCACAGATGCAGCATTGAGGTGCAATCAGGGAGAGATCAGCAGGTTTGATCCCACATTTTGAAATGCTTTTGAAAAAGTTAGCTTGTTCTTCCTTAAAAGTTTCTGGTTTTCTTGTTATCAGCACATTGAATGCATTTTCTGACTTATGGAGTTGTTCGTGAAAGCCATTTCCCAAATTATCACCATTGTATAGCTCTGCAAGGGGCTTTGGTAGGGATTTGGTCTCAAGGGAGTCACAAATGCAGCATTGTGAGGTGCAATTAGGGAGTGAATGGCAGGTTGGATGCCACATTTTGAAATGTTTTCGGAAAAGTTAGCCTGTTCTTCCTTGAAAGTTTCTGGTTTTCTTATTGCTAGCACATTGAATACATTTACTGACTTTTGGAATGGTTCTTGAAAGTTGTTTTCAAATTATCACCATTTTATAGCTCTGTTAGGGGCTTTGGTAGGAATTTGGTCTCATTAGGCACGAATGCAGCATTCTGAGGTGCAATTAGGGTGAGAATGGCAGGTTTGGTCCCACATTTTGAAATGTTTTAGAAAAAGTTAGCCTGTTCTTCCTTGGAAGTTTCTAGAACATTTGCTCTGTTATGATCTGGGTTAGCACATGCCTGTTCACCTGGGATACTATGCCATTTCTTCATAGAAGTAAAGGTCCATTTCAAAAAGTGGAAGGTAGGGAATTTCCTCTAACATATGAAGGCGTTACCCACTTGCTTTTTTCCTACCTACACATGAAACAACATTCAAGGTCTCTGTGAAACCACATTTGAGCTAACACATGCAGTTGTAAAGACATTGATTTCCTAAATAATATCATAATCTTGCTAAATCATAATGTGAAATTCTTAACAAACAGAATAAAAAAAACCTTTAGATGTAGGTACTCTGAGAAATGATATATCTAGTGACTGTCACACCTTCCCCCTCCCTTTTGCTTGTTATAATCTCTTGAACTAAACACTTCTAGCAAACTCCATAGAACATGTGTTGGTAATGGTTACTATGATGTCCAGCAGTTGTTCTTATTGAACACCTAACAGGTCCCACAGGTAGCCTGTCATCAGTCCCTGATTCATCAGCTGTGCTCTTGTTTCTGCTTGTAGCACTGCCTGGAACTTAAGGTTCTGCTCCATTGGGTGGTGCTGGCATAAATTCAATGGCAAGCCCTGGTTGACTGTCATCATCAGAAGGGTCTGCATGTTGAGTTGCGAGGACTTGCTTTGCTGTCCACTTGGTCTTACAAGGGCTATCAACCCTTAATCTGTCAAGGATGGATTATTCCGCGCACAAGATGTTATGGACAAAAATCATTGTTTACATGCGATATAGTGTTCTTGGGTCAGACTTTAGTTTTCATATCTGAGGTTGTTTACAAATGTGCTGAAATTTTTCACGGACTTTGCTGCATTATTTCTCTAGAATTTGATGTTTTTTCTTCAAACCTTCAATTTAAATGTCCTGAAGGGGTATTTAAACAAGGCGTAGGTAAAATTAACTTAACATTTGGAATCATAATCGAGTAATTTTTTGCTCATATTTGATAAAACATTCAAAAAGCGATTTCAACATGGTGATATGGCAAGCGAGAAGGTATAAAGCAGAGGAAGTTGCTAGGATTATGGATATTCCCGAGGATAGCCACATCTGACTTTTGAGGGGGGAGAAGGCGATAATAAAAGCGGTATGGACGAGCCTAACACAGACTCTGGTGAATCAAACAGTTCTGCTTGTGAAAACGGCCACACTATAATCCATTTTGATACCACATTTTATCAGCTTTATTATGATATATAAGCCAGAATTGGTTAAAATCTTGAATTTTAATAATTTTTTTCTTAAAATAGTCTCAAAATCTCCATAATTATTCAAATAATTCTGATATTAAGGTTAAGCACTTTCCTCTGGGTTATGCACATGCCAAAAATAGTGCAATTGTCCTGAGGCATGGGGATCTTGAAATGGAAAGATTTGAAGTTTGAAGTTTATCGAAGCTTGATAAGAAGAAAGCTTAATAGGAAATGACAAATTACAAATTAATCTAATTAATTTAATTAATCTAATTATTATTGATCTAATTTACACTTTCTTGTTCCTGAAGACCGTTCTTGCCCGCAAATAGCAGGAGCTAGTCGAGGTGGGCGAGAAAGCTCCACAAACTCAGGAGAAACAGCTATTTATTTTAAATGACTGTGTGGATCACATATCTCCACAGTGGATTTCCTTTGTGACATTTCTTGAGATAATGTTCGTTGCTTTTTGTAGTGAAAGAACCCAGGCCAGTGTTTTCTATTTTAGAAGCACTGTTAAGGAGTATTTAACTAATTTGCCAAGAACATACAAACCGAATATTATCCCCAAGCAGCGTTATCTCATCCATTTACCCTTACAAATGCTTCTATTTGGTCCTTTGATTCGATATTGGTGCTTGAGGCTTGAGAGTAAGCATGCAATTTTGAGGACTTAGCAAAGGAAAATGATAAGAATTTTAAATTTGCATACAAGTCAACTGTCTTCTCAAGTTTAGGGGAATGTATATCTTCGATAGAACAACACTTACTCAAGGCTTGGTATCCACTTGTAGAAATCACAGTCCACATAGGACATGTTGCTTGCCTCAATCAAAGGCAACTGAATACCTTTTAATTAAATATGGGATCCACTTTCGTCAGTGAAGTGCCCAATGCCATAAGTAGTTTTGCACTCTTTGCACTCGAGTAATCTTGCTGGCAGGCAAAGGGCCTGTTGGACCATGAACAATTGTCTTTGTGGGGTTGTTGTGCAGTTGAAGGTATTTTTCACATTTGAAACGAGATTAAATTGGCAGAGCGATGAATCTGTCGCACCAATAGCCTCTTTCTTCAGTTAAAGACTATAAAATGTCTCCTAGAGTGATCGAGGAGGTTAGGAACTTAAGGCAATACTGTTCCAAGAACTCGAAAGAGGATTTCGCTTCAGCTGGCAACAATGGAAACCTTATCTTGTTAATATAGGGTTGTCGGTAGGTTACTGAGTAGCAGGTTCTGTCCATAAAGTAGGTGGCTACAGCAAGGCATGCACACCATTCGAAGAGGGTATGGGGGGCTCAGTTGGTTTTGGGGGTCTCCCGCAGGAATTTTTGCCAAAAATGATACTCTGAAATGCAATCTGGGCGTATTTTCTGCCAGCATTGTGTAAATCTGTACATGGTTTTCCCACTCTTTTCTATCTCTTGTTCTTTAATCACTGTAACTTTGTAACCATTGTAATTTATTAATCATTGTAACTTAATTGTGTGTGGCAAATGAACTGATTAAAATAAAAAAAAAACTGTTAAGTTGATCTTATAGTTCTGGAATCCACCTTTGTGCAATCACATGCCATGTGATTAAAAATCCTGAGAAACTACAGTGCACAAGAAGGAAATTACTATTCTCTTACACTATATTTTGTCTTCAACACAACTTTTCTTTTTCTCGTTATTGCACAGTTTCTGTCAGTGTTTACTCTTTGAATTCACTGTTTTAAATGTAAATAACTGTAACATACAAAAAATTGGAGAAACCATGATGCTTCAGATTGGACTTCTTTCATTACATCTTCAAAATCACTGTAATAATCAGATTCATCTGATTCATGATCATCCACTTCGTCCAAAGGAAGCCCAAGTCTTTCAGCTGCAAGAGTAACCTCATCATCCACACGCAGTTGCTCTGCGAGCTCTTCAACCACTGTTTGAGTACCCTGTGTGTAGGTACTGGGTTCTGCTGGCTTACATACATACATACATGCATTATTTAACAATGCAGGTTAAAAATATGGTAGCGAAAGCTGATGTAGACCTGCTATGCATAAATATCGACAAGATATATTAATTAGGTAATTTAAATGCACATTAATTTAAGCAGAGAAACTTACAAATTTAACAAATAAAAGTATGAAATAGCATCTAAAAATATATAAAATCATCAGAGTTCTTAAATGTAATGGTAGAACTACAACCAAAAGATATTTTATCAATAGATTTAGAGTACTTTACAAGATTTTCTTTAAACGATGCAAAGGAAGAAAGTGGATGGGCTCGTTCAATGAGGCACGAGGAAATTTAACTTTAAGTCTGTATTTTTTGACCAAAAGAGTCGTACAATTTGTTCAAAGGTTGTACATGAATTGAGGTTAAAAACTAACATAAACTGACAACTTGAAAACACGAGGTAATGACAATGTGTACAAAACTGCGCATGGGCAGATATTCAAATAAGAATGCTGATTCAAGCGTGTCTTTTCCGCCGGCCTTGATACCATCAACATAAAGTTCAACGTCCTTAGTTCAAATAATGTTTCTGGAAAATGTTCTTTTGAGTTACTTCTAATAAAGTTACCTAAAAAAGTTTCTTTGAGTTCATTTCATTCTTATACTTGTTCTCTGAGCTTATGAGGTTCTTAATATACTTAGCACTGGATTCTAACAATTTGCTAAAGTTCTTAAATTGTACACAGTTTCTTTACTGGGTATCCTCTGATGGGATTAGCAGGCACAACTTTACAACTGGTCGAATGAATGTTGCAGTCTTGGTTTTGACAGTGACCACTCTAAACAACTAGTCTGGTCCAGGATGGATTCTGATGATTCGCCCAAGGGGCCATTGACATGGTGGAGTGCGATTGTCCTTTAATAACACAATGTCATTAACACAAAGACTTCGTTTGGGTCGCCTCCACTTATTGAAGGTATTCGGTAGACCACCGTTTCCAAAAATGCTGTATTGAGGCTTGACAAAGTTACCATCTTTTTAACGTTGAAATGGGTGTAGTTGAAACTTGGTCAGTCAGTGCTTCGAGTGGTCTGCCAGTTAGAAATTTACCAGGGGTGAGTGGAGCAATTCCATCGTCATCATTTGAGTCGAGTGCTGTGTAGAGTGGTCTAGAGTTGAGGCAAGCCTCGATTTGGCACAGAACAGTTGCCATCTCTTCGAACGCGAGTTTACTTTCGCCAACTATACGCTTCACAGGGGTGGATCCAGGATTTTACATGAGTGATTTGCACCAACCTAACTAGGGGGGTTTGGGGGCATGCTCCCCACGAAAATTTAAAATTCAGTGGCCTCATATATTTTTAGAAATAACAAATTCAAAAGATGCATACCTCTATATTCGTCGATAAGCCGAGATATTGCAGGCACAAGTTCGAAGTTCGTCGTGGACTTTATCTATGTAGTGGCTTCCCCAAAGGAGCGGTTTGTTGTTTTCGACGCGTAGTAAAACGGCTTACTGTTCGTCCTCATTGCCGGCGTCGAATTTTTCATATATCTTATCCTCATCCGCCAGTCCTGCAGTTTCTTCTGAGTGGATTGCTCCACCCTCGGTGCCGTCTGGAGTGTTGGAGTTTCTGTAGGTTTTAACCCTCAGAGTCCTAGCCACGCACATATGCGTGGAAAATTACTAGCCCCCAAGCTTTGCTCGTATCTCTCGTTCTGAGCGAGATTGGGCCTAGATATTTTTCAAAATGGCGGACGAAATCTAAATTTCGCATTTGAATGTAAAAAATTGTAGTTTTTCGATCAATTTCGCAATAAATTTTCAAAAATTTTCAAACACGTGTGAGATCAGTTAGCTTTTTAAAAATGGCGGCCGCTTCGGATCAAAATAATGCTCTTCTTGCTCAGAATTCGGTGCAAATCGAGTTTGTTGACGAAGATGATTTGCCTCTTGCCAATATTATGGAACACAGAGAGTCTGACGAAGATTTAGATGAAACCCTCATAAAATTCAAGGTTAAAATCTCTTTTCGCTAGTTTATTTCCATCAAGCCTGGCCGCTTCGGAATCAAGTGTTTTACTCTTGCTGAGGCTAGTTCTGGCTATGGACTTGTAAGCAAAGTATATACTGGGAAAGAAAATGGTGTGGTTTATAGCCAGGATCGGCTTATAACTTACAAGTACTCTAGAAACATTAGTGACTGTCTGGTACAAAAATTAAATTATTCATTTAAAATATTTTCCATTCTCATTCGTCTAGGATGTAAATTAGCAAATAAATCTATAATTTGTTCAAGGTCTAATTTCATTTCTCTGTGGGTATACATCAATGCCAAGCCATTCAGTCTATCCTGGACCATTGCATTTCTCAAATAGGTCTTCAGATTTCGGAGGGTTGAGATGGATCTTTCACAAGATGCAGATGAAATAGGAATGGTTATCAGGATTTGAAGTATTGTATACACATTCACATAAGCACCCTTGTCAATTTGTTCTAGGGTGGTAGCTATACTGTCAGGGATCTCTTCTCTTCTATCATTTTTGCTCTTCCACATTCTTTCCCACAACATAAGCTCTGCTGCTAAACCTGCATAATTAGGAAGATCTTGTCTGTAATGGTTACAAAATTCTCTAACATTATCCTTCCAAATGGGGTCAGTAGCCAACAAAATAGAAGGAATCACTGAAAATCCTTTATAGCACACAAAAACATCATCTTCAAATCTGCTGTTCAGTTGCATGAGAGCATGGTTAAGGAAGTCTGTTGTCAGATTGATCCTGTAATAGTATTCTGGGGTTGGGGCTGGCGCATTGTTTCTATGAACTTGCCTTTGATTTATCCTGGGCATGCTTGGCTGCACTGAAACAAGTCTTGCTAGAGTAACAGCTTCTTCATAGAGAGCATGGTGTCTAGTATCAATGTCAGTTTGCATGTCCCTTAGGACTGACTTCAACAGAACAATTTCCTCTTTTGCTTTAAGAAGATCCATTGCTTTCTTTTGCAGCCTAACAGTGAGTGGTCTGGTTAAGTCTAAAATGTGTCTCACAATAACAAGGGTAACAATAAAGGGAAATGTGATTGCATTAATTAGGGCTTGCGCATCATTTCTGCTGTTATGATTCCAGTTCCCACACCCAGGAGCATTTCTGTTCATGGAAATGTCTTCAAGGGTAGCCACAACTGGATGAAGAAGCTCCACGATTCGGTCCATACCATCAATGCGCTCGATCCACCTTGTTTTACACACATTTACCAAAACAAAGTGGTTGGCAGCAGGAATCAGTGCTCCAATCTTGCTGATCAAATGCTGCTGTCGCTTGGGGGAATTGTCAAAAAATTCAGAGATTTTTCTTACAACATCCATCATGTTTCTAACAAGTGGTAATTGGCATGTGTCAGCAACACACAAGTTAAGCCTATGGTTCATACAGTGAACATATATAGCCTTGTCATGTTGAGCCCTAATAAGTGATGAAGCTCCATTCAAGCGCCCAGACATATTGCCAGCACCATCATAGCATTGGCCACGACAGTCATTCATAGATAGTCCTAAATCAGTTACAGCACTAATTATCAAATCTTTGATAGCTGCTCCTGTTGTTCCATCCTCACAAAGGTAGAATCCCACAAATTCTTCTCTGACTGTTTTGGTCGAATCAAGAAATCTGATCACCACAGAAAGATTTTCTTTATTTGATATGTCAGCTGCTTCGTCAGACATAATACTGAAATATTTGCTATCCCTAATTTCCTGTGACAAATTATTCACAATGATAGCACCCACAGTTGCAATCATTTCATTTTGAATTGTTTTAGAAATATATGTCGCATTTCTGGGTGCAGTTTCCAGGTGATGTTGCAGTGTTTGGTCGCCGCTTTCCATTCGAAATTCTAACAGTGCCTGGAAATTACCGCAAAGATTGGCATTGCCTGGATCATCATCTCGTCTACCTCTGAGGGCTACGTTGTTTTTTCCGCAGAAAATTATTGTTTTGAAAAGGGATTTAAGAATTTCGCGATTTCTATTGATTTGCTGTTGAAGTAAGTTGTTGATCTACTGATTGATTGGAACCGCTTCTCTTCTAATGTTTTTCAAAAAATTCTCCATGGCAATCACTGCAAAATTATGCATCTCACATTTTCCGCTCGAGTGTTTGGTAAAACGTGAAACGGCGGACGTCCAAAGTGTGAGTGGAGACTTGTACAATTTGTCTAGTTTATTTGCATTTCGCCCACACTGGACTCCAAACAAAACACACGGTAAACAAAATACGCCATCGAGATATTTAGAGTATGCTAGCCAGGGAAATCTTTTCAGCCAGCTCCACACAAAATGACGGTTAGAATTCGAACATTCTACGGACGCTGGAAAGTCAAATAGCTCACCTGGTTTCCACACATTCTCTATGAACTTGAGCTTGTTCTGGTCTGAATATGAGCTGATTTCCTTGAAAACCTAGCCAATATCGTACTGAGAACAGTCCTCCTTCAAGCAAACTGGATCGCCTCGAACCATGATAGTTTATAAATGAAAATTCCCCGTCTTTCTCCCTAAGAAGTTAACTATGAAGTCTAATCGGAACAAGAACACGAAGGAACTCTGGGGGAGAGGGTTCCCTTTATATACGATTGTCAGTAGTTTCTACGGTAGTTTGCTGCCCAGATAGCCAATCACAACCGAGTTTGAGTAGTTCGCAAGACAATATGAGTGTTTCTAGCCAATCGAAGTGGGTTTTGAGTGATTTTTAGCCTCAATTGAGTCCCACCCCCTGTGTAAAAGTTTTCTCCGGTCGATCCTACGAATTTTTTCGCGTTGTTCTTGAAAGTATCGATTAAGAACGAAAGCGTACGAACAGAGACGACTCAGCGAACTTGCTGGGGAGGGACTGAGGCACTCTCTTCTTTATTTCATTTCATAACTTTAAAGAAACAATAAAACAAGAAGGATAATTGATTTCTTGAATACATTAAAGAGCCTGAGAAATAACAAATGCAGGTTTGGAAACATTTGAGTGATTTCTGGAAATCACTTGAACTACTCTGGATCCACCCCTGCTTCAGATGATATTTGCAAGCTTTGACCCCATTTTCCCAGACGGAATCATGGTGAGGACCTGTAGGTGAATAGTGTAGGGGTTCTGTCTAGCCCTTTCTGCGTGGCCTGGGTCCGAGTCATTCGACCGAGAGGGTTCATTAATATTCATACCACGTAGGTCCGCGAGGGGTTTAGGGGGATTAGGGTTTTGGGGTTAGGGTTGGATATCGCATAGGTTCATGTGTGGGGTTTTTGTATCTCATTTAAAAAAATAACGGTTTTCAAGGTGTAATCTCAAACAAAGGGAACAAAAGAATCCAAGATGGCGAAGGGATTAAGTCAAACACACTGTTTTTGCATTTGACATTATTTATTGTCACACAACACAGAGAAAAGAGAATGGACCCTACATTGCGCGTTTGGGTATCGCGAGTTAGACATACTAATCTAACCGACTAAGACTGTGAGTAGAAGGGGTATGCTCTAAAGTAAAATGAAACGAGTGGTGTCAACTCATGGACCATGCAGCCACCCAAAAACTCAGGCGGTTTGGTATTTCCCAAGGAGCGCACATGTAGAAGTACTTCTTTATAGATTTCGTGAGAGCCTAGATACCACTGGTAATAAAGTTCTCGGGGATACGAATCGGGAAGCTCTTTACGGCAGTCGATCGAGACACAAATGAGTACACACGTTTCAATGCAAACACGTTTATTACATCTAAAAAGAAACATACATGGAACTTTGTTTGCAAAATGTCTCGCTCTTTCAAGTCTCCCGTCATCCGCGAGGCTGACTTTTCTCATCTTTTCTTCGAGCTTGCACTCCACGATGAAGCGCAATAACTTCCTAAGGCTGTCTATGGCTTCGGTCTTTTTTTCTCTGTATTTTTCATTGGAGTAGAACAGCTCGTCTGGCTTCATGACAAATGGATCTCTTATGGTTTTTAATATGATACCCTCGTCTTCGCTATCTTCTGCCATAAGGAGGTCTTCTATGGCGTCCACGAGGTAGTACAACTGTTCTTGCTGAACGATTACTTTCTTGCACGTTTTTGGAGAAGCCGTCTTCACAATACCCAAGCAGAGAGAGAGGAAGAAACATATATACATCCCTCTCATATATACATCTTTAGCCAATCACGATTCCGTTTTAGTAACACGTGTGGTGAATCGTATGCATATGTATAGTATAAAAAACGTGATACTCATGTGATACATGATACTTCTTACCATCGTGACTGCATGCTTTCTCCTTTGTTTCCTCCTCTTGCGTTGTGTTTGGTGTTCTTTGACCCAGACATGATCACGGGTACAAACAACGAACGATGGCTTGATAATAACTTCTCTCTATGAATTCCTTCTGTTTTAATTCTCTAATTTTACATTCTTTTTCTTTAAGAGTTTTTTCGGTTGAATCTAATGTGCAAGAGTCTCAAATTAAGGAGATATCAGTCCAAACTGATAATGACATTGTGCATGAAAAGCTACGAGAAGAAAATACAAGGCTACGGCACGAATTACAAGAAGCAAGAGTGGAGATAAAGCGATTGAGCAACTGTGCAACTCGTTTTGACACTGAAAACTTTAAAGACTGATAAAGATATTGATTTTTATACAGGATTCTCCAGCTACAAGATGCTTCTTTTGAGTTACAGCCTTATTGAAGAGTCAGCAAAGCAAATAAGCTATGGTAACTATGAAAGAGTATATTTCCAACAGCCAAATATTGGAAGGCCAAGAAGTTTAACAAAGTTTCAGGAGTTTATTGTAGTCCTTATGAGACTAAGACTAGGACTCTTTGAAAACAGACCTTTCCCATAGATTTGAAGTTTCAGAGTAAACCATCTCTGTAATAGGAAGGACATGGGTAAAATTTTTAAGATCAGAATTTGAGCCTCTTATCAAGATGCCAGCAAGGGATGTTTTTAGATTTCACAGCCGAAAAATATTTAAAAAGCTTTTCCCGAAAGTTGTTCTAATAATTTACTGCACAGAAGTGGAAATGGATAGACCTTCTGCCCTAGACTCTCAATCTGCATGCTATTCATCGTACAAGAGCAAGCCTACAATGAAAGCACTGATTGGTATTACTCCAAGTGGTGTGCTTGCATTTGTAAGTGATTTCTTTCCAGGAAGCACATCTGAAAAAGAAATCACACAAATGACTGGACTTCTTAATGAACTAGAGCATGGAGATGAAATAATGGCTGACAAACGGCTCAATATCCAAGATGAGCTAGCATCTGTTGGTGTTTCATTGGTGATCCCTGCTTTCTTAAAGGGGAAAACTCGGTTTTCAATGCAAGAGACAACTAAGAACAAAGCTATTGCAAGCGTACGAATTCATGTTGAGCGAATGATTGAAAGACTGAAAAGCTGGCATATATTGGACAGGAAAATAACCATTAGTATGGCTCCATTTGCTTCAGACGTTTGTGGTTGTGATAAGTGCTTTCTCAAATTTTTTACCACCATTGAGAGCTTGAAATATGCTTTTATAACGAAACAAAGTAATTTTAGCTTTTTCCATGGGGAAGTGTCATTACTCTAGTATAAGAAAAAATGTACAACTATTATGATACTCAAATAAATATCTTAATGACAAATATTGAACTTGTTATTACAATATATTCTAGTATTACACAATTATTACAATACGTAACAACTATTTTAATTCCCATTTCATATAAATAAGAAAGATAATAAGTTTCCAAATGATTTAATTACTTCTGGTTAAAAGATCAACTCTTGGAAGGCCATGCTTTATCTTTGGAAAGGCAAGTTCTGGGCATATGTGTGCATCAAAAAATGTTCCAACTTCTGTTTTACTTCAAGCCACCATGTGGAATCAAGTAGAACTCTCTCAATATAAATTTCTTCATATGTAGAGCCCTTGACTACAAAGTCTACCCACATTCTTGTAGTGACAAACAAAGCTTGCTGTATTTGATAAAAATACTGATGGCTTTTATTGATGTGAATTCCTTCACTATCTTTGAAACAAATTCTCTTGTGCAACAAGGCATCCTCCAAGGAGTCATATTTGTCAGTTTGAACATATTTCATTTTTAACAATCCTTGTGAATCTTCTACAGAAGGGTCGAGCACCATGCCGTCAGGGCTTGCTCCAAGAAATCCATCAGTCATGCTCATAACAAGCCACACTCAGAGACCTGTAGACGTCATACCCACATTCAGCTTGTTTATGCAGGTTTTATTCTAATATTTCTTGCTCTTTGGCCAGACTGTTCCAGACTTGTCGTTCGCTGAATTTCGCCAATTCGGTTGGCAAGGAATGGTTTGAACTCGCGGCTTTGGTTGCGAACCCAGTACCACACATTTTCTGAGTCAGTCCAGAAGGTGATTCTGTCCACGGTGATCACTTTCAGGATGTTCTGGGCAAGTCGACTTGAAAGGACGGCACCCATGAACTCTAGGCAAGGAATTGTCATCGCCTTCACCGGAGACACATGACACTTTGATGCAATAAGGCGTGAGGAGGGGCTGCTGTCCTGGTATCGACGGACTAAATGGGCGATGGATGCAAAGGCATCATTAGATGCATCTGAGAATAGGTGTAGTTCAATGTTCTGTGGGTTCGCTCAACGCAAACAACAAGGAACAGCAACATTTGACAATTGTGGGAGCTCCGATACCCACTTCTTCCACTTGGCTTTTAAATTCTCCGGTAACTTGTCATCCCAATCCACACCAGCCATCCATATCTCTTGCACAAGGATCTTTGCTCTCACTGTAAATGGTGCCAAGAACTGAAGTGGGTCAAACAGACTGGCTATAGCACTAAGTACGTTTCGCTTGGTGAGTGGCTGTTGCACTTGCAAAGTAAAGACATCTCTTTTGGCTTCCCACATAACTCCTAGAGTTTTGGTCTTAGGCACGTTGTCTTTGTTTAACTCCAAGGTAGGTAGCCAATCTTCATTTGGGATATCTTCAATTACAACTGGTACATTGGAGGACCACTTCCTCAATTTAAAGCCTGCCATGGCTAGTAGAGTAGATAGCTGGCGACGCAGGTGTTGAGTACTTTTGACGTCCTCACAAGAGTCTATTACATCATCTACATACATCGAGTCTTCAACAGTGCTTGCTGCTTCAGGGAACTCCAAAGCATGTGTCTTGGCATGGGTCTGAAGGAAATACTGTGAACAAAATGGTGAAGCAGTGTTTCCAAACTGTAGACGTTGAAACTCGTACACATCAGGCTCTCATCTTGCCTTTTTTCGAGAATTTCCACATTCAGTGAAAAATGGAAGAAGGGGTTAATAATGGATGTCAAGTTTGGATGTATTGCACATGCAGAGTACGAGCCGTGAAATTGTTTTGATTTTCGAATGCACTCAAAACATAGAAATATGGATAAACAGATATACTGCAGTTGTAAGTTAGATCGCTGGAAGTGCACCCTTAATTCGCATAAGAAAATTTTGGGTCGGGGGGTAGTTGTCAGAAGGCTATCCCCGGGTGAAGTCAATAATTTTAGTCGGTACTTTGTAGGATCCCCTGCACAAAGCCTTAGGATTATTCGACAAATATCACTTAGTTTGAGGAGATTATTTTGCTGGAAAAGAGAATGTAGCCTTCCCCATAAAATATTTATCAGTATGCAAGTTTTGGTGTTATGTTTCACCACTGTGATGTTCTGATTGTTGAAAAGGGTCTGCATATTATTCACACCCCTGGAATTTAAGTCAATTTAGCGTTAAAAATGTCTTCAGGCAATGAGAAATTTTCCTAGAAGTCGCTGTATACACAGATGCATCTGCATGTATTGACGGCAAACTATTGATTTATCTTTGCTTGACAAGCAAAGTGAACGTCTTCGTAGAGGCTCACGGGTACTATTCACCGCCAGATAAAACATTGTAACAGAATAATTGAAGGGTTCATTGCAAAAGAAGCCCTTGGTGACTTAGGATGAACTACTGTCGTCCCATTCCAACGTACTGCCTGTTTACTTGTGGGACCGAAGGAGAACTTAACATGACATCAAGAGTCACTTAGTAGGGCTTCACAAAAGAAAAATCTATGTAAGCAAAGGACAAGTTTTAAGTTTCTCTTCCAAATATTTAATGTCTTCCGATGACATTGACGTACTAATATGGCTGCTCTATTATAAACAAGATCATTAAAAATAAAAAAAAGAAACAATATACATTAAATTTATATCCCTGATAGAGTAGTTTTCCAAGAGATTATGATTTCACATATTTGAAAAAAAAGAGGAGTTACTGTGTGACATAGATATATAGGTTGAAAATTTTAAAAGGGATAACTTAAGTATAGGTATGTGTCGGAAAAATGATCTTCTCACTTTCTTTGTTTCTCTCTTTTCGTTTGCTCCTCCCTTTTTCTTTGTTCTTCTCTTCCTCTTTCCAGCTGCTCTTCCATAACTATTTCTTGTTCCAGCCAGTCCATGTTAATCACATGCTCTTCAAAACATAAGATATGTATCACTTAGTAACATCAATATACGACATTTTACAAAGCTGTTTAGCCCTGAGCCTCTGTGGTCTAATACTTCCTTCAAAATCCGTAAACATGGCCGTCCAGTGATGGCCTTTGTCAAAAATATCACCACCAATGTTCATACTAGAGATACAGTAACGTTCACTCTAGAATGTGCACATGAACCATTAGGGAGAGTACCTCTTTCCGTGCCAATATTCTTTGATATGCCTGACACCTAAGTCCCTGATTATTAATTTTTAAGTAATGTTATAAGTGAGAAGACAGTAGTTTGATTGCTTCTCAGGGATGAAATGCACCAGTACTTCACTATGCCAGACACCCTCATCTGAAGTTGTGTGTAATTCATAACAGCCTTGTTCACTGGTTTTATTTCATGATAGGCGATAAACCTCAAAGCAACTTCAAGAACTCCCTTAGAGCATTCAATTTAAAAGGGACGATTTCCTGTTGAGTTGTTAGGTTAGCCAAAATTCTGTTCTATTCTGAAAGTATGAGAAACCCTCTCAGGATGGCAGAGAAGAAATTAGTTTATCTCACCTCGTGGTCCTCCATCTTGAGCCATGGTAAAAATTGATCAACAATCCTATTTTCAAGAGAACGAGAGAATATGGGTGGTTACCAGTTTTCTCGGCTCCCAGGTATTCAGAGAAAAACATAAGAGGATACGCAGAGGCTAAAGCCACTGTGTATCAAAGCATTCACTTCAATATTATAAAAGTAATGCAAATTTTTCGTTTTTAGGGCAGATTTATATGATACGACTTAATCGCATGCGACAAGCTCAAGATTACTTCCCACTTTTGCAGGTGTCCTTCGAGAAAAAAATTGTTTGCACACTACAGTAGTTTCACTAAAATCTTAGCAAACTATATATCAGAAGAAAGCTTCAGAAATGTTTACGATAAAAATATGTCTCAAGCAACTTTTCTTTCAAGGACGTATCAAGATCCAATATGGCGTGAAATGACCGAAGGGTCTTCTATTGAATTTATTGGATATGGGATGCTGCAGCACGAGCTAATTCGCTGCACAGTCTTATTCACACTTATTACAAAACACCTGTGCAAAGCATGTCAATTAAAAATAAATATGGAGAGTGCAGACTACTTTCAATAATTTATAGTGCAAGCAATTTGTTCCTTACCATCATTATTTTGTGTTTACTTTCCATTTACAGACTCAATTGGCTGTAAAAAAAAAAAATAAAAAAAATTTTACCTTTAGTCACTTCTTAAAGTAAGAAATCACAAGACTAAACAACAAGTGTAGAAACTTAGACATACGTAGGCTAAAACTCTGATTCAAAAATAAACAACTACTCCCTGCAAAAAAAAAATTATACCAGTCTTTGATACCATCCTGTTAATCTCCAATTTTTTATCACTTTTCTTTGCTTTTAATTTTGTAAACACATTTGCTTATTCTCAATGGTAAGAGCCTGAGTTTCCAAGAAAACCCAAATAACCAGAAAGAGTATTGGCAAGAAAGATAACCAAATGAGGAGTGGTATAAAACTAGAGCTTGGAGCAATTAACTGAATGACTCCTACACCCCATTCTTTTTTCTCAGGTCTATGTGAACTAGATTTAGAGCAAAGAATGCAATACCTTGCCAAACATCTGCTAGGATGACTCTATTAAAAGTGTGCATGATCATCATCTCTTCCTGAGATAGCACTCTTCACTTCAATGTTCTTATTACTACACATATAGAGGCTTTGGTAAGATTGTGGAAAGGAGGGACAACATTTGAGCAGCTAGGAGGGACCAAAATGACAGTGTGGCAGCCATTTATTCCCACTTGGATGGCAAAGTCTGGGGAACCTTCCCCTTGAAATTTAAAAGTTTGGATGTCCAAAAGGGTCCATTTTTGGTTGCTATTTCCCAAGTTGGCTAAAAATTATAGCTACTATGAGAGAGAGTATGTGGAGACATGGTGGCCTCATGGTTAGTGCGCTTGACTCTGGATCGAGTGGTCCGGGTTCGAGCCCCGGCCAGGACATTGTGTTGTGTTCTTAGGCAAGACACTTTACTCTCACAGTGCCTCTCTCCACCCAGGTGTATAAATGGGTAACGGCAATTTAATGCTGGGGGTAACCCTGCGATGGACTAGCATCCCATCCAGGGGGAGGTAGAAATACTCCTAGTAGCTTCACGCTACAGAAACCGGAGTTAAGCTCCGGCCTAATGGGCCACTAGGCTCGTAAACAGACTTCACTTACTTTACTATGAGGGAGAGTATTGACATTGAATTAATGAATAGAGTAGCTTTTACCTATCTGGGTACATAAACATTAGACATAGCAGTGTTGTCTCTGTGATGTCTGTGTGGCCCTTGATTGATTTTCAGCTTTGCCTTGCTCAAAAAATGAAATTGTGCTGAGGACAACATTAGATTTTGGGATATAGTGCTGTGATTTCTAACACAGAATCTTTAATGCGATTACTGATGGCGAAGGAGTTAATTACCGTATTTATCCATGTATAGACCCCTTTCAGATATGACGTCATGACATGTGACCTCGCGAACTGGAGGACAAACAGTTGTAATCAAATAGCACATGCTTGAGGCTGAAGTGAATTTATTGTTGGATTGTTCCTGTCATGGTGAACTTTTGTGCGGTATTTGGTTGCTCAAACCGTTCTAACAGAGAAAAGGACAAAAGTTATTTTCGCATACCTGCAATTGTGACCAGATCGAACGCTAAAAAGCGAGCTTTAAGCATCGAACGTAGAGCGACTTGGCTCTCCAGGATCCGAAGAGAAGATCTAGGGGCTGATCCCAGTGTATTTCACAGAGTTTGCGGGGACCATTTTATTTCAGGTTTGTATAAATGTACTTTATACCACAAATCACGAGGCATAATGATCGGTTTTGGTGATTTTGAACTTTATTCGCTCAGCTCTCGATTCCACACACTCCAGTTTTATGCCCACGATTGAAAGCGTTAAGCGTTGTCTTCGTTTGTATATGTTCCGAATGGCAGTTGTTTGATCTCATTCCCATCTACATAGGAAAACCGTCGTCGATTTATGATAAGGAAAACCCGGACTGGGCACCAAATCAGAATCTTGGTTATGATTTCCGTGGCGTTTCAGTGACTAGCAACGAAAGATATGAAAGATCACAAGGAAGGATTGAAAAGCGAAGGAGGAGTGAATGTGCTAGTGCTCTGCTAGAATTGTCCTGTCACCAACCATCAGATGGCATTGAAGATGGAGATGAAGATGCACCCATTATTGAAGAACCCACAGTGAAAGAGTGCCAAACGGAAATTACTTGTGCTTATATATCAGGTTTAGAGAAGGAAAATGCTACACTCAAAGAAAAGTTGAGAATGAACTCCCTCAATGAGGACTCTTTTAAAGAAGACAATGACAAGGTTTTATTTTACTCCGGGCTGCCAAATTGGTCACTTTTGTTATTTTTGTTTAATTTTCTTAAGAATTCTAGTCCAGACCTGAAATCATCAAGAGGGATTTTAAGCCCCTTTCAAAAAGTTTTACTTGGATTAATTCGCATGAGGTTAAATTTGACAGGGAGGGACTTGGGGTACAGGTTTGGGGGCATGAGTGAGGCTACTGTGTCTCGCACATTTCTGCATGTTGTTGATGTACTTTACCTCAGTAGTTCCATTTGATTAAACACTTTAATATTAGCCTTATCTTAAATTTCCACACAACAATTTTTAACTAGTTCACAAAAAGGTGTATTTGAATCTCATGATAGAAAAATGCAGAAGTTCTTGGGTTGGTTTTATCTGTTTAAAAAAAAATTACTCAAATATTGTCAGCATTGTTAACTTGAGATTCCACCCATGCTGTAACTGCCTACTCGCTTCGCATAGATTTCCCTTTTCGTCGCTTTTGGCAATCTGGACAGTACCATGTATTTGATTTTGGAAACGTGTTTAATTTTAGACATTCCAAGTGAAACCACCGATAGCTGCACCTTCCATCATCACATCCAACCATTTGCCCATGTTCCTCACCCCTACAATAACAAAATTCATTAACATTCCCCCCTTCCACTGTAGCAGACCCATCTGCCGAAGATGTGACTGGTCTTGAGTACCATCGGCCAATAACCTCAGGTAAAATTGCTCGCACAAAAAACTCTTTTGCTTTAGGAACCTTCTCCTCCCAAAACAATTTGTCTGGAAAAATTCTCTCAATAAAAAGACCCTTTTTAGTCAAACAACAAAATCAATATATTTCAAATCTGTGCACATCAGCTGCAACTGGACCTGTTGAAAAAAAAAATACGAAGGATCAAAACCTTACTGCCATTTACAATTTAGCATCAATATTGTTATTGTAGCAGCCTAATATATCACATACCATCTCATATTCTAGAAACTCAGACAAGAACACTTGCCAAGGTTTTTGTCTGTAGCTGAAATATTTGTAAAACTGCTCTTGAAAGGGTTCCATTATATAACACAGGTACAATTTCCCAAAATTAATGAAAATGTAACATTATTAAAATTTTAACCTATGGTGTACCTGGTAATAATATTGGTGATTTCGCTTAAGTCGATGTGCTCCTGTTGTTGTCACCAAGCAAAAATTCTTGTCCTGGGCAGACGTGGAGATGTCATCATTCTTGTGACAAAAGGGACACTAACAAAAAAAATCAAAGGTCATGGAAGTGTAATGTCTTCAGTTTATTTAAAACGATCCAAAATTCAGCCTTGGAATTTCAAATCAAAATGACCAAAAGAATCCAAGGATTAGGAATGTCTTTCCTAAGTCACTGGCTGAGAAATTGAACATGTTATATTTGTTAATTAGAAAGGTCAATGAAACCTGCTATTTGCAAACATGAGCTGACCTGGCCATATCTGTTGCAGACTAACATTAATAAACTATCTTACATTATTGAAAAAGTCATCTGGTATCTTTACTACAAAATCTAACATATCACCGCCATATAAAAACTTCACCCAAGCACAAATTAATACCTTAATTTCACATGCACCAGCTCCACAGCAATCACAGCACACTAACCCATCTGGTGATGCTCCAAGGTAGGGGTGGTCTGTGCTCACAAAGAGGCCTGAATATGACATACTGAAGTTCTTGTGTTTCCCTTTTTGAAAACTTGCATAGGTTTCCTTGGCTACTTTTTCATGCTGGCAGCCCCACTTAGTGGCCTCCGTGTTGAACCGTGCCATTTCTGGGTGGCATATGCTCATGATTAGGGAATGTGATGGGCAAGAGGGATCTGTGTGACAGGCATTCTTAAACTTGGATGCTGTTATGCGCCCAGTCCTCATTCTAAACCAAAGTCTCGAGTCTGCCTGATCTCGAGTCCTTTCCTCCACCAATGCCTGTTGTTTCTTAGTGACTTGAATTTCTTCAACTATTTCGTTGGCCTTTTCCAGTAAAGTTGGGTAGTCTGCATTAGCTAGGCTTTCATCATACAAATTGGACAGCACATCAGGTAGATCAGGAGTTAGAGACTTTGGAACATAGAAAATTGCATGGTCAGGAATTAGGGACAAAATAGCTGGCTTAGAAGGGCACTTATTGATGTTATTAAAAAATTCAGTAAGTTCAGCCTCTGAAGGGGCTCCAACAGATGATTCTTTGATGACTGAAGCAGCACTGGAAGGAGTTTTAGAAAATTTGATATCTTTTACTCTGGAATAAGGCACAGATTTCACGGCTGATGGAAGAACCCAATAGGCTTTCTTTTCTGTGACTGTCAGAGAATCCCTTCGTTTACATCCAGCTTCAATAGCCCACAACAGTGAAGCAACATGAGAGCAGCTCTCACCCAGGCCAGCCATGCAGTCACAGTGGGC
The DNA here is from genome assembly GCF_964205215.1 of Stylophora pistillata. Taxonomy (NCBI): domain Eukaryota; kingdom Metazoa; phylum Cnidaria; class Anthozoa; order Scleractinia; family Pocilloporidae; genus Stylophora; species Stylophora pistillata. The sequence continues at coordinate 15,694,821 of NC_142521.1, read as the reverse complement.
AGAAACCACTTTCCCTGGCTTTTCGCAAACCACCCAGGGGGTAAGGGGCTTTTCCGACATCCTCTGAGAATGATTAACCTAAAGATCAAACATTGAAGGCATAAGTAAACTTGCTTGGAAAAGCAACTGCGATAACATTAAGTCATGGTTGTTGCCATGATCACATGCACATGCCACGATCAAATTTGCAGTTCTTGTATCTTACCTTCGCAATTAAGAGACGATTCTCGCCAAATTTCTTGCTTAAAATTTCCTGCACCCATCCGTTCGCAAAATTTTGATAGCAATCCAAGCTCTTGTAGTTCATTAGTTGATCTTCAGTGTAAGGACTTTTCTTGAACAGGAGATACATTCCAACGTGTATGTATGTCACGTTCGGCCAAGAATCTACATCATCTATCCACTCGTTTCGCGGAATTTTGTAAGGATCTTCTCCGTCAATATCTTTCAACTTCTCTAAATACCTTTCCTTAGCGTCTTTCAACTGCAAGCCCTCGAAATACCCGGGTAAAAACCCTCGCTTTGTAGTGCCTCGTGCTGCCATTTGTAAACAAACTTGAAGTTGTCCTCCAGTTCGTGAGATCACGTGTCATGACGTCACATCTGAAATGGGTCTATAAGTTGACCCCCATTTTCAAGGTTGAAAATCAGATCTTTCATTATTTCTAGTAAAGAAAAATTCAGACCGACAGAAATTTCCCATATGGTTGATCTCTTATTTCTGAGAATGTATTGAAAACACGGTGAATTAAAAAAAAAACTGGAGAGCAAAATGTAACCAAGTGCTGTGAAGTTTAGTAGCACTTGTTTACATCCCCACGATTCATGATTTAAGCATATACAACCACTTCGAGTTACTGGAGAAGTAATTCACCATCTTTTGAAAATTGTTTTGAAAATGAAATCTTCATGCATTTAAATAACCTTTTGAAAGGAGATTTAGTAGACTAAAGGAACACCGAAGGGTTTCGAAGGATTGCTTGATGAAAACACGGCCTTCTTGGAAACTACACAATATTTAACTTAGATGGTCCACGCACCGTAACAAACAAGACCGCACAAGAAAACAGCATTTGCCAGGTCACTAAGTTACTGTAATCATTCGCTGAAAATGAGAAGTCAGCACCGAAGCTGTAAGGAAAATTGTCTGCTCTACAAATCAGAAGATACAATAAAAATCAGCCCCACTAGGTTTCTGTTTAAGCCACATAAAATTTATTATTTCAAACTTTTTCATCGATGAAGAACGCACTGAAAACTGACAAAACTTGAACACAATTAGAACTTGTTTTGTGAACCTGGTTTTCCTAATGGACTTCAGGCAATTGTTATGCTAATTTCTTGGATTGCTTGGGTCAGGTCTTTATCATTCTATGACCTGTGTAAAAGACGAGAGTGATTTTTTGGGCTAATTTTTCCGTCATAAAGAGTCGACTTATACACAGATAAATATGGTAATACTTCAATGATAAATGTAGAGCATGGCAATCAATGAAATGATCAGTGTCTAATCATGAACTAGCTCTTTGTCAGTGACAAGTTTGCAAAATTAATATTGGAGAAGGGTACATTACTTCATACAACAGTTACTGTGAAACCATCGTACTGAAAAATATGGCGACTGCTACACTCAACCAGACCTCTTTCTGCAAGAAAATCCTGGAACCACTCATAAAAACAAGCAGTAAAGGTCTGAAAAATTTAAACCTTGCATACGTTGTTGTTTTGAGAAATATTGCTTTCCACATGTGCCTTAGCCTAAGAGTAATGTTAAAATGTACAGGTGCCATATTTGTCTGTCAGTGGATTGAATCTATTGGGTGAACACTAGAAAAATAATAATATTGATACAATTAAAATGAGGGTTTAGTATAGGTATGCTGTGGTTCCGTTTCATCCTTAGTCTAATTCTTTTACTTTTAATAGCTGAGGCCAAATTGATGGTGACACATCATCTAATCATAACATACACTCTAGGAGCTACATTTTATCTTTCTTTACACAAAATGCATTTTCTTTCATATCATTAACAAAACCAAAGGAAAATTATGCTTGTACCAAGGACAAAAATTAATCACAACATTTACCTTATTATAACTAGTGCATAATTTTCCAAGAAAATGTTTACAATGGAGCTTACCACCTCATTGGCACTTTTGTTTACTTTGCTTTGCTGCTGGTTGTCATCCATGCCTGTATGTATAAAATTAAGTAAGGGTGAAAAGATTAGTATTTTCTTTGCAAAGATAGTTTCAGCGAGTGTCTCCCCTAATATATGGATCACCAAAGGCTCACAATGAAAGCCAACAAGACCAAGTTCTTGCTAACACATGTAGGAGCAATAATTGCTAATAATAGGCAATAGTCTCTACTGAATTAAGTATTCAATTGTGCATGAATTAGTATTTATTTCATTTCAATATTGAAAACACATAGTTGAAAAAGTATGTAAAGTGTGGTAACATATAACATGCATATTATTATAATATTCCTTATGATTTAGTTCAAAGGGCTTTATTCTAAATAGATCAAAAGAAAGAAAGTGGCTTACGTCAACCACTGATTTCAATGAAAAAGCACATATTATTAAGTGAAGAGTAATTTTGCTGCAAATCTGTCCTCTTCTGGGCGAGCAAAGAGAATGATTTAATGCATTGTAACCCAACTGTTTCTTGCTGGAGAGCATGGGAGAGAGCACCCTATCCTTTATAAAAGATACCAGATCTTCATCATACGTGTCAACAGTTTGTGAGTTAACTTTCCAGGATATATGATGTTTGACATCAACCATACCAGAGGTTGAATTTTTGCGTAGTCCCATACAATTACATTGAATACATGTCTTCAATTGTCTCCATAATAACCATCAATGTAGACACTATGAGATTGCTACATGTAACATAATAAAAATTATAATGAGGCTGGAAGAAAATCACAAATTTTCCGTCATTGAAACACGGAGATCTGTCTCGTTTTTTAATTATGTATCATCTAGTTTTGCATGTCCCAAACAAAATAATAATAAAAAAAAATCATCCCTCAACACAGAAGGATTCAATGAATCCAGGTTAGTAGTTACTCGGACGCTTTATCGGTATACATCTGACAGTATTTAGCCCGAAACTTGAACGCGATCTTTGAAGAATGGTTGTAATATTTAAATTTAACAAAAGTACTAGCATGAAGTGCAACCGGAACCTTACCTTACCGTACTAGTTCCGATAGAAAAGCACAACTTCGATCACCAACGCACTCCAAACTAATAAGGGAATCGAAGCCACGAGGCAATGTCAAATTCTCGTCTTCCTAAGCTTTCCAACGTATCGAAGAAAATTTCGCCAATAATTCGCACTTAAAAACGCAACCAGAATCTTAATCTTTAATCAATCCGAAGTGTCCCAAACGACCCCAAGGATAGCTCATGAAACAAGGATATCCCGTGAAATTCTTAACCTTCGAGCGTGGAAATCTTAACGATCTTCTTACAATTAATATTTTTGCATAGCATCCCTCCCCTAGTTGGGAAGTGACAAGCAAGAGACACGTTCACAACGCCTTTTGATTGGAAGAAATAAAACCACATTCTATTGGTTATTAGTTGTGAGGATATAACTGCAACGGAAGACAACTGCAACGCTACACTCGCATGCTGAAGTCTCGTCCCCAGGTTTCGCTCGGTCAAGAGTCAAGGCTGTTTCGCGGTGGAAATTTAGTTCGCGCATGCGTTCTACAAGAAAACATCGAGTTAATTATTACTTCTCTGGTTAATACCAAATTATGCATTTGCATAAATCTGGCGTCTATGGCAACCCCTCGGGCTAAGGTCTGGTTTGGCCAATGAAATCTCGCCGTATTTGTAATGTATGCGAGTGCAATTTAGCATGGCGGATGCATGCACATGGACCAGGCACTTGCTGTCGAAAATTTGGGTAAAATCGGTTAAACTTGCTCTAGTGGAGCCCAACAAGCACACCCTATGAAATCGACTAAAACCTTTGATTTTGATTTGGGAAAGGTCCCGAATTTTTTCCAGCAAAGCGAGAGTCGCAAGCACGGAGCCCGCAAAGGGCCATCATCAAATATAATTATTTGACGAGTTACGTGACGAGTTATGTGACGAGTTGTAAAGCAAGAGTCTGTGTTATGTTTGTGTAGACGGGGCAAATATGGCGGCGCGTTTGGCCTTGAACTTTCGTGATGAATTAATTGAGCAATATTTTAAAATTGGATACAACCATGCAGAAATACTATCATGTCTCATTACCAGCAATCCGAGACATTTTACTCCCGCGGTCCGCGAGGTCAGTAGTTTCTTCAGGTTCTACTGTTCATGCGCTATGGCGTCAGATTTCATGTAAACATGGAGCGAAGTAGATTTCCGCGGAGGAATCGAGTTGATTATAAAGCACTAAATGTTCTTTCTACAGTGGATTTAGAAGTTCATTTGAAAGGAAGGAGAAAATTTAAAAGCGGATCTAAAGTTTATTTTGTGGAGAGACTTATCAGCCGGCGAAGATTGAAGAACGAGGTATGTGTATTGACCCTTTTATGTTCCTGCAGCTATATTTTACTTCGGATGAAATTTATACTACAATCGAAGTAAGTTCATAAACAGCTCTAATCAATCTCTGACAATTTCAGGACTTTGAATACCTAGTAAAATGGAAGGACTGGCCATTGTGGACAAGCACGTGGGAGCCTTCGGCTCATTTGAATGAGCATCTTATCAGGTATATTTAGTTTGTTTTCGATGGTGATTTTAAGCTTAAATGTGAGCTTCATTATAGAAGATGGTTTGATCGTCTTAACCGTAACACGTTTTCGATTCCAATCTTATGTTTTGTTTTCTGCATTAAAAACTTTCTAGGGCATACAGCAACCCCACTGTTACCGTGGAAAGACTACAGAGCGCATCAGTTGCATTTCTGGAAGGCATTCTTTCAATCCTAAAATCGAATGCGGTTAAAGTTCTTTATTCCACTGAAATTAGAATGGATCATGATATTGTGAGATACGTTTTTAAAGGAAAAGGTAAAAGAGCAGAAGACGGAGTTAGTATACTCTATGAAAAAAATGATTTTACTCGATTTGAACTTCCACCATATTGGTACTATTATTTCAATCAACTTGGACAAGGAATAGCAGTTGACTTTCCTGTTAAGTTAAAAACTGTCCTTAACAATTCAAAAAAACGTTACGTTTTATCCAGTGGTCAGGTCAAAATTGCTCCAAATTTTCCAGTTGAAAAAGTTATGATATATGTCAACAGGAAAGCATGCGATTGTAAAAACATTTAATTTATCTTAGAACAGATAAATATAAAACAAGAAAATCTACAAAATAATTTTGCAGAGATTTCTAGTGGAATATGTGATTGCAACAATTGAAAATCAAAGAAAGTTATATGCTTTATGATTAAATACACTATATCAAAATTATTGTTATTATTTTGTTGTAAGCATATAAACAAACAAAAGTTTAGTATTCATATTAGCATTAAAAATTATTCACAAGATATTTTTGCAAATAATCAAATTAAAAAATATATTTTGTGATACATGTCTGCATATCTGTTGTTCCTTTGCTTGCCATAGTTACTGATTTTGCTTCAAAATCTCAACCAATTGACATTTTTTCAGCTTTGCAATCCCTTTCACATTAATACCTATAGATTTGATTTCCTGTCTTAACTGCTTAACAGTCATTTTGTTGTATTTATCTTCGCTTAAGTTATTTCCTTGTACATCAGCTCCATTGTGGTCATTTTGTAGTTCTCTTAAACATGCCCTCTTTCTTTTTTTTCGTGTCTCGATGATGCCATCCTCCCAGTAAGCTGCTTTTCGTTTGGTGTACTGCCTTTTTTCTCTCTCGCAGTGCTTTAGTGCCTCCTGCCTGTGTTCCAGAAGCAGAACATCCTGAGCCGCATCCCACTTATTTGATTTTTGAAAGTATATTTTCTTGGCATCATCATTATTTTTTTCAATGCCTTGACCAGTGAACTGTCTGAAGTTTTTATGATTTTTGATGAACATTGGTACATGATATACTAATGCATGCATGTAAGGAGTCACTCTCTTCTTTTCATATCCTATTCGAACACCACCAAGTGAACAAAACAAATTTACAAAGTCTTTAGATTTCTGGAAAATGTCAAGGTAAAAGTCACCAGCATTTGAATCAGAGTTGATTAAACTGTAGAGTGTATAAAAATCTTTCCAGAGTTTGATGACTGTTTCTTTTGTTTCTGGGAACAGGATATCTAGTTCTTCGAGTTTTGCTGGCAAAAGTTTTGTCAGCTTTTTCTTGTCAGACCCAACAAGGCTAGTCCAGTCATATGTTCCACTGCCTTTCCCATCAGCATTTTTTTTCTCCCAGAGAGAAAAAGTTATGCCGAGTTCATTGATTGTTTTAATGAGAATGTCAAGGTTTACACCCTTTTCCTTACCCCGAGCCATGTTAAAATCTTGCTTTGCATCCTTCTCCATTACTTCTGTGATTAAATTTTCAGTCAGTTTGTCAGTTACTCTCAGCATTAAATGCAATTCATCAAGAATAATGTGGTCAAGCTCAATAGTAAACAATGGACTTTTCACACATGAAAATTTCTTTGAAGAGGAACTTAACTCTTTAATTTCTTGGAGTGTTCTCTTGAGCTCTTCGTTATAATGGGACAGATCTTTGGACATGTCCCACCTGAAAAGCTTGTGCACCTTACACCAAAGGCATGCATAGTCTGAGGTAGCCCCAGACATCCCCATGGCCATCAGCAAGAACTTGTAGTCTCCACCGAGAAATAATTGAACAGCTATTTCTTTGTCATTAACCTTGATCTTCCCATTTTTATTCACAGAATTTATGTCATTGATAATTTCTGAAAATGATGTCTCAATTGTTTCATATTTTTCAGGGCCATTGACTACACCAATTGTCCTGTTGCCCTTTGATGACATAACTAAATCCCCTGTTTGAAGGAGTGAGAATGACATTATCATAAAATTTGCTGACCTCGACATCTTCGCACCATCACAACTGATCTTTACCTTTATTGGTTCATCACCTTTGTGGTTTGAATTTGACTCCAAAAATTGTTTGATGTGATCTTGTAGAGTTTCAGAAAATGAAAGTTGTGCACCAGGGTATTGACCTGGTGTTCTTTCAATATGACAGAGTTTATTCAGTTCATTCCTCCTTTGTTTGATCAAATATGTCCTTGGTAAATCTTCAGACAAAAGAGACAACTCATGGTAAAGTTCATCACTTGCACAGAATTTGTCCAGTAAAAATAGAAGAGTTTCTAGGTTGTTCTGGTCAGTCTCATTAGCTGACAACTGGTCAAATTCCAGGGTGTGAAATTCATTAGTTGCTGCCTCCTGGACCTTGAGAAAAGACAGCTTGAGTCCATGTGACTCAAGAAACCAGAGGGCAATTTCTGATTTTTCTTTCAGCTCCTTCAGTCTTCTCGATTGCTGTCTTTTTCCCAAACTGTCTATAGTTTTCCCTTGGCAAAGAAAACCAGTCTTTTTCTCTAAATTTTGTATGTACTCAGAAAGTTCTTTATTTTTTTCTTCAATATCTCTGAACTTTTCCTCTGTAGTTTTGACCGTTTCTCCCATTTCATTTTCTTTTCTTCTTATTGCTTCCATCATTCCCCTTGCCAAGCTTTCCTTCTCCTTCTCAAGATCCTTGTACCTCAATTTCCATTCTTTTATTTCTTGCTCTGCAGCAGACAGATTCTCTTCTATTTCATGAGGCACCACAAGCTCAGTTTCATAAATGTTAAGGGTTAGCCCTTTCCTGTTTGCCTCTTCTCTCTTACTTCCACTAACTTTCTTCCCAGTGTATTTGTTCACAACTGCACCGGCTTCACGTCTCAATCTTCCGTGGATTCTTGATCCGTTCTCCTTGCTTACTTTAAACCATCGACCAGGAATCCAAAAATTAAGAAGGTCAATGTAGTTTAACTCATTTCCTCTCTCGTCTTTTATTCCAACAAGCTCATGCCATTTCATCAAAATTGGATACGGGATGTATATTGCCAGAGCTATTCGAGATTCTTGAACGCATTGCTGTTTTATATAAGAAAGAGGAGATTCAGTGACCTTAAGTTGAAATTCTAGGGATTTCTTTTCGAAATCGAGCAAAACATCAGACATTTTTTGACGATTCAGACTGGAATGAGCTCACAGTGATACAAGTTTTGTTTTTTATAATTGGCGCGATTTGGCGCTTGTAGGAGTCTGCAGATTGTTAAAACAGCGGTAAAAAGCGTGGAAATGCTAGGCTGCTAAGCTGAAGTAAATATGGCGACTTTTTTCACGAAGAAAACGATGGAAAGTGGTCGTTCTTCGCGTCCTACAGGACATTCGCGAGCTCAGGTAAAGGTTACGTCTAATAGTGAAAAAGCCCTATTTTCAAGATTGATTTGCGGCCTCCTATTTTATCATGGAAGGCTTTATTTAACGTATTTGAAAGATCGTAAACTGAAGAAAATTTTGAGGGGTCGGCACCGATGAAAGCATGAAACACACGGACAGCTCAAAGCATGGAAGTGAAGGTAAGTGAAGGTATTTGGATGAAACTATAAAGGAAGTACAACCGAAGATCTTTGTTATTTTACCTCTATTCCGCGGCTCGACGAATAAACGAAACGGTGAAAAAACTTTCGCTTCGTAGTGCAGTTGCATATTATTTATCAACGAGAGGTCGGCACGTAGAATTTAATTTATTTAAACTGCCAAAAAATAAGATTTTATTTCAGATCCCATACATTTCTTTGTATCTTCGGGAAGCCATTTTGAAAGTAATCTTTGATTGACGTACGGTATTTGAGACGCAATATGACTCGCATTGCTGGTAATGTCTATTGCCTTAAAAGACGGCAAAACGTTTCCGACCTGAGAACTGTTATTGTCGCTATTGAACAAGAGCAACGAGGAAGTGGAAGTGATATTGGATATAGATCTGTTTGGCAAAGATTGGTCACAGATCGCGGCCTTGTGGTTTCAAAAGAGACTGTACGGCACGCTCTCAGGATCATAGATCCTGATGGTGTTGATAGGTGGTTGAGGCATGGACTTCAAAGGGGTCAGTATAAGGGAAGAGGGCCAAATTTTATTTGGCACATTGACGGGTATGATAAACTAACGCCTTTTGGTTTTTCCATCCACGGATGTATAGATGGCTATAGTAGGCGAATAATGTGGCTCGAGGTTGGGATGTCTAACAATGACCCGACAGTTGTTGCACGTTATTTTGTGAAATGTATTATTGAGATGGGGGCACTGCCCGTATTGTACGAGCGGACTGTGGTACAGAAAACAGCCATGTTGCTGCAAATCAACGTTTCTTTCGAAACAATTCAGATGACTCATTTCGGGCAGAGAAGAGTTTTATTTATGGCCGGTCTGTATCCAGTCAAAGGATAGAAGCTTGGTGGTCCCAGCTGCGAAGGGGTTGTACTGATTGGTTGATACAGCATTTCAAAGAGCTTCAAGAAAGTGGCTGTTATTGTGATTTTAATGTGGTACATGGGGAATGTTTGAGGTTTTGCTACATGGACATATTAAGGGATGAACTGTACAGAGCTGCAAGGCTTTGGAACAATCATAGAATTAGACCATCAGTTAACCACGAGTCCCCTGGAGGACGTCCGAATCTTCTATTTTCACTTCCAGAGGTATCAGGTACAAGGGAGTTTATGATTGAAGTGGACAAGGTTTACATCACTGTTAGTCAGCAACTTGTGTGTGACAGTAATAGTGAGAAACTACTTAACTGCACACCAGAATTTTCAGATCTTGCCAACATCATCATGCATGAAAAGCACTGGCTCATGCCAAACTCACTAGACGAAGCAAAGGATTTGTACAGTGCTTTGATTGACCACATTGAAAAGCTCTAAATTTTCGTTTTAAATCTATATCATTCACAAGGGTTTCCCATCACCAGTCAGTGTGCTTTCAAATGCCAAGAGCCTCGTTTTGATATTTTGATAGAACAACTAGATAGCATGTATCAAAAGTGGTTTATTCCCAGTTTCTCTGACAGAATTTGAACTGTGACAATTACCGTAGCCAGATCTGCCACCAAAGACAAAAGCTGCTGAGAAATGGATTAAACTTTAACCAACAATGCAAAATAACTGCAACACACTGTACTCCAGATAACTGGACACAGGTGAACCATTTCTTTCTGTGGTAACAACCAGTCCACCTTTTTGCAAGAGATAAAATATGGGCAAAAAACCAAAGCATGATCAGAATGTTGAATATCATTATTAGTGCACTGAATAAAGGTTACTCCTAGAAGAGAAGATATTGCTATTAATTAGAAATTGCCTTAACAATGATTAAATATTAAGGGCAACAATTCTCTAAACAGTACTCAGCTAACACTATAAAATAATAAGAACAATAATGACAACTGTGCATTAGTGTCAATGGGGAAATATCCATGTAAAAATAACCAACATGACTTCAAACAGTTCATGCATATCTTGGAACTTTCTTTGAACAAAGAGTTTTTTGAGGCAGACTGCATTAGCAACTGTTCAGACAATGTTAAAGGTCCATCCCTCCTTTTCTCTCATGATATTAGTGAACTCTTCTGCCAGCTCAATGTTTGACTGGTAGGTGCAAGGTAATTCAAGGAAAGGGCCACATGTGTGTGCGATTGGTCTCCTTGCTAATCCATCCACAACGTAGAAAGCAACAGATATCTTCTGATCTTTCAGTGAGACATCACTTCCAGTAACAAACTTAAGAAAGCCCTTCAGGGTGGAACGATCTAAGGACTTGATGAACTGCTTCAGGAAATCAAAGCTTTGCTTTTCTGATTCGTTATTCGCCTTGGGTTGAAGTGCCTTAATAACTTTTTTGGCATTTGGGCTCAAATCCAAAAAGAGTTCCTTGATGCTCTTCACGCTACAAAAGTGTAGGTCTGACTTTAGAGAAATGATAATTGGGACCAGCACTGTGCTACATATCTTGGCTTTTGGATTATCTCTTGATGTGCCAACTCCATAAGTAAGACCTTGAGATTATCTTTGTTAGGCAGCTTGAAAGATTTGTAACTGGATAGCAATTCTAGGAGGTCATCATCCTGACAGTCCAAGTCACCTGATAAGCACTTTGTCAACACTTCCCTGTCATCAGCTGTAACATAATACATGAATGAGGTAAGGAGGTCTTCCTTGCTGATAGACTCTTCCCTATAAATACAGGAGGCCAGGAAAAGTGATGATAGGCAAATTGGTACATATCCAGCAAAGCGATAGCCGTACACCAAGACGCGGCAAATGGCTTCCCACTCAGTCTTCTGGTGATCGTGTCTTATACATGGCACCTTCTTAACATCCCCTAGAGTTAAGGATGAAAAGATTCCTTGCCAAAATGTGGCAAGAATATCTCTCTGGACACCAGATCCAACACCCTCCTCTTGTCTATTATGGTTGTCAATGACTCTCCAGTCAAGCTCTTGTTGCAGTACAGTAGGGTCAGCAAATAGCTTTATTAGGTCTTCTTTGATCAGGGAACGATGGACAGTTACAATTCGACGTACTGCAGAAGGGAAAAAAAGGGAAAACGAGTCTGCCTTTAAGTATTGCAGTATTGATATAGATAGTAGTTCTGCTGGTACAACAAAAACAAGACAGGCCACTTGTAACAGATAGGCTAGCATTGTCCTAGATTGTGGTAATTGCTAAAACATACATGTATGCAATATTCAAAACAAAATAGAAAACGGATTTCCACCCAATAGAAAAAAGTGCACTTTTGAGGTAATAAGAAACAATTAGGAAATGTTCTCACCTACAGGTTATGAACCCACCACCAGTTTTTACCACACTAAGTGTGCATTATTTTCATAGAACATAACCACCGTTTCTTTGGTTTGTTGTGCATTTGAGAATACAAAAAGTTGTCTGGTTTTTTACCACAAATTCTTAAACTAAAGTCTCTGTAGCGGCCGACACAAGCGAAGCAAAATTTCGACGACAACTATGAGTTTCGCAAATGAAGACACACTATGAAGCGAGGATATATTTTACGGACAAGCCTTGAATCGTTTTATTTAACGTAGTCGTGGTATCCAAGTAGTTATCGTAAACTGAAATATGAATTTATAAGGAAGAAGCTAAGCTAAATGCGAATAGACAAACCAACATTCCACACATTCCGATATAAAGGCAAGATGCAAAGCTAGCTAAAAACTCAAACTCACAAAAAAACTCAAGGAAAGCTCAAAAAAACTCAAAGGAACATTAGCACTTACATAACAGTCCCGCTTGTAAGAATTGAACCAAAACGAACTTCAATATAAGTTAGGTATTCGGAAGCGAAACGGGAAATCCAAACAGACACTCTAACACAGAAAACTGTAGTCTTACGGCAAACGACAACAACCAAACGATAAACAAAAAAAGCTTCAACTACTCTACTCTAAAAATCGCACACGTCAACATTAAAAGAGTCCGCGTGATTTGCTTACGAAATTACCTCGTAACCTCAAAGCACGCGCACAAGTTTGTTAACGTCTTCTTAACAGCAGGCAAAAAGCGTGGCAGCCGTTACAGTCTCATAACAGGGGCAAACCCTTAATGAACCTAATAAGAGTGCTGATTGATGGTTGAAAGTATACCAAAATAGAAAGCTTTCAAATGGTGCGTCACACACAGGCATTCACAGTTAGTATTCATGCATATGGAATAACATGCTTTAAATCTGCCTTAAGGGATAAAGGGTTAACTAAACATAACACGGAAATTTGTTCAGTCAAAGTATAGATGTTAATACTTGAACTGTTTCTCTATACTTACGGTATCAAGTCTTGCACTTGCTCTACTAGGGGAGCACTTGTCACCGGTGGCAGCAAATCAAGTAATGGAAGTGTGTCATCATTGTTTTCCTCAGTAGTACCAAAGCCTTTAAAATCAATTTCCTCATCATCCAAGCTTGGAGTACATTCACTTGCTGACATGTTTAAAGTGGATTTTTCACCTTCCATGACGGATTGTTCGGGCCTCAGAACTTGACCTCTGAAATCTGAAAGCTCAAAATATGGTGGTAGAAGACTCAGGGAGCCAACCCAATCATAGACGGACCACATTTTGTCATTTGAACTGAAGTTACGTTTAATAACTCCTAGTGTTACATGTCTGACTTGTATAAGCACTATGCTACCACCCTTTGGCTCATCTGGGACTCTGTGAAGTCTGGCCTGTCGCAACTGTTCCTGCTGCTCCGCATAACGAATTTCTGACAGCAATTTTTCTCTTCTCTCCTCTTCTTTCTTTTGATCTGCCAGTAAACTATATTGATAATCCTTGTCCTGTTCGGCTACAAGGTCTCTGTTGGCTTTCAGGCTGGTCACTGACGAAAGTAAAATGACATCCTTGCCTTCATCAGAGGCTTGGTCGTGGTCAACCAAAGGGCTTTCTGGAAAGGTGGTGTCTTCTTCAGGGTGATGCCTTCTGATGTTTGTGAGATCTAACATTGGCTGAAGTAGACTGTGATCACCATCTTCCTCAGATTCACACTGCTTCTGTTTTGAAGCTAAATACAGCCTTGCTCTGGGGAGTTTTGTGGCATTCAAATACCTTTGTAAAGTAAAGGGTAAAACTGAACCACGAACAACCACATTGGAAATAGTGTCCTCTTTGTAGTTGGCCAATGTAAATTCCATCATGTCTATACTGCCAAATGAACTTATACCACCAGGGAAGAACAATTCTTTTCCTGCTTCAATGATGCTGTCAGCTGTTGCATCAATTGACAGCGAAATATCTCTGGTACCACCACCCTTGTTTTGTCTGACAGCCACGTACCTCTTTCGTCTGTCACTGTAATGCAGCCATCCAAGTTGGACCTTTTTCGTACCACTACCTTCTGGAGCTTTTCTTCTACTTCTGTTGTGTGGCAAACTACTAAAGGTTTCTAATCTTCTTTTTGATTTGTTTTTTTCCAAAATCTTTTCAAGAAGATCCTTCTTTTCATTCAACTTCTCCTTATTTTCTGACTCCTGAACTTTTTCCACACAAAACCTCAGAAGACGTATCAGGTCACCCCTTTTACTGAGACCCAAAGCACGCAACTCTTCATCAGTTGCATGGGCTGTTGCTATCACAGACATCTGGTAAAACAATTGATACAATGTTACGTAGACAATTAACTTTGAAAAAGAATACAGAAATCGTTGGAAATGAGACTAACAGCATATCGAATGCGCAGGCTGCAGACTGCAGACCGGGTGCAAAATGCAGACTAGGTACAAAATTCAGAATGAAGACTACGTGCAAAATGCTGATTGAGAGGACACTGTTGTTTTCGTCTAATACCTGATAACAAGGTGTAACATGTCATTTTATAAATCACCAAGTGTTTTCTGCGACCGATTAGTAAATTTCAAGTTTTGGCGTGACTCAACTATTACTCAATTAACCCTCAACTGTTGAAAGGTTAAGAACGTAGAAGATTTAGGGAATAGCACTTCTAACCTTTTCATCCTCAAATCTTGAAGCGACATACTGCGGTAAACACAATATCCTCGTTATGAATTCACAAACCTGCAACACAGTTCGATCTAAGATCACACCTCATTGCCATAGTAGAAGACAATAGAAAATCAACAAATAAAACAAGATCAGTCTAACAATGCATTATGGTGCTGAACTTTACGGCTTTTAGCTTAGAGGCGTATCAATAACACACTATTCACATGTAAATGTGGCCGAGTTTTCCGAATGTTGTGACGGTAGTTAACAAGCGAGGCTCCACCTTCAAGTTAAACGCGACAACCCATAAATCTTCGTGTGTTTAGTTCAGTGGAATTTATGGCCAGCAAATGTACAAGAAACTATGTTAAACATACCTCGTTGAATGATGTATCTGCCATCATCTCAGAACTACGCGCCGCCATATTTGCCCCGTCTACACAAACATAACACAGGCTCTTGCTTTTACAACAACTCCTGAAATAACTCGTCACATAACTCGTCACATAACTCGTCACATAACCCGTCACATAACTCGTCAAATAACTCGTCACATAACTCGTCACATAACTTGTCACGTAACTCGTCAAGTAACTCGTCAAGTAACTCGTCAAGTAACTCGTCAAGTAACTCGTCAAGTAACTCGTCAAGTAACTCGTCACATAACTCGTCAAATAATTATGTTTGATGATGGCCCTTTGTGGGCTCCGTACACAAGAGAAGATGTGAAACCTTACTAAACAACTGACGGAGGTAAGTGTTTTAATCCGAATTGTTTTAAAGTCCATTCAAGGCGCTTTTAATATGTCAAGATCGGCCGTTATGCGACTCCATTTTGAATTTCGGAGGTACTGAATTTCGAGCAGAAAGTCAAGTTTTAGTTCCAAAGAGGGCGGTCACACTTTTATTCGTCCAATAGAGAACTTAGCCATTAAACTACACTAGATTTACATATATGGTACACGTTCTTAGTCAACGAAACAATACACTGCCACTGCAAAGGGGAGCGTTTTACTCATTCGCTCTTCGTTTTAAATTTTTCTCTTTAGGTTTGGGAGCTTTCCCTGCTAATTCTGGATTTGACGTAATCTCGTGTCCTTTTTCTTCACATCGTCAAAATGCTGAAACTGGGTTTTGAATTCGGAGTGTATTCCTTCAATCCCTTGTTCACAATAGAATCCAAGACCCAAGTGACATTGTCGAAGGAAAGGGCACACATGTTCTTGTAGCATATATAAAGATATATATATATATATAGCTTTGGTGTGATCATCATGTGTGGGAATTTTTCCCTAATGAACTGAAGAAATTTTTGATATCTTCCTCTGCAACAAGAACACAAGAAAAGGGGGAACAGTGAGACATGATCCTATTATTGTATTCATGTTTTCCATGAAAGGCAGTTATTCTTTCACTTACCTAGCTTATCAATCTTGTCATCAATGAGCTATTTAAGGGTAGAAGGTGTGTTACCTTGCAGCAAGTGTGTACATGGTTACAAAGGAATGATTTTCCATGTTAAGCTTGTCTATCCACATTCATTTTCTTAACAACCTCATCCAAATGAATTGGTAGTGGTCCATTGGCTTTCTCAAAGGCAGCCAATTCCATTTGTTCATCTGCAAGCTTTTCCTATAATGTTGAGGTAGTACTATTGAAATATGAACTACTTTAAGTAATGTTCAGTCGCTATAATTTGATGGGTTGTCAAATTGATTTGTGCTGGTGTAATAATTATTATAAATCAATAAACTATAACACAAAATCATAGCTTCCTTCACTAAAAAATTAAGATAGGTTTGAATCATGTGTGATGGAATTGGAGGATTGTACAGCTGTGATACTGGTAAACACAAATTGAGAAAAAGTTACCTCTTCCTTTGCATTTCTAAGGGGTTTGTCTATCTCCTCCTGTAGTAGTGTAAAGTAGGCTGGCACGATATTCACAATAGAATGTAGACTTTGTAAATTCAGCAACTCCTGTGAATAGTAAATAAATTCTTTTATCTTACTTTGTCCAATTCAATGTCCAGCAGTTTCTCATGAATCACTTTGTGATAAAACTTTTGTTGACTTGTAACAGAGCCATCTGCTACAAACTTGTCATAATCCTCTTGAATGTTTTCAAAGGTTGGGAGTTCAGTATGTCCATGTTTATGGCAAGAGACTTGCATTATTTTTTAATTTATCTTGCACCAATGCTATAAATACTTCCCTGCAATTACAATTCTCATGGTGAAAACCTGTTTCACAGAAATACTAATGTACAGTACAGGCTACATTTAAGTTCTTTTAGTTGATTGCTCAATCATAGTTATTAATATGCATGAATTATTGTCTAGATCATACCTGAGGCACCAGCTGTTACAAATATCTTACATAGGAATTCAGTCACCAAACAGGAAAACCACTTTCTTTTCACCTTAGAAATAGAACAATTTAGTCAAAATTATGCTATTTCTAGTCTTTTATCATCTAGACTAATTAAAAGTGTAATAAATTTTTTGTTACTCACCCCCAGGTTATTTTTTTCAAGGTGTTTACTTGTTCTTTACATTTCATTAAGGCTGTCTTTAAATTGGCCCACTATCGTTTGCATGGAACATAGCAAAGACAATGCCATTGTCTGCACTGATTGATCACGGACCTCTTTGCAAATTGGGCACATATGCTCATGCTTGATGTTTTCAAGAAACTGTTTTGGGTAAAGAGGCTCTGATCCTCAATAACTTGGTAGATTAATTCTTTACCTCCTTGTTCCTTGGGTCCAGCAGAGTCCTCTGAGTTTTACTCCAGGTTTAACTCCTCTTCCTACTAGGTTTCTGATGATCTTTTAAGGAACTACAGATCTTATAGTTTCAAGTTCGTTTGCGTGGAGGCCACACATTGATTGCAAGGCATGTGCCTCTTAGAGCAACTTGTAGCACTTGTGGCAGAACTTGGGAGGGCACATGTCAAGGTCATCTTTACGAACTTTGACACCAAAGGCTGTAAAAATTATCTCTATCTTATCAGCGTAGAGAAAACTATTCTCGTATCTTTTGCCTTCTACAATCGCTGTCCACAAATTCTGCAAATTTTTTGTAATAATTGTCGATGTTCAGAGAGACCAAAGGTAGTCATCTAAATGTATAATCGAACCGTGTCCTTAATTAAACTTGGATGTGAGCAACGCAATACTAAATTGACTCAAGAAATGTTTCGAAATTCCTTTTTGTGACCTTGCTTCAGAAGGGTACACCCTTTGGGTTTTTACCTTGTTTCAGGAAGGGGTGTCTATCTCTCTCGATCGGTTCTTCAGGGGAGCGGGAATATTTGCAATCTTGTGTTATTGCTGGTAGTGCGTTCCATTTGAAGAGGAAGGGAATAATCGCAGTAAACCATGTGAATCATGCCAAGAAGAACGAATTTATCCGCCAGATCAAAGAGAAATTAGTTACAGATAATTGAAAGGTTTATAGTCCCTGATCGTGATCGGAATTTCCACCGAAAGAAACGTCTTGTCCGTGCTTTCACTATTTCCGTAGCTTCCCGCGACAGATAGATGACGTACAGTTTTTGGGAAGGAGATCACACGCATGAAGTGCGACTTTCTTGCAAGTAATAGATGGCCGTGGATATTTTAGCAGTTTGTTATACATATTGTATTCTTTACTTAGCCCATGGGTGAGCATGATTGTATCAAAAAGATAAATTGGCGTAGTTTAGGGGAATTTGTTCGAGGTCAAAGAGGAAATGGACGCCATATGTACTATTTCGGTGGTGAAAAGTAATCGCGGATTACACTGCTCAAAACAATTCGGATTAAAAACGTATTCGTACAGAAACTTGCTGCAAAGGAGAGATATAAAGCCAGAGTTGTTTCTTTGTTGACAGAAAAATTCGAATCAATCAGAATCTTGCCTGAAAATAAGAAGACCTCTAAGAGGTGATAAATCATTTCGCGTCAAAACAAGGTGCCTTTCAGCCGTCACATAGTTAACTATCCCGCACACGCATTATTTCCTAGGTGAACATTAACCAGAGAAGCAAAAAACAATGTATGCGCATAAGTTAGCTATTTCCTTTGACTTTGCGCATATACTTTTTATGACATAGTTATCAGTGGGCTCTTTCTTGTTGAGCCGTTCAGCGTACATTTTCAGCGGTTTCAAATTGAAAATGTAAATCTGACATGCGCGAACTAAATTTCCACTGGCGGGCGTTTTGAAACAGCCGTGAGAGTGAGTAACCATTCTAAGGCCACGTGCGAATGATTGGGCGTGGCACCTTCCCAACCGCCATCGGGTTCTATGGCAATGGAATCTGGGGTCATGACACATTTTCACCAATATCGGTTGCATGCGTGAGCGATGGTGACGCATTTCTCCATGGGATCAAATTTGGCGATGGAATGGAACTCTTCTATGAATTTCAGGCACCCGGCTTTTAACAACTTCACATCTGAGCAGCAGTACGCTATCAAGTCTTCTTTGAGATGAAAGTGTTGGTTCTTTCTCTGCTCTTCTGCGTACCACGTTTCAAATTCTTGTTTTTTCTTTTCTGACATACCCTCGGGATCGTAATATTCGGCTGCTGGGAGTGGTCCGACGTAGTTCTGATGGTCGGGGGTATGAAATTTATGGGGGAAGAATCCTTTCTTCAGTTCGGGAATACCAAAGGTACTCGAGAAGGCTGATAAGGCCATGGGGAGGAAACACATGCTGTCTTTATACACGATCTTGCCCACTTGCATGCAGAGATTCTTGGTACCGTTGGGTAAGATGAATTCAAAGCGACGCTTTTCTTTCACCATCTGTTCCTGTAGAAAGACAGCATCGTACCCTTTCAAATTATGAAAAATGCCAATGACTTCTCTAAACTCGACCCAATGCCGGTTTTCTTCTGGGGAACCGCACGCCAATTCGTCCATGAAAGCGAGAAAGTCTCGGGTACACTCATGGCCGTAAAATTCAAAGACTTCGTCACTCTCCGAAGTTTCGGCCACGATGAGGATGGGAATATGTGCCTTAAACTCAGCAAAGGTCATTTGCTTCTCTCTTTGCATAACCACAGTGGCAAAAGTCCTGTAGCTGCTAGGAAGACCTTTTAGTGCCATAGCTACCAGTAAGCCATCGCTGATTACCTCTCCGGCTGCCTTCAGAGCAGTTGATAGATAGATAGATAGATAGATAGATAGATAGATAGATACATAGATAGATACATAGATAGATACATAGATAGATAGATAGATAGATACATAGATAGATAGATAGATAGATACATACATACATACATACATACATACATACATACTTAATTGGTAAATACTTCGCAGCATGAACTGAATT